>NC_081575.1:75859819-75872480 GCF_022355385.1 Mustela nigripes | reverse complement strand
CTCTGGCACACAGCCCCACCTGGAGTCTCCAAACCCAGCAGATCCCTACGGTCTTCTGGGAGGGTCTCCCCAGACCTTGTGGGATCCCTGCTCAAAGAGCAGGGCTTGACTGTGCCACAGATCACAGTTTAAGGTAACTCCAAGTTGAGAGCTCACTCCTCAGCTGTCTTTGAGTGGCTTCCATGCTCTAATACCTGCGAGCTCTGTGACACTCAGACACCCCCAATCCTTCTCTGACCCCATGGGACCTGAGACCACATTGTCCCCACTGGGGCTTCACTCTGGCTAGCCTCTGGAGCGATGTCCCTCAATGGCACAGACTTTTAAAATTTCTGATTTCGTGCTCCGTTGTTCTGCCACTTGCTGGGAGCCAGCCCCCCGCCCCCATGGTCTATCTTCCCGTTACTTTGGGTTCACTTCTCTGCAGGTCCTACCTTTCAGAAAGTGGTCGATTTTCTGTTTTTAGAATTGCTGCTCTGCTCTTCAATCTCCTGTTGGATTTGTAGGTGTTTGGAATGGTTTGATAAACTATCTAGTTGATCTCCTAATACTTGATGTTATCTCAGCCTGCTACTCCTCTGCCATCTTGATGCCTCTCTTTATGCCAATTTGAATACATTTTATTTCTTTTTGTTGTCTGATTGCTGATGCTAGGACTTCTTGTACTTTGTTGAACAGTAGTTGTGAGAATTGGTATCCTTGTCGTGTTCCTGACCTAAATGAAAAGGTTCTCAGCCTTTCCCCACTGGGAATGGCAGTTGCTGTGGGCTTGTCGTAAATGGTATCTATGAAATTGAGGAGTGTCCTCTCTATCCCTACATTCCGAAGACTTTTAATCCAGAAAGGACACTGTATTTTGTCATATGCTTTTTCTGCATCAGTTGAGAGTATCATATGGTGCTTATCTTTTCTTTTATTAATGTATTCTATCACACTGATTGATTTGCAAATGTTAAACTACCCTTGTATCCAGGGATAAATCTGACCTAGTTGTGATGGGTATTCATTGTAAGGTACTGTGGGACTCTATTGGTTAGGATCTTGTTGAAAATTTTGTCATCCATATTAATCAGGGATATTGGTCAGTAATTCTCCTTTTTGATGGTGCTCTTGTTGGGTTTGGGGTTCAAGTTAATGTTGACCTTATAAAAGAAGATTGGAAGCTTTCCTTTTGTTTCTATTTTGGACAAGCTTCATGAGAAGAGGTTTTATTTCTTCTTTAAATGGTTGGTAGAATTCCCTTGGGAATCTTCAGACTCTGGACTTTTGCTTTCTGGGAGTTTTTTGATCACTGCTTCAATTTCCTCATTGGTTATTGGTCTATTCAGATTGTCAATTTCTTCCTGTTTCAGTCTTGGCAGTTTATAGGTTTCCAGGAAGGCATCCATTTCTTCCAGGTTGCTTAATTTATTGGCATATAGTTGTTGATAATAATTTCTAATAATTGTTTCTACTTCCTTGGTGTTAGTTGTGATCTCTCCCCTTTCATTCATAATTTTGTTAATTTGGATCTTTTCTCTTTTCTTTAGGATAAGTCTGGCCAGTGGTTTATTGTTTTTTAATTCCTTCAATGAACAAGCATCTTGGTTCATTTATCTGCCATACTGTATTTCTGGTTTCTAAATCATTGATCCCTGTTCTAATCTTTATTATTTTTCTTATGCTGCATGGCTTAGGCATTATTTGTTGTTCTTTCTCCAGTTCTTTAAGGTGAATATTTAGCTTGTGATTTGGGGATTTTTCTACTTTTTTTTGAGTGAGGCTTGGATGTCTATGTATTTCCCCCATAAGCCCGTCTTTGCAGTATTCCATAGGTTTTGGAAATGTGTTTTCATTCTCATTGTTTTCCATGAATTGTTTAAGTTCTTCTTAAATTTCCTGGTTGATGCAAACATTCTTGAGCAGGATGGTCTTTAGCTTCTAAGTGTTTGAGTTCCTTCCACTTTTTTTTCCTTGTGGTTGAGTTTCAGTTTCAAAGCATTGTGGTCTGAGACTCTGCAGGGAATCATCTCAATCTCTTCATATTGGTTGAGACCTCATTTGTGACCCGATATGTAGTCTATTTTGGAGAAAGTTCCATGTGTGTTTGAGAAGAATTAGTATTCTATTGTTTTAGGGTGGAATGTTCTGTATATATCTATGAAGTCCATCTAATCCATTGTGTCATTCAAACCTCATGTTTTTTTGTTGATCTTCCACCTTGATGATCTGTCTATTCCTAAGAGAGGAGTGTTGAGCTCCCTATTATTTAAGTATTATCAATATGTCTCTTTATCTTTGGTAACAGCTGGCTTATGTAATTGGATGCTCCCCTGTTAGAGGCTTAGATATGTACAATTTTTAGATCTTCTTATTGTATAGACCATTTGAGAATGATATAGTGTCCTTCTGTATTTCAGTGTATTTCTACACTCTAGCTTAAAATCTAATTTATCAGCCATGAGCATTGCTACCCAAGCTTGTTTCTTTTAAGGACCGCTGGAATGAAAAAATCTTCAACCACTCACTTTCAGTTTGAAGGTGTCTTTAGGTTCAAGTGAGTCTCTTGCAGACAGAAAATGAATGTGTCATGTGTTTTTATCCAATTTACTACCCTGTTCCATTTCATGGGAACATTTAGGCTGTTCATGTTGAGAGTGATTTGAAAAATATCATTTTATTGCCTTCATGTTGACTGTGAAGTCCTTGCTTTTATAGATTGTGTCTGTAAATTTCTGGACTATAAAATTCATGGCATTTTTTTATAAAAGAAATAAATATTTATTTGATAATTTATCAATTTTTTTCTTTTTTATTCTATTTTTATCAGTGTTCCAAAATCATTTTTTATACACCACACACAGTGCCCCACATCCAGTGCCCCATGCAATATATGCTTTTCATAATACCCACCACCAGGCTCTCCCAAACTCTCAACACCTTCCCTCCAAAACCCCCAGTTTGTTTCTCAGAGTACACAGTCTCTCATGTTTTGTCTTACCCTCCAACTTCCCTCAACTCCCTTCTCACCCTCCCAATCTTCTCCATGTTATTCCTTATGCTCCACTAGTAAGTGAAACCATATTATAATTGACTTTCTCTGCTTGACTTATTTCACTCAGCATAATCTCTTCCAGTCCTGTACATGTGGATACAAAAGTTGGGTATTCACCCTTTCTGATGGAGGCAAAATACTCCATTGTGTATATGGACCATATCTTCTTTATACATTTGACCATTGAAGGGTATCTTGGTTCTTTCCACAGTTTGGCCACTGTAGTCATTGCTGCTATGAACATTAAGGTACAGACGGCCCTTCTTTTCACTACATCTGTAACTTTGGGGTAAATACCCCAAATTGCAATGCAAGATAATAGTGTAGCTCTATTTTTAATTTTTGAAGGATCTCCACACTATTTTCCAAAGTGGCTGCTCTGACTCGCATTCCCACAAAGAGTGTAAGAGGGTTCCCCTTTCTCCACATCCTCTCAAACACATGTTGTTTACTGTCTTGTTAATCTTGGCCATTCTAACTGGTGTAAGGTGGTATCTCAATGTGGTTTTGATTTGAATCTTCCTGATGGCTAATGATGATGAACATTTTTTTCATGTGTCTTTTAGCCATTTATATGTCTTCTTTGGAGAAGTGTCTGTTCATGTCTTCTGCCCATTTTTTGATGTGATTATCTGTTTTGTGTGTGCTGAGTTTGAGAAGTTCTTTATAGGTCCTGGATATCAACCTTTGTAATGTCAATTGCCAATATCCTCTCCCATCCTGTGGGTTGCCTCTTTGTTTTGTTGACTGTTTCCTTTACTGTGCAGATGCTTCTGATCTTGATGAAGTCCCAAAAATTTATTTTCACTTTTGTTTCCTTTGCCTTTGGAGACGTATCTTGAGGAAAGTTGCTGTGGCTGATGTCGAAGAGGTTACTGCCTAAGTTCTCCTTTAGAATGTTGATAGATTCCTGCCTCACGTTGAAGTCTTATATCCATTTTGAGCTTATCTTTGTGTTTGCTTTAAGAGAATGGCCAGTTTCATTAATGTACACATAGCAGTCCAATTTCCCCAGCACCATTTGTTGAAGAGACTGTCTTTTTTCCACTGTATATTTTTTCCTGCTTTGTTGAAGGTTATTTGACAATACAGTTTGCGGGTCCATATTTGGGCTCTCTACTCTTTTCCACTTCTCTGTGTGTTGGTTTTTGTGTCACCATGCTGTCTTGGTGATCACAGCTTCTTAGTAAAGCTTGAAATTCCAGTTTTGTTTTTGCTTTTCAACATTTTCTTAGCAATTCGGAGTCTCTTCTGTGTCCATATTACTTTTAGGATTGTTTATTCCAGCTCTTTGAAAAATGCCCTTGGAATTTTGATCATATTGAAAGTAGAGGATGGCATTGAAAGTATAGATTGTTCTGGACAGCATAGACATTTTAACGATGTTTACTCTTCTGATCCATGAGCATGGAATGTTCTTCCACCTTTTTGTGTCTTTTCAATTTCTTTCATAAATGTTCTGTAGTTCCTCAAGTACAGATCTTTTATGACTTTGGTTAAGTTTATTTCCCAGTATCTTATGGTTCTTGGTGCTATATTAAATGGAATAGACCATGTAATTTCGCTTTCTTTATATTCATAATTAGTCTATAAGAAAGTAACGGATAATGTCATCTGTGAAGAGAGAGAGTTTGACTTCTTCTTTGCCCCTTTGAATAAATTTTATTTCTCTTTGTTGTCTGATTGCTGTTGCATGGACTTCTAGTACTATGTTGAATAAGAGTGGCGAGAATGGGCATCCTTGCCGTATTCCTGATCTCAAAGGGAAGGCTGTCAGCTTTTCCCCATTGAGAATGATATTCCCTGTGAGTTTTTCAGAGTTAGATTTGATGAAGGTGATGAATGTTCCCTCTATCCTTATACACTGAATCATTTTAATCAGGAACGGATATTGTGTCTTGTCAAATTTTTTTTTTTGCATCAATTAAGAGGACCATGTCTTTATTTTCACTTCTCTTATTGATGTGTTCTATCACATTTATTGACTTGCAAATGTTGAATGACCCTTGTGTCCGAGGGATCAATCCCACCAGGTCATCGTGGATAACGTTTTTAATGCCCTGTTGGGTCCTTTTAGCCAGGATCTTGTTGAGAATCTTAGCATCCATATTCATCAGGGATATTGGTCTGAAATTATCACTTTTATTGGTGTCTTTGCCTGGTTTGGGGATCACGGTAAAGCTGGTTTTATAAAAAGAGTCTGGAAGTTTTCCTTCTCTTTCTATTTCTTGAAACAGTCTCAGTAGAATAGGTATTATTTCTTCTTTGAATGTTTGGTAGATATCTCCAGGGAATCTATCAGGTCCTGGGCCTTTTTCCTGGGGGAGGTTTTTGATCACTGCTTCAATCTCGTTACTAGATAGTAATCTCTTCAGGTTGTCAATTTTTCCTCATTAAGTCTTTGAAGTTTAAAGGTTTCCAGGAATGCATGCATTTCATCTAGTTTGCTTAACTTAATGACCATATAACCATTAATAGTAATTTCTGATGATTGTTTGTACATCCTTGTTGTTAGTTGTGATCTCTTCCTTTTCATTCATAATTTTTTAAATTTGGGTCCTTTCTCTTTTCTTTTGGATTAGTTTGGCCAACGGTTTATCTATCTTATTGATTCTATCAAAAAACCAGCTTCTATGTTCATTGATGTGTTCTACTGTACGTCTAGTTTCTATCTAATTGGCCTTTGCTCTAATCCTGATTATTTCCCTTCTTGTGTGTGGAGTTGGCTTAGTTTGTTGTTGATTCTCCAGTACTTTAAGGTGTAAAGACAGCTGGTGTATTCTGGATTTTTCAATTTTTTTGAGGGAGTCTTGTATGGCTATGTATTTTTCCCTTAGGACAGCATTTGCTATATCCCATAGGTTTTGGACCAAACACTCTCCATTATCATTGGTTTCCATGAATTGCTTAAGTTCTTCTGTGATGTCTTGGTTGATCAAAACTTCTTACACACTATGGTCTTTAGCTTCTAGGTGTTTGAATTCATTCTAAACTTTTTCTGGTTGAGTTCCAGTTTTAAAGCATTGTGGTCTGAGAATATGCAAGATATAATCTCAGTCTTTTGGTATCTGTTGAGTTCTGATTTGTGGCCCAGTATGTGGTCTGTTCTGGGGAAACTTCCATGTGTGTTCAAGAAAAATGAGTATTCTGTTGTTTTAGGGTGAAATGTTCTGTATATATCACTTAAGTCCATCTGGTCCAATGTGTCATTCTGTGGTTTTGTTTCTTTATTGATTTTCTGCTTGGATGATCTTTCTATTACTGAGAGTGACATGTTATGATCCCCTGATATCAATATTTTCATATCAATATGACTCTTTATCTTGATTAACAGTTGTCTTATGTACTTGGCTGCTCCTGTATTGGGGGCATAAATATTTACAATTGTTAGATATTTTTGTGGATAGACCCTTTAAGAATTATGCAGTGTTCTTCTTTATCTCTGACTACAGTCTTTAGTTTAAAATCTAATTTATTTGGTATGAGAATCGCTACCCCACCCTTCTTTTGAGGCCCATTGCCATGAATGCTGTTTTTCTATCCCTTCACTTTCACTCTGGATGTATCCATAGGCTCAAAATGGGTCTCTTGTAGACAAGATGGTGATGGGTCCTGTCATTTTATCCAATCTGAACCCTCTTCCATTTTCTGGGCGTGTATAGGTTGTTCACATTGAGAATGATTATTGAGAGATCCGTTTTTATTGACATCTTTTTGTCTGTAAAGGTCTGGTTTCTATAGATAGGCTCTGTAAATTTCTGTTCTATGACATTCTTGGGCTCTTTCTTCTTTTATAGACCCCCCCCCCTTAATATTTCTTGTAGTCCTGGCTTGGTAGTCACATACTCTTAAACCTTGCCAGTCTTGGAAGCTCTTTATCTCTCCATCCATTTTGAATGTCAGTCTTGCTGGATAAAGTATTCTTGGCTGCATGTTTTTCTCATTTTGTACTTGAATATGTCTTGCCAACCCTTTCTGGCCTGCCAGGTGGCTGTGGACAGGTCTGTCGTTATTCTGATGGACCTTTCTCTGTATGTAAGGAGTCTCTTCCCCTTAGCTTCTTTCAAGAGCTTTTGTCTAAAATTATGATTCATCAGTTTCATAGCGGGGTGTCTTGAGGTCTTTCTAGAATCTATGATCTTGAGGGGAGATCGTTCTTCCTCCAGGACACGAAGGTTGGTTCCATTCCCCAGACTGGGAACATTTTCGTGGAGAATTTATTCAACTATATCTTCTAGTCTTCTTTCTTTCTCCTCCCCCTCAGGGATTCACATAATTCTGATGTTGGAACATTTCATAGTGTCATTGATTTCCCTAATTATGTTTTCATGGCTTCTAAGCTGTTTGTTCCAGCCCTACTCCTGATCGTTTTTCTCTATCACTTTGTCCTCTAGATCACTACTTCTATCTTCTGCCTCAGTTACCCTCGCTGTTAGAGAATTTAGATTAGATTGGATCTCATTGATAGCATTTTCACCTTCTTCCCTGGCGGCTTTCACTTCTTCCCTAATTGATTCCATGCTGTCATTCATGGTTTTCGCCAACCTAGCCATTGTCTGGATCATTGTTAGTCTGAATTCCCTTTCCGACATACTGTTTAAGTCCATATCTAATAATTCTGATGGAGGGGGCCCAGTCTCTGCATTTTTCCTCTGTTGGGCATTCCTCCTCCTATTCATTTTGGTGAAGGATGGCTGAGGGAATGTGTAGATGAATGTATCAACTGTGATCCAGGCAAGGTGCACCCTGGAATGCTTCTGAGCAATCAGGAGTCCCCACCAAAAAGAAAGAAAAAAGAGAATGAAAGAAAGAGATTGGAAAAAAAATTTAAAAAAAAGGAGAGAGAGAAGACCCAGCCAGAATTATCTCCAAGAGTAAGATTTATAATGTATAAGAAAAAATGGACAAACAAAAAGACTAACCAAAGTAAATGACAAGGAAAAAAAAAACCCAACCAAAATGAACTCCATGTATAAGATTTATAGACTACTAGAACAAAAAAAGATACACAGAAACACTGACAGAAGAAAAAGATGGGAGAGTGGTTACAAATCCTCAGTGTGGGGGAGGAAGGCTATTTTTATTCTTCCTGGGTGTACCTTGATAACTTTGTTAAAGACTCAATTCTCCCAAGATAAAGGGGGTTTAAAACTGGTTTATATAGAGAGGTAGTATTGTTTGGGGAAAGAGGATTACCTTGAACCTTTTCTCTATATAAATACCAAAATATATATATATATATATAAAAGGAAAAGAAAAACACAGGTATATGTATCAGTAAAATTCATGTTAAAAGGTTATTATGGAATTTGTTGTACTGAACTTCTTATTATGATGGTAAATGGGTTAAAAGTTATAAAAATTAAAAATAACAAGAATAGTGGGAACAAATTAAAAATAAAAGTTGTATCTATGAAGTATGCAGGTTTTAGGGCAATACCATGAGCTTAATATTTTCTTTTTCCTGGATGCTGGTTTTATAGTTTTATGGGGACCCTGTGGCGGTTGTCCTCTTGTTTTTTTGTTTGCTTGCTTGTTTGTTTTGTTTTTGTTTTGTTTTTTGGTTGGCTTTCTGAGGGAGGGGCCTGCCACCTGGTTTTTCAGGCAGTCTTTCTAGACTTGAGTCCTCCTGCCCCCTATCAAGGAGCTGGTTTTTCAGGCTTCTAGTCTCTGGATGGTTTTGTTCATTGTTTTTTGCTTTTGTTTGTTTGTTTTTTCCCTTGGTGGTTTTAGTGATTCTTTGGAGGTTTAGAGGAAAAAAAACTGCCTCCAGACCTCTGTCTCAGAGAGAAGCCTCAGTCTGTTCCCCTCTGGGTGGTTCAGAGCACATAGTACCCCCCCCCCCCCGCCACCTACCACCAACAGAACTTATCCACAGCCACAGTCTCAGGGGTCACAGGAGCTACCACTTGTCTCTGTACCATTGCTAGTAACACCACAAGCAATATTAGTCCAGAGAGCCCACTCTCCAGTGACTGCCTTTGCCACGGGTGTCTGAGCAGGTCCAGACCACTGGAGATATTTCAACCAGAGACAGTGCACTTAGATTTTCACTTTGGCTTAAGCTGGGTGTATTCAGACTCTCGCCAGTCCTAGAGAACATTGGCTAGCGCCCGCATGGACCTCTTTCAGGGGAGGGTGTGGAGCGTGACTCAGACCCTGTGCTGCATAGCACATATGCAGAGTGCAAAGGGCTGTGGTTCTAGAGAGCGCTGGCTGGCACCCACACTTGACTCGCTCATGCGCACTGCCACCCAGATGCCCTCATGCATGCCTGCGGCTCAGGTACCATGGCCTGCATGCTTCACTGTACTCACTCTGGCACAGTGCTGGCAGTGGCCATCCTGGGTCTGTGGGCTTAAGCCTGTACCCATAACTGCCTGATTCCACCAATTTCCCCTTAAGATCTTTTAGAGGCTTTTAACCAGACTCCAAGTTAATGCTGGTCCCCAATCACAGGGCACTCTCGTATTGAAGTATTATTTTCCAATGGGTCACTTCTGGTGGCTTCCTCCCCCTTCTGTTTATCCTCTGATATCAGTCCAAGCATTCCCACTCTACTTTACCTCTACACTGATGTCTTCTGTCCCCGTCGAGATCCAGAAGTGTATAATCCTACATCTTAGGCAGATTTCATGGGTGATCTGAGTGTTCTGGTAGATAATCAGCTCACTTTAGGGGACCAGTTGAAACAGTGTCTCCTACTTCTCTGCCACCTTGCCCCCCTCCCTGGCTTCCTTCTTTCCTATTATGTTATCTGCTAGCTCACTAATTCATTCTTCTGCCACCTTTACCTGGCAGTCAGTGTATACAGTTTAGACTGCATTTTGTTCATATAATTTCTACATTCAGCCTGATTAGACTTCATTTCTTCCTTTAATGATTCTATATTGTCACCACATATTTTTCTCAAGACTAGATATCAACTTCATAATTATTACTCTGAAGTCTATCTCTGACATCTTGCTTATATCTATATCTATTAGGTCTATGGCAGAGGCCACAGTCTTGATTATCTTCTTTGTTGAAGGTTCCTCCTCTTAGTCATTCTGTTTAGGGGTGGTTAGGGAATGTACAGTGTCTAATTTAGTAACTGTGACCCAAGCAACATGTACCTGTTTTATAGGGACCTTAGGGTTGTTGTCCTCTTGTTCTTCCAGCCTGTCTTCTAGGGACGGATTTACCGTACTGTTCACCCTGGCCACTAGGGGCGGGGGTCTGTGCTCATTGAAAGCCGTTTTTAGGGGCTTTTTTTTTTCTTCTTTGTACACATTCCCTGGTGGCTTTTCATGGCAGCTTTCTGTGTGTATTTTGAGAGTCATAGCAGAAGTGAGCACAATAAACCCCTGTCTCCGAACAGCAAAATTGCAGTATGATCTTCACTGAAGTCTCCAGGACACAAAATCTTTGTTTCTGTCTGTGTTGCTAAAAACTGCAGCATCCCTGCTTGTGCACCCCATGCAGCCCTCTCAGACATGGATCCCCGGGCCAGGCATATCTCTGCTGTTTGTGCTTCTAAACCCACAAGTTACACCAGAATCATGCATTTGTACCCGCAGCTCCTGGAACCTGTCTGGGGATGTACTAAATTTCTTTCCCTGCCACTACTGGTTTACAAATCTGTGCCTGGCTTCCAGCATGGAACGCTTTTGTGCTCTCATGTTATATCACCTTCCCAACACCAGCTTATGGTGGCCCCCTCCCCCTTCTGTTTATCTTCTGATATCTGTCCACAGAATCACAGGTCACAGCTTCATACCTTGAGACCATTGGAGATACTCTGTTTGTAGAGATCCAGATATACATTCTTACATCTCAGGTTAGTTTTGTGGGTGTTCAGAATGGTTTGGTAGACATCCAGCTAAATTTAGGGGACTGGATGAAATAAGGTCCCTTACTCATCCACCACTGTTTCTTTATGCCCTAAATCCTAGATTTTAAATAAAATAATATTGCCCTTAATAATTTAGATGGGGACTAGGCACCAGGTGGTTCAGTTGGTTAAGAATATTATCCTTGGTTTCAGGTCAGCTCATGATCTTGGAATCCTGGGTTTGAGAACCAAGCCAGGCTCTACACTCATTGGGAAGTCTCCTTGAGATAATCTCTCTCTCACTCTCCATCAGCACTTCCATCCTTTCTCTCAAATAAATAAATCATCAAAAAATAATGTAGTATGGCCCATATGTACTATGGAGTATTATGCCTTCATTAGAAAGGATGAATACCCTACTTTTGTATCCACATGGATGGGACTAGAAGAGATTATGCTGAATGAAGTAAGTCAAGCAGAGAGAGTCAATTATCATATGGTTTCACTTATTTGTGGAGCATTAGCAATAACACAGAGGATATAGGGAGATGGAGAGGATAAGGGAGTTGGGGAAATTGAAGGGGAGAAGAAGCATGAGAGACTGTGGACTCTGAGAAACAAACCAAGGGTTTTGGAGGAGAGGGGAATGAGGGTTTTGGAGGAGAGGGGAATGTTGGGTGAGACTGGTGGTAGGTATTACAGAGGGCATGTGTTGCATGGAGCACTGGATGTGGTGCATAAACAATTCTGGAACACTGAAAAGAAATAAAATAATAATACTATAAGAAATTAAAAAATATATAGTTGTTCACAGTCATATCCTGTTGGTTTCTTTTCACTTGAAAGTCCTGACTAACATCCCCACTCTATAATTCTGTTTTATCCAGAATGTCTTTTTTAAAAAAATTTCTTATGATAGACATCATACAGAACATCATTAGTTTTTGATGGAGTGTTAAATGATTTATTGTTTGCATGTAACACACAGGGTTCCAGACAATCCATGCTCTCCTTAATACCCATCACCGGGTTCACCCATCACCCCTTGCCAGACCCTTCTAAAATCCTGTTTGTTTCCCAGATTCCATAGTCTCTCAAAGTTTTTCTCCAACTCTGACGTCCCCTTCCTTTTATCCTTCCTTCTCCTAATGTCCTCCATGCAATTCCTTATGTTCTACAAATAAGAAAAACCATATGATAATTGACTTACTCTGCTTGACTTATTTCACATAGCATAATCTTCTCCAGTTCCATTCATGTTAATGCAAAGTTTGGGTATTCATCCTTTCTGATGGCTGAGTAATATTCCATTGTGTATATGGACCACATCATCTTTATCTATTCATCCCTTCAAGGGCATCTCAGCTCGATCCACTGTTTGGCTATTGTAGACATTGCTGCTATGGACATGGGAGTACATATGGCACTTCCATTCACTACATCTGTATTTTTGGGGTAAAAAAAAAAAACCAGTAGTGTAATTGTTGTAACATAGGGTAGCTCTATTTTTTTTTATATGGTTACAGTGATTTTAATTCTTTAGCACTCCCTTAGGTTGGTCTCCTAATTTATTTTTTTTTAACTTCTTCCTCATCTTTTATTTTTTAATTTTTTATTTTTTATAAACATATATTTTTAGTCTCCAGGGGTACAGGTCTGTGAATCACCAGGTTTACACACTTCACAGCACTCACCAAAGCACATACCCTTCCCAAAGTCCATAATCCCACCCCCTTCTCCCAAACCCCCTCCCCCCAGCAACCCTCAGTTTGTTTTGAGATTAAGAGTCACTTATGGTTTGTCTCCCTCCCAAT
>NC_081575.1:75841636-75854819 GCF_022355385.1 Mustela nigripes | reverse complement strand
TTAAAAAAGTTAAAAAAGAAAAAGGTAAAAGTTAAAAAAAAAATTTAACCAGAAGGCGAGGAGAAAAACAAAAAATGAAAAGGAAATTATTAAATTAACTGCAAGACTAAGAAAAATCACAGGGAAAAAGCCATGAGTTCCGTGCTTTGCTTTCTCCTCCTCTGGAATTCTGCTGCTCTCCTTGGTATTGAAACCGCACTCCTTGGTAGGTGAACTTGATTGAGATAATATTTAAAGTATAGATTGCTCTGGGCAGCATAAAGATTTTATTGATGTTTATTCTTCCGGTCCATGTGCATAGAATGTTTTTCCATATTTATGTGTCTTCTTTAGTTTCTTTCAAGAGTGTTTTGTAATTCCTCATGTATATATCCTTATCTTTTTGGTTAGGTTTTTGGTTGGGTTTATTCACACATATTTGTTTGTGTTTGTGTGTGTGCACGCTATTGTAAATGGCATCAATTCTCTAATTTCCCTGTCTGCAATTTCATTGTTAGTTTATAAGAAAGCAAGTGATTTTTGTGCTTGATTTAGTATCCTGCCACATTACTGAATTGCTAGATGAGTTCTAGTATTTGGGGAGTGGAGTACTTTGGGTTTTCCACATAAAGTATCATGTCATCTTTGAAGAGAGAGAGTTTGACTAGTTCTTGGCCAAATTGAATACATTTTATTTCTCTTTCTCTCATGATTGTTTTTAATAGGACTTCTAGTACTATGGTAAAAAAAAAAAAATAGGGTTAAGAGTGGGCATTCATGTCGTGTCCCTGATCTTCTTTTTTTTAATTTTTATTTCTTTATTTTTTAAAATTTTTTCAGCATAACAGTATGCATTATTTTTGCACCATACTCAGTACTCCATGAAATCCATGCCCTCTCCAAATCACCACCTGAATCCACAAAGCTCCAACCCCCCACCCCTTCAAAACCCTCAGATTGTTTTTCAGAGCCCATAGTCTCTCATGGTTCACCTCCCCTTCCAATTTCCCTCAACTCCCTTCTCTCCATCTCCCCATGTCCTCCATGCTATTTGTTATGCTCCACAAATAAGTGAAACCATATGATAATTGACTCTCTCTGCTTGACTTATTTCACTCAGCATAATCTCTTCCAGTCATGTGGATACAAAAGTTGGGTATTCATCCTTTCTGATGGAGGCATAATACTCCATAGTGTATATGGACCACATCTACCTTATCAATTCGTCCGTTGCAGGACATCTTGGTTCTTTCCACAGTTCGGGGAACGTGGCCATTGCTTCTATATACATTGGGGTACAGATGTCCCTTCTTTTCACAACATCTGTATCTTTGGGGTAAATACCCAGTAGTGCAATGGCAGGGTCATAGGAAAACTCTATTTTCAATTTCTTGAAGAATCTCCAAACTGTTCTCCAAAGAACTTGCTGCACGAACTTGCATTAGCACCACAGTGTAAGTGGGTTCTTCTTTCTCCACATCCTCTCCAACACATGGTGTTTCCTGTCTTGCTAATTTTGGCCATTCTAACTGGGGTAAGGTGATATCTCAATGTAGTTTTAATTTGAATCTCCCTGATGGCTAGTGATGATGAACATTTTTTCATGTGTCTGATAGCCATTTGTATGTCTTCATTGGAGAAGTGTCTGTTCATATCTTCTGCCCATTTTTTTGATATGATTGCCTGTTTTGTGTGTGTTGAGTTTGAGGAGTTCTTTATAGATCCTGGATATCAACCTATTGTCTGTACTGTCATTTGCAAATATCTTCTACCATCCTGTGGGTTGTCTCTTTGTTTTCTTGACTGTTTCCTTTGCTGTGCAGAAGCTTTTGATCTTGATGAAGTCCCAAAAGTTTATTTTTGCTTTTTTTTTCCCTTTGCCTTTGGAGACATATCTTGAAAGAAGTTGCTGTGGCTGATATCAAAGAGGTTACTGCCTATGTTCTCCTCTAGGATTCTGGTGGATTCCTGTCTCACATTGAGGTCTTTTATCGATTTTGAGTTTATCTTTGTGTACGGTTTAAGAGAATGGTCCAGTTTCATTCTTCTGCATATAGCTGTCCAGGTTTCCTAGCACCATTTATTGAAGGGACTGCCTTTTATCGACTGTATATTTTTTCCTATTTGTCGAAGATTAATTGACCATAGAGTTGAGGGTCTATATCTGGGCTATCTACTCTGTTCCACTGGTCTATGTGTCTATTTTTATGCCAGAACCATGCTGTCTTGGTGATCACAGATTTGTAGTAAAGCTTGAAATCAGGTAACGTGATGCCCCCAGTTTTATTTTTGTTTCAACATTTCCTTAGTGATTCGGGGTCTCTTCTGATTCCATACAAATTTTTGGATTATTTGCTCTAGCTCTTTGAAAAATACCAGTGTAATTTTGATTGAAATGGCATTAAAAGTACAGATTGCCCTAGGCAGTGTAGACATTTTAACAATGTTTATACTTCTGATCCAAGAGCATCGAATGTTCTTCCATCTTTTTGCGTCTTCTTCAATTTCTTTCATGAGTGTTCTGTAGTTCCTCAAGTACAGTTCCTTTACCTCTTTGGTTAGGTTAATTCCCAGGTATCTTATGTTTCTTGGTGCTATAGTAAATGGATTGATCCTCTAATTCCCCTTTCTGTATTTTCATTGTTCGTGTATAAGAAAGCCACTGATTTCTGTACGTTGACTTTGTATCCTGCCACATTACTGAATTGCTGTATGAGTTCTAGTAGTTTGGGGGTGGAGTCTTTTGGGTTTTCCATATAAAAAATCATGTCATCTGCGAGGAGAGAAAGTTTGACTTCTTCCTTGCCAATTTGGATACCTTTTATTTCTCCTTATTGTCTTATTGCTGTTGCTAGGGCATCTAATACTATGTTGAACAAGAGTGGTGAGAGTGGGCATCCTTGTCTTGTTCCTGATCTCAACAGGAAAGCTGCAAGCTTTTTCCCATTGAGGATGATATTTGCTGTGGGTCTTTCATAGATAGATTTGATGAAGGTCAGGAATGTTCTCTCTATCCCTATCCTTTGAAGCGTGTTAGTCAGGAACGGATGCTGGATTTTGTCAAATGCTTTTTCTGCTTCAATTGAGAGGACCTTGTGTTTCTTCTCTCTTGTCTTATTCATTTGTTCTCTCATAGTGAATCATTTGAGAATGTTGAACCACCCTCGTAGCCCAGGGATGAATACCACCTGGTCATGGTGGATAATCTTTTTAATGTGCTGTTGGATCCTGTTTGCTAGGATCTTGTTGAGAATCTTAGCATCCATATTCAATAGGGATATTGGTCTGACATTCTCCTTTTTGGTAGGGTCTTTGCCTGGTTTGTGGATCAGGGTAATGCTGGCTTCATAGAAAGAGTCTGGACGTTTTCCTTTTGCTTCAATTTTTTGAAACAGCTTCAAGAGAATAGGTGTTATTTCTTCTTTAAAAGTTTGGTAGAATTCCCCAGGGAATCCATCAGGTCCTGGGCTCTTGTTTTTTGGGAGTTTTGTGATCAGTGGTTCAATCTCATTACTAGATATCGATCTATTCAGGTTGTCAATTTCTTCCTGGTTCAATTTTGGGAGTTTATAGTTTTCCAGGAATGCATCCATTTCATCTAGTTTGCTTAGCTTATTGGCATATTACTGTTGATAACCACTGATGATTGTTTCTACTTCCTTGTTGTTCGTTGTGATCTCTCCCTTTTCATTCATAATTTTATCAATTTTGGCTTTCTTTCTTTTCTTTTGGATTAGTGTGGCTAATGGTTTATAGATCTTATGATTCTTACTAAAAACCAGCTTCTAGTTTCATTGATACGTTCTACTGTATCTCTGATTTCTACGTCATTGATCTCACCTCTAATCTTGATTATTTCCCTTCTTATGTGTGGAGTTGGTTTGATTTGTTGTTCATTCTCCAGTTCTTTAAGGTGTAGAGACAGCTGCTGTGTTCTGGATTTTTCCATTTTTTTTTTTTAGGGAGGCTTGGATGGCTATGTATTTCCCCCTTTGGACGGCTTTTGCTGTATCCCATAGGTTTTGAATGGAAGTGTCTTCATTCTCATTGTTTTCCATGAATTGTTTCAGTTCTTCTTTGATCTCCTGGTTGATCCAAGCATTCTTAAGCAAGGTGATCTTTAGTTTCCAAGTGTTTGAGTTCCTTCTGAACTTTTCCTTGTGATTGAGCTCCAGTTTCATGGAATTGTGAACTGAGAATATGCAGGGAATAATCTCAGTCTTTTGGTATCGTTTGAGTCCTGATTTGTGCCGCAGTATGTGGTCTAATCTTGAGAAGGTTCCATGTGGACTTGAGATGAATGTGCATTCTGTTGTTTTAGAGTGGAATGTTCTGTATATATCTATGAGGTCCATCTGGTCCAATGTGTCTTTCAATGCTCTTTTTTCTTTATTAATTTTCTGCTTCGATGATCTATTTTTGAGAGAGGCGTGTTAAGATCTCTTATTATTAATGTATTCATATCAATATGATTCTTTATCTTGATTAATAGTTTTTTTTATGCAATTGGCTGCTCCCATTTGGGGACATATATATTTACAATTGTTAGATCATCTTCGTGGATAGGCCCCTTAAGAATGATGTAGTGTCCTTCTCTATCTCTGACTATGGTCTTTAGTTTAAAGTCCAATTTATCTGATAAAAGAATTGCTACCCCAGCCTTCTTTTGAGGCCCATTGGCATGAAAAATGCTTCTGCATCCCTTCACTTTCAGTCTGGGTGTATCTTTAGGTTCATAATGGGTCTCTTGTAGACAACATATGGATGGGTCCTTTCGTTTTATCCAATCTGCAACCCTGTGCCATTTTATATGTGCATTTAGGTTATTCACATTGAGAGTGATTATTGATAGATACGATTTTATTGACATCGTGTTACATTTGAAGTCTTTCTTTCTGTAGATTTTCTCTATATTTCTGTTCAATCATATTCTTAGGATTTTTGCTCTTTTATAGAACCCCCCTTAATATTTCCTGCAGTGTCGGCTTGGTCGTTGCATAGTCTTTTAAGCCTTGATGTTCTTGGAAACTCTTTATCTCTCCATCCATTTTGAATGGCAGTTTTGCTGGATAAAGTATTTTTGGCTGCATGTTTTTCTCATTTAATGCCCTGAATATATCTTGCCAGCCCTTTGTGGCTTTCCAGGTCACTGTGGACAGGTCTGATGTTATTCTGATGGGCTTTCCTCTGTAAGTAAGCAGCCTCTTTGTCCTAGCAGCTTTCAAGAGATTATACCTACAATTATGATTCCACAATTTGACTATCAGGTGTCGTGATGTTTGTTTGGAATGTATAATGTTGGGTGGAGTCCTTTCAGCCTCTAGTACATGAACACTGGTTCCATTCATGAGATTGGGAAAATTTTCATGAAGAACTTGTTCCACTATATCTTCTAGACTTCTTTCTTTCTCCTCCCCTTCAGGGATTCCAATAATTCTGACATTGGAACGTTTCGTGGCATCATTTATTTCCCTGATTCTGTTTTCGTGGCTTCTAAGCTGTTTGTTCCAGGCTTCCTCCTGATCCTTTCTCTCTATATGTTTGTCTTCCAGATCACTAATTCTATCTTCTGTCTCAGTTACCCTCTCTTTGAGAGAATTTAGATTAGTTTGGAACTCATTGAGAGCATTGTGAAGCTCATTCCTGGTAGCTTTCAGCTCAGTCCTAAGATTGTGAACATCCTCTCTGGTCGCTTTCAGTTCGACCCTAATCAATTCTGTTTGGTCGTCCATGGCTTTCTTCAACCTAGCTATTGCCTGGATAATTATTAGCCTGAATTCTCTTTCCGACATATTGTCTATGTTGATAGCCATTAGCTCTGTTGCTGAAGGTCCATCCTTTGTATTTTTCTTCTGTTGCGAATGTCTCCTCCTAGTCATTTTGGTGAGAGATGACTGAACAGATGTAGCTGGATGTATCGACCCTGGTGCAGTCAAGGTGCACCCTGGAACACTTCTGAGCAATCAGGATTCCCCACCCATATGAGAGACAAAAGAAAAGAAAAAGCAAAAAAGAGAGAGATAGAGAGACAGGAGAGAAAGCGAAGTTCAAAGAGATGGTTCAACCCAAATGGGCCCCAAGGTAAGATTTATGAAGTATACAATCAAAGACAGACAAACACAAAGACTGATAAAAGTATATGACAAGAGAAAAAAATATATATGCAAATAAAGGAAGAATCTCGTCAAAAAGAACCCCAAGTATAAGATTTATGTACTATCCGGAGAAACACTAAAACACAGAAACACTGGCGGAGGAAAAAGATTGGATAGGTAATAAATTCTCAGTGTGGGTGAGGATGGTTGTTTTGATTCCTCCTGGATGTATCTTGATATCTTTGTTAAATGACTCAACTTTCCCAAGATAAAGGGGGATTAAAAATTGGTTTACCTGGTGCGCCTGGGTGGCTCAGTGGTTTAAGCCTCTGCCTTCAGCTCAGGTCATGATCTCAGGGTCCTGGGATCGAGCCCCACATTAGGCTCTCTGCTCAGCGGGGAGCCTGCTCCCCCCTCTCTCTCTGCCTGCCTCTCTGCCTACTTGTGATCTCTCTCTGTCTATCAAATAAATAAATAAAAATATTTTTAAAAATTGGTTTTCCTATAGGGGTAGTATTGATTGGGGAAAGGGGTTTACTTTGAAGTTTAACTCTATATGAATATTAGAAAATAAAAATAAAAAGGAATAAACTAAACTAAGCTAAAATAAAAAAAAAATTTAAAAATAGAAATGCAAAAAAAAAACACAGGTATATTATCAAAAAGTTCAGGTTAGAATGTTATTATGGAATATAATGTACTGGACATGTCACTGTGATGATAAATAGGTTAAAAATTATCTATTAAAATAAATAAAGAACCAGAATAGTGGGAACGAGTTAAAAATAAAAGTTGTCCTATGAAGTAGTGGTGGTTGTTTTCTTGTAGTCTTTTTTTTTTTTTCTCCTTTCTTGGTTTGTGTTCTGGGGGAGGGGCCTGACACGTGGGTTTTCAGTCAATGAGGTTCCCTGAGTTAAGTCCCCCCGCCCCCCTCAAGAGGGTAGGCTCTAAGGAAACTGTTTTTTTTTTTTTTTTTCAGTCTTTTGTTCTCTGGCGGTTTTTATGTTTGTTCATTTTTTTTTCCTCTAACCTTGACTGCTTTTGATGGTTTTTGTAGTTTTAGAGGAAAACAAACTGCATTCTGGCCTCCCCTCAGAGAGAAGCCTCAGTCTGCCTGCAGAGTCCAAATAAGTTCCCAATTGACCACTGGCAGAGCAGGTTCCAAGTCGTGGTCCCTGGGGACGCAGGATCTTTTGCTTGTACCCAAAACCAGGGCAGCGGCAGCTGTCTGGGCAGCCTCAGACCGCCAGAGAGGTTCCAAGCAGCGATCACACGCTGAGATTTTCCTGCTGGCCCGGGCTGGGAGTGCCTGCTCTTTCTGGGTGTAAGAGCCCCCGGCTTGCGCACACCAATTTCATGGGGGACTGTGGGTCGTGCACGCTTTTTAGGCTCTAAGAACGGGGCGCAGGTCCGAAAGCACCAGGCTGGGCCTTCGGGCACCTCTTTCAGGGGAGAATTTGGGGCACGCGTCTTAGGCTCTTAAACAATGGCGCGGGTCACAGAGTGCCGGCTGGGCCTTTGTGTACCTCTTTCAGGGGAGAATGAGGGGCGCGCGCATCTCAGGCTGTATAGCAGGGCTTGGGCATTCTGTCCTCTCATGAGGCACCCAGCCCCTCGCAGGAGCCGGATCCCACACATTCTCGGCGCGCTGCCGGCTTAGGGACCAAGACCTGGTTTCTCTGCTGCACTCTCTCTGGCTCAGCACCAGGGGAGGCTGTCCTGGGACCAGGGACTTAAGCCCCTGTCCCTAGCTACCCCAATTCCCACAATCCTCCCCCCACGTTCTTTTGCTCTTTTGAAGTGCGTTCAACCAGTCTCCAAGTTAATGCTAGTCCCCAGATGCAGGGCACTCTCACTCATATTAGGGTTATTACTTTCCAACCCGTCGCCTCTAGTGGCTCCCTCCTCCTTTTGTTTATCTTTCGATGATCAGTTCGCCATTCCCACTCCGCTTTACCTGCCCACTGGAGTCTTTTGCCCCTGTAGAGATCCAGACTTGTATAATTCTGATCTCAGGCTGATTTCATGGATGATCGGTGTTCTTTGGTTGGTAATCAGTTCACTTTAAGGTACAGGTTTAAAAGGCGCCTCCTCCTACTTCCCTGACATCTTGTCCCCTCCCCCATGATTTTTATGTCGTTCAAAGTTAAATTTATTAAATTTTATTTTTTTCTTATTCTATTTTTAAAAATTTTCCTCTTTCCTATTTTAATGCTTTTAATATTTTATCCTATCAATACCTTTTAAAAATAAGTTTTTAAAACATTCATTGTTATAGTCATATTCTATCCCTTCATTGTATTTAACCTTATGTTTTCTATAATATGGGTTGTTCTTTCCTTAAAATTTTTGGATAGTTTCTTCTAACGAGTCAAAATATACCTGAAATCTAGTGCATGGCTTTATTCTAGTCTCCAGCCTGATCATATTCCTTCATCATTTTTTTAAATTTTTTTTCAAAGAACTTCTTATCTTATCAATTCTTCTCTTAGAATATATTTTTTTTAATTTTTTAAAATTTATTTTCAGTGTTCCAGAATACATTTTTTTATGTACCACACCCAGTACTCCATGCAATATGTGCCCTCCATAACATCCACCACCAGGCTCACCCAACCTCCCAGCCCCCACCACTCCAAAACCCTCATATTGTTTTCAGAGCCCACCATTTCTCATGGTTCATCTCCCCCTCTGATTTCCCCCAACTCTCTTCTCCTCTCCATCTACCCATGTCCTCCATGTTATTTCTTATGCTACACAAATAAGTGAAACTGTATGATAATTGACTCTCTCTGTCTCTTTGACTTATTTCACTTAGCATAAGCTCTTCCAGTCCCATCCATGTTGATATGAAGGTTGGGTATTCATCATTTCTGAGGGAGGCCTTATACTCCATAATATATATGGACCACATCTTCATTATCCATTCATCCATTGAAGGACATCTTGATTCTTCCCACAGTTTAGTGGCTGTGGCCATTGCTGCTGTGATGGCCCTTTTTTTCATTACATCTGTATCATTGGGGTAAATACCCAGCAGTGCAATTGAAGGGTTTTCCATATAAAGTATTGTATCATCTGTGAAGAGAGAGATTTTGATTTCTTCATTGCCAATTTGGATACCTTTTATTTCTTTTTGTTGTCTGATTGCTGTTGCTAGGACTTCTAATACTATGTTGAATGAGAATGGTGAGAGTGGGCCTCCTTGTCTTGTTCCTGTTCTGAAAAGGAAGGCTGTCAGCTTTTTCCCACTGCAGATGATATCCACTGTGGGTTTTTCATAGATAGATTTATGAAGTTGAGGAATACTCCCTCTATCCCTGTTCTTTGAAGCATTTTAATCAGGAATAAGTGTTGGATTTTCAAATACTTTTTCTGCATCAATTGTGAGGACCATGTGATTCTTCTCTCTTATTGATTTGTTCTATCACACTGATTGATTTGTGAATGCTGAATCACCCATGAACCTCAGGGATAAATCCCATATGGTCCTGGTGGATAATATTTTTAATGTACTGTTGGATCATGTTTGCTAGGATCTTTTTGAGAATCTTAGCATGCATATTCATCAGGGAAATTGGTCTGAAACTTTCCCTTTTGGTCGGGACTTTGCCTGGTTTGGGGATCAAGGTAATGCTGGCTTCGTAAAAAGAGTCTGGAAGGGGCACTTGAGTGGCACTCCTTCAGCTCAGATCATGATCTCAGGGTGCTGGGATTGAGCCCCGCATCAGGCTCTCTGCTCAGCAGGGAGCCTACTTCCCCCCCACCCTGCCCGTTGCTCTGCCTACTTGTGATCTCTTTCTCTGTGTGTGTCAAATAAATAAATAAAATCTTTTCAAAAAAGAGTCTTGAAATTTTCTTTTTGCTTCAGTTTTTTTGAAACAGCTTCAGGAGAATAGGTATTATTTCTTCTTTGACAATTTAGTAGAATTCCCTAGGGAATCCGTCAGGTCCTGCAATCTTGTTTTTTGGGAGGTTTTTGATCACTGCTTCAATCTCTTTACTAGATATTGGTCTATTCAGGTTGTCAGTTTCTTCCTGCTTCAGTTTTGGAAGTTTATAGTTTTCTAGGAAAGCATCCATTTTGTCTAGGTTGCTTAACTTATTGGCATATAACTGTTGATAATAATTTTTGATGATCATTTCTATTTCCTTGGTGTTAGTTGTGATCTCTCCCTTTTTATTCATAATTTTATTAATTTGGGTCTTCTCTCTTTTCTTTTGGATTAGTGTGGCCAAAGGTTTATGTATCTTAATCATTCTTTTAAAAAACCAGCTTCCAGTTTCATTGATGCTTTCTAATATATCCTTAGTTTCTATCTCATTGATCTCTACTCTAAACTTGATTATTTCCCTTCTTGTGTGTCAAGTTGCCTTAATTTGTTGTTGATTCTGCAGTTATTTAGGGTGTAAAGACAGCTAGTATATTCTGGATTTTTCAATTTTTTGAGGGAGGCTTGGATGGTTATGTGTTCCCTCCTTATGACTGACTTTGCTGTATCCCATAGGTTTTGGACCAATGCGTCTTCATTCTCATTGGTTTCCATGAATTGTTTAAGCTCTTCTTTGATTTCCTAGTTGATCCAAATATATATATTTTTTAATCCAAACATTCTTAAGCAAGATGGTCTTTAGCTTCCAGTTGTTTGAATTCCTTTCAAATTTTTCTTGTGATTGAGCTTTAGTTTCAAAGCATTTTGATCTGAGAATACACAGGGAATAATCTCAAGCTCTGATTTGTGAGCCAGTACATGATCTATTATGTGAAGGTTCCATGTGCACCAGAGAAGAGTGCATATTCTGTTCTTTAGGGTGGAATATTCTGTATATATCTATGAGTTCCATCTGGTCCAATGTGTCATTCGGTGGTCATGTTTCTTTACTGATTTTCTGCTTGGGTGACCTGTGGATTATTGAGACTTGTATGTTAAGATATCCTACTATTAATATAATGTGAATCAATATGACTCTTTATCTTGAATAACAGTTTTCTTATGTAATTGGCTGCTCCCATATTGGGGGCATGAATATTTACAATTGTTAGATCTTCTTGGTGGATAGACCTTTTAGGAATTTTGTGGTGTCCTTCTATATCTCTGACTACAGTCTTTAGTTTAAAATCTATCTGATGTGAGAATCACTACCCCAGCCTTCTTTTGAGGCCCATTGGCATGAAAGATGCTTCTCCATCCCTTTAATTTCAGTCTTGATGTATCCTTAGGCTCAAAATTGGTCTCTTGTAGACAACAAATGGATGTGTCCTGTCATTCCATCCAATCTGCAACCCTGTGCCATTTTATGGGCATGTTTAGGCCACTCACATTGAGAGTGATTATTGAGAGATATGTTTTTATTGACATCGTGTTACGTGTAGAAGGCTTTGTTTCTATAGATTAATTTCTGTTCAATGATACTCTTGAACTTTTTTCCTCTATGTCTTGTAGTGCTGGCTTGGTGGTCACATACTCTTTTAAACCTTGCTGGTGTTTGGAAGTTCTTTATTTCTCCATCCATTTTGAATGTCAGTCTTGCTGGATAAAGTATTATTGGCTGCATGTTCTCCTCATTTAGTGCCCTGAATATGTCTTGCCAGCACTTTCTGGCTTGCCAGGTTTCTGTGGACAGGTCTGACATTATTCTGATGGGCTTTCATCTGAATCTAAGGAATCACTTCCCCCTAGCTGCTTTTAAGAACTCTTGTCTAAAATTATGATTTATCATTTTCACAATCTAGATTCTATCATCTTGGAGGCAGTCCTTTCTGCCTCTAGGACATGAACGCTGATTCAATTTTAGCCAGATTGGGAAAATTTTCATGGAGAATTTATTCAACTATATACTCTAGTCTTCTTTCTTTTTCCTCCCCCTCAGGGATTCCAATAATTCTGACATTGAAACAATTCTTGGCATAATTTATTTCCCTAATTCTATTTTCATGGCTTCTAAGCTGTTTGTTCCAGGCTTCCTCCCGATTCTTTTTCTCTATCAGTTTGTCCTCCAGATCAATAATTCTATCTTCTGCCACAGTTACCCTCATTGTTAAAGAATTTAGATTAGTTCAGAACTCATTGAGAGCATTGTTGACATCATCCCTGCTGGCTTTCACTTCTGCCCTAATTAATTTCATTTTGTCATTAAAGGTTTTCTCCAATGTAGCCATTGCCTGGATAACTGTTAGCCTGAATTCCTTTTTTGACATACTGTTTTTGTCCAAATCCAATAGCTCTGATGGAGAGGTCACAGTCTCTGAATTTTTCCTCTGTTGTGCATTCCTCCTCCCATTCATTTTGATGAGAGACAGCTGAGGGGATGTTTAGCTGAATGTATCATCCTTGGTGCAGGCGAAGTGAACTCTGGAACACTTCAAAGCAATTAGATGTCCCCACCAAAAATGAAGAAAAAAAAAAAGAGTGACAGAGAGACAGGATAAAAAAGAAAAACAGAAAAAAAATAAAAGAGAAGACCCAGCTCGAATGGCCTCCAAAGGTAAGATTTATAAAGTATATGAGCAAAAACAAACAAAGAAACCAACAGAATTAAATGAATAATAAAAAAAATAACCCAGCCAAAATGAACCCCAAGTATAAGATTTATATTCTACCAGAACAAAAACAAATAAACAGAAACACTGACAGAAGAAACCTATGGGAGAGTGGTTACAAATTCTCTGCGTGGGCAAGGAAGTTTATTTTGATTCTTCTTGAATGTTTCTTGATATCTTTGTTAAAAGATTCAAATTTCCTGAGATAAAGGGAAGTGAAACCTGGTTTATATATAGAGGTAGCATTGATTGGGGGAAAGGGGATTACCTCGAAGCTTATTTCTATATGAATATTAAAAAATAAAATAAAATTTAAAAATTAAAAATATAGAAAAGCAAAACAGGTATATGTATCAAAAAGTTAGAGGTAAAAGGTTATTATGGAATTTGTTGTACTGAACATCTCATTGAGATGGTAAATAGGCTAAAAATAATTTAAAAAATAGAAGAGAGGAAAATTCCAACATGGCAGAAGCTGCAGTCCATCTTCCCTTCAAAAACTTGGAATGATTTCAAATCATAGGCACCTTCACTTAACCCTAGCTTCCATTCATCAGCAAACACGTCG
>NC_081575.1:75840188-75841536 GCF_022355385.1 Mustela nigripes | reverse complement strand
TTTTTGTGCTGCCAGCAAGAAATGATCAGTAGCACCAGTGTTTATGGGGGAGGAGTCAAGATGGCGGAGAAGTAGCAGGCTGAGACTACTTCAGCTAGCAGGAGATCGGCTAGATAGCTCATCTAAAGATTGCAAACACCTGCAAATCCATCGGCAGATCGAAGAGAAGAAGAAGAGCAATTCTGGAAACAGAAAAACAACCACTTTCTGAAAGGTAGGACTGGTGGAGAAGTGAATCCAAAGCGACGGGAAGATAGACTCTGGGGGGAGGGGCTGGCTCCCGGCAAGCGGCGGAGCAACGGAGCACAAAATCAGGACTTTTAAAAGTCTGTTCCGCTGAGGGACATCCTCCAGAGGCTAAACCGGAGCGAAGCCCACGCGGGGTCAGCGTGGCCTCAGGTCCCGCAGTGTCACAGAAGGATCGGGGGTGTCTGAGTGTTGCAGAGCTTGCGGGTATTGGAACAGGAAAGCCGGCTACAGAGACAGAGCCGACAGTAAGCTCACAGCTTGGTGTTACCTTGAACCAGCCACAGGCTCGGTGAACTCGGAGCGTGGCCAAAGGTCAGGCAGACGGGAGTAACTGGGTGCTGTTCTCTGAGGGCACACTGAGGAGTGGGGCCCTGGGCTCTCGGCTCCTCCGGGCCGGAGACCAGGAGGCCGCCATTTGTATTCCTGTCCTCCAGAACTCTATGGAAAACACTCAGGGAACAAAAGCTCCTGAAAGCAATCCCGAGCGGTTTACTCACCCGGGCCACTGGTAAGGGCGGTGCAATTCTGCCTGGGGCAAAGACACTTGAGAATCACTACAACAGGCCCCTCCCCCAGAAGATCAACAAGAAATCCAGCCGAGACCAAGTTCACCTACCAAGGAGTGCGGTTTCAATACCAAGGAGAGCAGCAGAATTCCAGAGCAGGAGAAAGCAAAGCACGGAACTCATGGCTTTCTTCCTGTGAGTTTTTTTTAGTCTTACAGTTAATTTAATTTTTTTCTTTTTCATTTTTTTTTTTATCCCACATTCTGGTAAAAATTTTTTTTTAACTTTTACCCTTTTCTTTTTTAACATTTTTTAACTAGTTTATCTAATATCTATATTTTTTCTTTTTTTATATTTTTCTTTATTCATTTTCTTTTTTTTTAATTCTTTTTTCTTTTTTTTCTTTCTTCCTTTTTGAACCACTTTTTATCCCCTTTCTCTTCTCCCCCCTCAAGATTTGGCATCTCTTCTGATTTGGTTAAAGCATATTTTCCTGGGGTGCACCACCATTTTAGTTATTTTACTTGCTCCTTCATATTCATATATTCTTATCTGGACAAAATGACAAGACGGAAAAATTAACCACAAAAAAA
>NC_081575.1:75839466-75840088 GCF_022355385.1 Mustela nigripes | reverse complement strand
ATCAAAAATGGAGGCTCTCACTGCTAGGATAATTGAGGCAGAAGAAAAAATCAGTGATATAGAAGATCAAATGTCAGAGAATAACGAAGCTGAGCAAAAGAGGGACAAACAGGTACTGGACCACGAGGGGAGAGTTTGAGAGATAAGTGACACCATAAGAGGAAACAATATTAGAATAATTGGGATTCCAGGAGAAGAAGAAAGATAGAGGGGAGCAGAAGGTATACTGGAGAGAATTATTTGGGAGAATTTCTCCAATATGGCAAAGGGAACGAGCATCAAAATTCAGGAGGTTCAGAGAACGCCCCTCAAAATCAATAAGAATAGGCCCACCCCCGTCACATAATAGTAAAATTGACAAGTCTCAGTGACAAAGTGAAAATCCTGAAAGCAGCCTGGGAAAATAAGCCTGTAACATACAATGGTAAAATATTAGATTGGCAGCTGACTTATCCACAGAGACCTGGCAGGCCAGAAAGAGCTGGCATGATATTTTCAGAGCACTAAACGAGAAAAACATGCAGCCAAGAATACTATATCCAGCCAGGCTATCATTGAAAATAGAAGGAGAGATTAAAAGCTTCCAGGACAAACAAAAACTGAAAGAATTTGCAAAGACCAA
>NC_081575.1:75817354-75834466 GCF_022355385.1 Mustela nigripes | reverse complement strand
CAAAGAAATGGAAAAATGTTCCATGCTCCTGGATTGGCAGAATAAATGTTGTGAAAATGTCTATGCTACCTAAAGCAATCTACACATTTAATGCAATTCCTATCAAAGTACCACCCATCTTTTTCAAAGTAATGGAACAAATAATTCTAAAATTTATATGGAACCAGAAAAGACCTCGAATAGCCAAAGGGATATTGAAAAAGAAAGCCAAAGTTGGTGGCATCACAATTCCGGACTTGAAGCTCTATTACAAAGTTGTCATCATCAAGACAGCATGGTACTGGCACAGAAACAGACACATAGATCAATGGAACAGATTAGAGAGCCCAGAAATAGACCCTCAACTCTCTGGTCAACTAATCTTCGACAAATCAGGAAAGAATGTCCAATGGAAAAACGACAACATGTTCAATAAATATTGCTGGGAAAATTGGACAGCCACATGTAGAAAAATGAAATTGGACCATTTCCTTCCATCACACACGAAAATAGACTCAAAATGAATGAAGGACCACAATGTGAGAAAGGAATCCATCAAAATCCTTGAGGAGAACACTGGCAGAAACCTCTTTGACCTCAGCCACAGCAACATCTTCCTTGGAACATCACCCAAGGCAAGGGAAGCAAGTGCAAAAATGAACTATTGGGATTTCATCAAGATCAAAAGCTTTTGCACAGCAAAGGAATCAGTTAACAAAATCAAAAGACAATTGACAGAATGGGAGAAGATATTTGCAAATGACATATCAGATAAAGGACTAGTGTCCAAAATCTATAAAGAACTTTGCAAACTCAACACCCAAAGAACAAATAATCCAATGAAGAAATGGGCTGAGGACATGAACAGACAGTTCTGCAAAGAAGACATCCAGATGGCCAACAGACACATGAAAAAGTGCTCCATATCACTCGGCATCAGGGAAATACAAATCAAAACCACAATGAGATATCACCTCACCCAGTCAGAATGGCTAAAATCAAGAAGACAGGAAATGACAGATGGTGGCGAGGGTGCTGAGGAAGGGGAACCCTCCTACACTGTTGGTGGTTATGCAAGCTGGTGCAGCCATCTGGAAAATAGCATGGAGATTCCTCAAAATGTTAAAAATACAACTGCCCTATGACCCAGCAATAGCATTACTGGGTATTTACCCTAAAGATACAAACGTAGTGATCCAAAGGGGCACATGCACCCGAATGTTTATAGCAACAATGTCCACAATAGCCAATCTATGGAAAGAACCTAGATGTCCATCAACAGATGAATGGATCAAGAAGATGTGGTATATATACACAATGGAATACTATGCAGCCATCAAAAGAAATGAAATCTTGCCATTTGCAACAACATGGATGGAACTAGAGCGTATCATGCTCAGCGAAATAAGTCAAGCAGAGAAAGACAACTATCATATGATATCCCTGATATGAAGAAGTGGTGATGCAACATGGGGGCTTAAGTGGGTAGAAGAAGAATCAATGAAGCAAGATGGAATTGGGAGGGAGACAAACCATAAGTGACTCTTAATCTCACAAAACAAACTGAGGGTTGCTGGGGTTAGCGGGGTTGGGAGAAGGGGTTGGGATTATGGACATTGGGGAGGGTATGTGCATTGGTGAGTGCTGTGAAGTGTGTAAACCTGGTGATTCACAGACCTGTACCCCTGGGGATAAAAATATATGTTTATCAAGAGGACTTTTCATCTTAGATGCACATAATTTGCCCTGAGAAATGTTTTAAGGATCAGAGAGCACAGCTTTTTTTCCCCTGGAGCTGTTGGTCCGGATGGTATTGCCAGATGTGCGATTTCCCTCTGTGATGTTAAAGCTGTAATATATATTCAGAGCAGATTGGGCTGCTGTCTGTGATGAGGAGGATATTACATTTACAAATTTTAAATCTGAGCTTGGACAATGTGTTGAGAGCCGAAATTGGATGGTTTGACTGTTTACCGTATTGATACTTAAATGAGATTTCTAGGTAGTAGTGATAATAATCACTGCAATAATATGTAAAAAACACGTTGGCGTAGGCAATCATATAATTCATGACATTTAACAGCAGATTTCAGTGTGTAAATTGCCCCCTCCTCTGTCTCTGCTTACTATTAAATAGTAGTCACATAAAAAAAATAGAAGAGAACAAGAATAGTGGGAATGAATTAAAAATGAAATTTGTATCTATGAAGTAGTAGTGGTTGTCTCTTGTTATTATTATTATTACTATTATTAGTGTTTTGGCTGGCTTTCGGGGGAAGGGGCCTACTGTGTGGTTTTTCAGGCAATCTTGCTAGAGTTGAGTCCTCCTGCCCCCTATCAAGGAGCTGGGTCCTGAAGAAACTGGTTTTTTAGGCTTCTGTTCTCTGGAGGGTTTTTGTTTATTTGTTTGCTTGTTTTGTTCTGTCTTTGGTTTATTTATTTATTTTTTTATTTTGTTTTGTTTTGGTCTTTTTCCTCTCCTTGGCAACTTTTGGCGGTTCTTTGGAGGTTTAGAAGAAAGCAAACTGCACCCAGACCTCTGTCTCAGATAGAAGCCTCAGTCTGTTCCCTTCTGGGTTCTCCAGAGTACATAAATTCTCCCTCTGTCACTGGCAGAGCACATCCCCAGTCACGGTCTCAGGGGTCACATGAACTCCTGCTTGTACCCCAAACCATGAGAAATGCTGGTCCAGAGTGTTGGCTTCCAGTGGCTGCCTCCACCTCCACTGTCTGGGCAGGTCCAGACCACTAGAGAGATCCCAACCAGGGACAGAAAAATGAGATTTTCATGCTGGGCCAAGCTTGGAGTGTTCAGAATATTCTGGTCCTGAGGAGCATGGGCTAGTACCTGCATAGATTTCTCTCAATTGAGGGTATGGAGTTATACTCAGAAACTGGTTGTGCAGTGTGTGTGCAGAACACAAAAGGTTGTGGTTCTAGAGAGTGCCTTCTGGTATCCACACCAGACTCACTTATGTGTGCTGCCACCCAGGCTGTCATGCATGCTGGTGGCTCAGGGACCAATGCCTGGCTTCTTCACTGCACTCTCTACGGCTTGGTGCCAGAGGTGGCCATCCTGGGTCTGTGGGCTTAAGCCCCTGTCCCTAACCACCTGATTACACCAATTTCCCCCTAAGATCCTTTGCTCTTTTTGAGGGCTTTCAACCAGACTCCAAGTTAATGCTGGCCTCCAATCACAGGGCATTCTTGTAATGAGGTATTACTTTCCAATGGGTCATGTCTGGTGGCTCCCTCCCCCTTTTGTTTATCTTCAGATATCAGTCTGATGTTCCCACTCCACTTTACCTGTCCACTGGCATCTGGAATACTCTGTCCCTGTAGAGATCCAGAAGTGTATAATTCTAATCTCAGGGTGATTTCATGGGTGATCAGAGTTCTTTGGGGTAGATAATCAGCTCACTTTGAAACAGCGCCTCCTACTTCTCCACCATCTTGTCTCCTACCCTCATCTCTTGGAATCTTTTTGAATTTTCATCTTTACATCAATATTAAACCCTTCATTGTTTTACCCTTATTTTTTTGTGTATATATATATATATACACACATTTTTTGTTATATATATGTTTTTCTTTCTTTAAATTTGGGAGGGAATTTCTTCTAACAGACAAAAATAGAACTAAAATCCAGTCTCTGGCTCTTTTCTATTCACCTGTCATACACACACACATACACGCATTTCCTCTTTTCTCCTCCTTCTGGTTTTCAGAACTCTTCTGATTTGCTTTGTGTATATTTTTTCCATGATCATTGCTACCCTTTTCATATTTTGTTTTCTCATTCATCTATTCTTATCTGGATAAAATGATAAGCTGAAAAACTCATCTCAAAAAAAGAACAAGAGACAGTACTAATGGCTGGGGACTTAATCAATATGGACATTTGTAAGATGTCAGAACTAGAGTTCAGAATGACAATTACCAAGGTGCAAACTGGGCTTGAAGGAAACATAGAAGATACTAGGGAATCCCTTTCTGAAGAAAAAATAAAAAGAACTAAAATCTAACCAAATTGAAATTTTAAAAATTGTATTAATGAGGTGCAATAAAAATAGGAGGCTCTACTGCTAGGATAAATGATGAAGTAGAGAAAATTAGTGATCTAGAAGTCCAAAGGATGGAGAATAAGGAAGCTGAGAAAAAGAGATATAAACAAGTACTGGTACATGACGGGAGAATTTGGGAGAGAAGTAATACCATCAGATGAAACAGTATTTGAATATTTGGAATCCCAGAAGAAGAAGGAGAGAGGGAAGCAGAAGTTATATTGGACTTAATTGTAGCAGAGAACTTATCTAATTTGGTTAAGGGAACAAGCATCAAAACCCAGGAGGCAGAGATAATCTCCTTAAAATCAATAGAAATATGTAAAAGAACTATAATCTAATAGTAAAACTTATAAACATCAGTGACAAAGAGAAAATCCTGAAAGCAGCTCAGGATAAGAGGTCTGTAACATACAATGGTAGAAATATTAGATTATTAGCAGACCTATCCACAGAGACCTGGAAGACCAGAAAGGACTGCCATGATAAATTCAGAGCACTTAGTGAGAAAAATATGCAGCCAAGAAAACTATATCCAGCTGGCTGTCATTGAAAATAGGAGAGATGTGGAGAAAGGGGAACCCTCTTACACTGTTGGTAGGAATGCAAGTTGGTGCAGCCTCTTTGGAGAACAGTGTGGAGATTCCTCAAGAAATTAAAAATAGTACTTCCCTATTACCCTGCAATTGCACTCCTGGGTATTTACCCCAAAGATACAGATGTCGTGAAAAGAAGGGCCATCTGTACCCCAATGTTTATAGCAGCAATGGCCACGATTGCCAAACTGTGGAAAGAACCAAGATGCCCTTCAGTGGACAAATGGATAAGGAAGATGTGGTCCATATACACTATGGAGTATTATGCCTCCATCAGAAAGGATGAATACCCAACCTTTGTAGCAAAATGGATAGGACTGGAAGAAGTTATGCTGAGTGAAATAAGTCAAAGAGACAGAGAGAGTCAATTATCATATGGTTTCAGTTATTTGTGGAGCATAATAAATAACATGGAGGACATAGGGAGATGGTGAGAAGGGAGTTGAGGGAAATTGGAAGGGGAGATGAACCCTCAAAGACTATGGACTCTGAAAAATAATCTGAGGGTTTTGAAGGGGCGGGGGGTGGAAGGTTGGGGGAGCCAGGTTTGTCATATTATGGAGGGCACATATTGCATGGAGCACTGGGTGTGGTGCATAAACAATGAATTATATTATGATGAAAATCAATCAATCAAGAGAAAATAGAAAGAGAGATAAAAAGCTTCCAGGACAGGGCAAAATGGTGGAGAAGTAGGAGACCCTGTTTTACCCAGTCCTCTGAATTGAGCTAATATCTACCAGAACACTCTGAACACCCAAGAAATCAGCCTGAGATGTAAGATTATAAACTTTCCCATCTCAATGAGGTCAGAATATACCCAATGGGGAGGTCAGTGGAGTGGAAGCGCTTTGATTGGTATCAGGTGATAAACAGAAGGGGGAGGGAGCTACCAGGAACAACATATTTGAAAGTAATATCCCAATACAAAAGTGCCCTGTGCTTGGGGACTAACATTACCTTGGAATATGGTTAAAAGCATACAAAAAGAACAAAGGGTCTTAAAGACAGTTTCTGGAATCAGGCAGGGACCTAAGCCCATAGTTTCATGGCAGTCACAGCTGGTGCCCACCCTGTCAGAGCCTGGCAGGGCCCAAGTCAGTGTTCCCTTAGGCCATGGCTTTCTGCTGCTTGCACCAGCCCTGAGGTTGTTTGCACCCTGCCCATTCCTAAAAGCCTGGCTCAGGCTTCTCCAGGAGGTCTCTGGACTCACAACCTTCCATTACCTTCATTGTTGCAGGGTCATAGGCATGGATTCTAGACAGCAATCCTGTCAATTTCAAAAACTAGGATCAGGCTCACCTGGACCAATATCACTCATGGTTTTAGAGGCAAAAGGGTGGATCAAACAGAGGGCCTTGGGTGACCACTGAGACAGTGGCTGGGAGTGTGTACCACTTGTGGGAAATTGCCATGTTCAGTGGAGTTTGCAGAGAGGGAGTCTGTGTTTGGGACCATCCAAAGAGGACCACACTGAGACTTCTCTTTGAGGCGGAAGACTGAGTGTGGACAGTTTACATTGCACTAACCCTCTGAGAAGCCACAAAAAGCTGCCAAAGCACAACAACCCCGAGAGAACAAAAGCCTGAAACACCGGTTTCCACAGTGCCCAGCACCTTGATAAAGGGGATGGTGACTCAGCCCAAGCAACAATGACTGAAAAAACAATGCTGCAGGCCCTTCCCCCAGAAGACAAGCCAAAAGAACAAGAGGACAACCACCACAGGATCCCCATAAAACTGTAAAACCCCAACATCAAGAAAAAACAATATATTAAGACCACAGTATTGCCTGAAAAACCTGTGTATTTCATATCTACAGCTTTTTTTTTTTTTTTTAATTTGTTCTCAGGATTCTTCTTCTTTTTTTTAACCTATTTACCATTACAAATAGATGTTTAGTACAACATACTACATAATAACTTTTTAATGTGAACATTTTTCATATATATATATATGGTGTATGTATGAAAAATATGTATGAAAAATACACCATATATATATATATAGTGTATGTATGAAAAATGTTCACATTAAAAAGTTATTATGTATATATAGTAATATATTATGTAATTATATATATATAATATATATAAATATATATTAATATTAATATATTAATCCTCTGTCCCTGTGCAATACTGCCTCTATATATTAAACAATTTTAATTTCTCTGTCTCTCTGGAAAGTTGATTCCTTTAACAACCATAACAAGATACATCGAGGAAGTACTAAAATAAACTTTCTCGCCACATCAAGGGGTTATAACCACCTTCCCATCTTATTCCTCTGTCAGTGTTTTTCTGTGTATTTGTTTCTGTCCTTGTACTATATAAATATTATGCTTGGGGTTCATTTCAGCTGGAATTTTCTTTTCTTTTCTTTTTTTCTTGTCCTTTACTTTTGTCAGCATTTTGTTTCTTGATTTTTGTTTATGTGCCTTATAAATCTTACTTTTGGGGCTCATTTTGGCTGGGTTTTCTCTTCTCTCTCTTTTTTCTTTTTGGTGGTGACTTCTGATTTCTCTGAGACTTTCCAAAGTGCACCTTGCCTGGATCAGAGTTGATACATTCATCTACACATCCCCTAAGCCATCTCTCACCAAAATGACTAGGAAGAGGAATGCCCAACAGATAAAAAATTCAAAGACTGTGTCCTTTCCATCAGAGCTATTTGATTTGGACATAAACAGTATGTCGGAAAGGGAATGCAGGCTAACATCTATCCAGACAATGGGTAGATGGGTAGGTTGGAGAAAATCATTAATGACAATATGTTTTTTTTTTTTCTGTTTATCTCTCTATTTTCCTTTTTTACTTATTTTTGGTGGTGACTTCCAATTGCTCTGAAACTTTCAGGGTGCACCTTGCCAAGATCGTGGTTGATATACTCAATTATACATCTCTTCAGCCACCTTTCGCCAAAATGACTAGGAGGAGGAACACCCAACAGAAGAAAACTTCAGAGACTGTGCCCTCTCCATCTGAACTGTCAGATATGGTCATAAAGAGTATGTCAGAAAGGGAATTCAGGGTAACAATTATACAGGCAACGGCTGTATTGGAGAAGGCCACTTGTGGCATCACAGTATCTCTATGGGCTGAAGTGAGAGCTGATATGGCAGAAATTAAAAATTCTATCAATGAGATGCAATCTAACCTAAATACTCTAACAGCTAGGGTAAATGAGACAGAAGATTGAATTAGTGATCTAGAAGACAAACTGATAGAAGAGAAAGAAACAGGAAGAGACATAGAACAAACAGCTTAGAAGCCATGAAAACAGAATTAGGGCAATGAATGACACCATGAAACATTCCAATGTCAGAATTATTGGGATCCCTGAGGGGGTGGAGAAATAGAGAAGACTAGAAGATATATTTGAACAAATGCTAGATGAAAATTTCCCAGTCAGGTGAGTGGAACAAGTGTTTGGGTCCTAGAGGCAGAAAAGACACCCCCCAAGTTCAATAAGTCTAAAAAGAACTCCAGACACTTATTTGTGAGATTCATGAATCGTAATTTCAGACAAGAGGTCTTAAGGGCATCTACGGGAAAGAGATTCCTTACATACAGAGGAAGGACCATCAGAATAACATCAAGCCTATACACAGAAAACTGGAAAGCCAGAAAGGGCTGGAAGGACATATTCAGGGCACTAAATGAGAGGAACATGCAACCAAACATACTTTATCTAGCAAGGTTAACATTCAAAATGGATGGAGAGATAAAGAGCATCCATTCAAAATGGATGGAGAGATAAAGAGCATCCAAGACCGGCAAGGTTTAAAAGTGTATGTGACCACCAAGCCTGCACTACAAGAAATATTAAGGGGTATTCCGTAAAAGAAGAAAGAACCCAAGAGTGGCCTAGAACAGAAATTTACAAAGATAATCTAAAGAAACAAGAACTTTTCAGGCAACATGAGGTTAAAACAGATAATTTTGCAAATCTTTTCCACTCTTTATTGGAAAATGAGATTTTTTAAAAATTTATTTTTCAAATTTCTTTTCAGTGTTCCAGAATTCATTGTTTATGCACCACACCTAGTGCTCCATGCAATACGTGCCCTCCATAATACCCACCACCAGGCTCACCCAACATTCCACCCTCCTCCCTTCCAAACCCTCAGATTGTATTTTAGAGTCCATAGTCTCTCATGGTTTATCCTCCCCCCCCCCCCTTTCCCTCAACTCCCTCTCCTCTCCATCTCCCCATGTCCTCTGTGTTATTTTTAATGTTCCACAAATAAGTGAAACCATACGATAATTGACTCTCTCTGCTTGACTTATTTCACTCAGCATAATCTCTTCCAGTCCCGTCCATGTTGCTACAAAAGTTGGGTATTCACCCTTTCTGATGGAGACATAATACTCCAAGGTATATATGGACCACATCATCTTTATCCATTTGTCCACTGAAGGGCATCTTGGTTCTTTCCACAGTTTGGTGACTGTGTCCATTACTGCTATGAACACTGAGGTATATATAACCCTTCTTTTCACTACAACTAGAACTCATACAGCAATTCAGTAATGTGGCAGGGTACAAAATCAGAATGTACAAATGTACAAATGTACAGAAAGCAGTTGCTTTCTTATACAACATGATGTCAATAAAAACGTATCTTTCAACAATCACTCTCAACTTAAATGGCCTAAATGCTCTGATGAAAAGGCACAAGATTTCAGACTGGATACAATGACAGGACCCATCCATATACTCTCTACAAGAGAGAAATTTGGAACCTAATGATACATCCAGATTGAAAGTAAAGGGATGGATAACCATCTTTCATGCCAACAGGCCTCAAAAGAAAGAAGTGGCATTGTTTCTTATGCCAAATAAATTGGACCTTAATCTAAAGACTGCAGTCAGATATACAGAAGGACATGACATCATTCTTAAAGGGTCTATCCACCAAGAAGGTCTAAAGATTGTAAATATTTACACCCCCAACTACATAACCCAACTGTTCAGCAAAATAAAGAATCATAGTGATATGAATACATTAATTGTAGGAGATCTTAACATGCCACTCTCAGCAAAAGACTGATCTAAGCAGAAAATCTACAAAGAAACAAGAGCTTTGAATGACATATTGGACCATGGACCTCATAGATATATACAGAAAATTCCACTCTATATCAATAGAAAACTCACTCTTCTCAATGCACATGGGAATTTCTCCAGAATGCCCACATATGGGGTCACTAATCAGGGCTCAACTGATACCAAAAGATTGAGATTATTCCCTGCGTCTTCTCAAACCACAATGCTTGAAACTGGAAATCAACCACAAGAAACAGTTTGGAAGGAATTCAAACACTTGGAAGCTAAAGACCATCCTGCTCAAGAATGTCTGGATCAACCAGGAAATCAAAGAAGAACTTAAGCAATTCATGGAAACCAGTGAGAATGAAGACACATCAATCCAAAACATATGGGACACAGCAAAGGTGGTCCTAAAGGGAAATACATAGCCATCTAAGCCTTTCTCAAAAAAACCTGAAAAATCCTGAAAACACTAACTGTCTTTATACCTTAAAGGACTGTAAAATCAAGCCAACCCCATGCACAAGAAGGGAATTTATTAAGATTAGAGCAGAGGTCAATGAGTTAGAGACTAAAGATACAGTAGTTCACATCAATGAACATAGGTTCCTTTCAAAGAAAAGATAAGATCGATAAACCAAGGGACAAACAAATCCAAAAGAAAAGAGAGAAGACCCAAATTAATAAAATTTTGAATAACACCAAAGAAATAGAAACAATCATTAGAAATAATTAACAGCAGAAATATGCCAATATGCTAAGCAACCTAGAGGAAATGGATGAATTCCTGGAAACCTGTAAATTTCTAAGACTGAAATAGGATGCAGCTGACAGCCTGAATAGATCAATAACTAGTAACAAGATTGAAGCAGTTATCAAATCTCCCCCAAAATACAAGAGACCAAGACCTGACTGATTCCCTAAGGAATTCTACCAAACATTCAAAGAAGAAATTATACCTATTGTCCTTACACTGTTTCAAAAAAATTTTAAAAAGAAGGAAAAATTCCAAACTCATTCTATGAAACCAACATTAACTGGATCTCCAAACCAGGCAAAGATTACATTAAAAAGTAGAATTTCAGACCAATATCCCCAATAAATATGAATGCTAAAATTCTCAACAAGATCCTAGCAAGTAAGGAATAACATGGAAGACATGGGGAGATGGAGAGGAGAAGGGAGTTGGGGGAAATTGGAGGAGGAGAAGAACCATGAGAGACTGTGGATTCTGAAAAACAATCTTAGGGTTTTGGAGGGGCAGGGGGTGGGAGGATGGGTGAGCCTGGTGGTGGGTATTATGGAGGGCACGTATTGCATGGAGAACAGGGTGTGGTGCATAAACAATGAATTCTGGAACACTGAAAAGGAATTTAAAAAAATTTTTAAAAATCCTAGCAAATAACATCAAATAGTGCATTAAAAAGATTATGCACGATGACCAGGTGGGATTTATCCATGGAATGCAAGGGTGGTTCAACATTTGCAAGTCAATGCCATTGAACAAATGAATAAGAGAAGAGAGAAGAACCACGCAGTCTTATCAATTGATGCAGAAAAAGCATTTGACAAAATACAGCATCCATTCTTGATTAAAGCTCTTCAAAGTACAGGGATAGTGGGAACATTCCTCAACTTCATAAAATCTATCAATTAAAAACCCAAAGTGAATATCACTCTTAATGGGGAAAAGCTGACAGTCTTCCCTTTGAGATCAGGAACACAACAAGGATGCCCACTCTCGCCACTGTTGTTCAATATAGTAGAAGTCCTAGGAACAGCAATCAGACAACAAAAATAAATACAAGTTATTCGAGTTAACAATAATTAGTCAAACATTTTCTCTTCCCAAGTTATATGATACTTTATATGCAAGCCCCAAAAGTCTCCACACCTAACCAGTAGAACACATTCAGCAATTCAGTAATGTGGCAGGATACAAAATATATGCACAGAAATCAGTTGCTTTCTGATACACTAACAATGAAAATACAGAAAGGGAAATTGGAGAATTGATTCCCTTCACTATAGCACCAAGAACCATAAAATAACTGGGAATAAACCTGATCAAAGAGGTAAAGGATCCGTACTTGAGGAACTATAGAACACTCATGAAAGAAATCAAAGAAGACACAAAAAGATGAAAAACCATTCCATGCTCATGGATTGGAAGAATAAACATTGTTAAAATGTCTATACTGCCTAGAGCAATCTATACTTTCAATGCCATCCTGATCAGCATTTTTCAAGGTGCTGGAACAAAGAATCCCAAAATTTGTATGGAACCGGAAAAGACTGCAATTTGCTAAGAAAATTTTGAGAAAAAAAACCAAAGCTGTGGGCATGATGTTGCCTGACTTCAAGTTTTACTACAAAGCTGTGATCATGAAGACAGTATGGTACTGGCACAAAAACAGACACATAGACTAGTGGAACAGAGGAGAGAGCCCAGGTATGGACCTGCAACTTTATGGTCAACCAATCTTCAAAAAAGCAGGAAAAAGTATCCAGTGGAAAAAGGACAGTCTCTTCAATAAAATTTTTTTGGAAAAATTGGACACCTATGTATAGAAAAATGAAACTTGACCATTCTCTTATACCATACACAAAGATAAATTTGAAATGGATAAAAGACCTCAAAGTTAGGCAGGGATCTATCAAAATCCTAGAGGAAAACATAGGCAGTTACCTCTTCAACATTGTCCACAGTAACTTCTTTCAAGACATGTCTCCAAAGGCAAAGGAAAAAAAAAAAAAAAGGAAAAATGAACTTTGGGGACTTCATCAAGATCAAAAGCTTCTGCATAGCAAAGGGAACAGTCAACAACAACAACAACAAAAACATGGAATGGGAGAAGAGATCCACAAATGACACTACTGAGAAAGGGCTGATATCCAAGATCTATAAATCAGAGAGGGGACATGAACCACGAGAGACTGTGGACTCTGAGAAACAAATTGAGGGTTATGGAAGGAAGGTGTGGGGGATGTGTGAGCCTGGTTGTGGGTATTATTGAGGGCATGTATTGCCTGGAGGACTGAGTGTGGTGAATAGACAATAAATTTTGAACACTGAGAAAATAAAATTAATTTTTTTTAAACTCTACACTTAAAAGACACAATCAGGTCCAAAAAAATGGAGAAAATATATGAACAGACACATCTCTAAGAAGACATACAAATGGCTAATAAAAATGGCATACAAATACATACATACAAATGATACATAAAAAATGTTCATTGTCATTAGCAATCAGGGAAATTCAAATCAAAACCACATTGAGATACCACCTTACTCAAGTTAGAATGGCCAAGATTAACAAGACAGTAAACAACATGTGTTGGAGAGGATGTGAAGAAAGGGAAACCTCTTACTGTTAGTGGGATGCAAGTTGGTGTAGCCACTTTGGAAAATAGCATGGAGATTCCTAAAATATTAAAAATAGAGCTGTGTTATGACCCTGCAATTGTATTACTAGTTATTTATCACAGTGATACAGATGTGGTGAAAAGAGGGGCCATATGTATCTCAATGGTCATAGCGGCAATGGCCAGAGTTGCCAAATGGTGGAAAGAGCCAAGATGCCTTTCAACAGACTATTGGATAAAGAAGATATGGTCCATATATATAATGGAGTATTGTGTCTCCATCAGAGAGGGTGAATACTCAACTTTTGTATCATCATGAACTGGACTGGAGATTATGCTGAGTGAAATAAGTCAAGCAGAGAGAGTCAATTATCATATTGTTTCACTTACTTGTGGAGCATAAGGAATAACATGGAAGACAGGGGAAGGAAAGGAAAAGTGAACTGGGGTAAATCAGAGCGGGGGGGGGAGAAAAGAAGTATGAGAGACTCTGGACTGAGAAACAAACTGAGGGGTTTGGAAGGGAGGGGGATAGAGGGATGTGTGAGCATGGTGGTAGGTATTTGGAGTGCACATATTGCATGGGGCACTATGGGTGGTGCTTAAACAACAAATCCTGGAACATTGAAAAAAAATAAAATAAAATCAAGATTTTAAAAAAAAGCTTTCCTGAGAAACAAAATGTAGAAGAATTTGTGTACTCCAAAACAGTGCTACAGGAAATATTGAAATGGGCCATCTAAGTAAAGGGAGATCCTTAAAGTAACAGAGCCAAAAAGAACAGACAGAATATACAGTAGCAGTCACCTTATAGGACTTAATGGCATGAAATGCATATCTTTCCATAGTTACCCTATATGAACATATACTAAATACCCCAAAGTATAGATACAGGGTATCAAAATGGATTTAAAAAAATAGGACCCATCGATATGCTGTCTGCAAGAAACTCATTTTATACTGAAATATGTCTCCAGATTTAAAGTGACAGAGTCGAGAACAATTTACTATGCTGATGGACATGAAAAGAAAGCTGGGGTGGCAATCCTTATAGTAGACAAATTAGATTTTAATCCAAAGACTATAATAAGAGATGAGGAAGTACACTACATCATCCTTAAAGGGTATGTCTAACAAGAAGATCTCACATCTGTAAATATCTTTGCCTCTAACATGGGAGCAGACAATTCTATAAGCCCATTAATAACAAAATCAAAGAAACACATTGAAAATAACACAATAATAGTAGGGGAATTTAACACCCCCTCACTGAAATGGACAGATTGTCTATGGAAAAGATCAACAAGGCAATAAAGTTTTAAATGATACACTGGACCAGATGGACTTCACAGGTATATTCAGAACATTGCATCCAAAGCAACAGAATATACATTCTTCTCTAGTGCACATGGAATATTTTCCAGAATAGATCACATCCTGCGTCACAATTGAGGTCTCAACTGGTACCAAAACATTGGGATCACTCCCTAAATATTTTCACACCATAATGCTTTGAAACTAGAGCTCAACAAGAGTAGGAAATCTGGAAAGAACTCAAATACATGGAGGCTAAAGAGCATCCTACTAAAGATTGAGTGGATCAAGCAGGAAATAAATTAGGAATTTTAAAAATTCATGGAAATGTGAAACATAATTGGTCAAAAATTGTTCACTATTACCACAATTGGAAAAGTGAAAACACAATTGGTCAAAATCTTTGGACACAGGGAATGTAGTCTTGAGAGGAAAGTATATAGCAAGACAGCCTTTTCAAGAAGCAAGCAAGGCCTCAAGTACCCAACCTAACCCTACATATAAAGAAGCCAGAGAAAGAATACTAAAGAAAGCCTAAACTCAGCAGGAGAATAGAAATAACAAAAATCAGAGTAGAAATCAATGAAATAGAAACCAAAAAGAACAGTAGAACAAATCAATGAAACTAGGTGCTGGTTTTTATGAAACAATTAGTAAGATTGATAACCCCTGGCCAGACTTATCCAAAAGAAAAGAGAAATGACCCAAATTATTGAAATCATGAATGAAAGGGGAGAGATGACAACCAACACCAAAGAAATACAAACAATTATAAGAACATATTATGAACAACTATACACCAGTAAATTTAACAATCTGGAAGAAATGGATGCATTCTCAGAGATATATTAACTACCAAAATGGAAGATGTCTCCAGATTTAAAGTGACAGAGTCGAGAACAATTTACTATGCTGATGGACATGAAATAGGAAGGAATAAATAGAAAACCTGAGCAGAATCATAATCAGTAAGGATATTGAATCAGTCACCAAAAATCTCCCATGAAAGAAGAGCCCAGGGCTATATGTCTTCACAGGGGAATTCTACCAAATATTTAAAGAAGAATTAGTACCTATTCTCCTGAAATTGTTCCAAAAAATAAAACGGAAGGAAAGCTTCCAAACTCATTTTATGAAATGTTTGCATAAAATGTTTGCTCATGTTTGATCTCAAAATCAGAGAAAGACCCCACTAAAATAGTGAATTACAGACCAATATCCTTGATGAACACAGATGCAAAAATTCTCACCAAAATATGACCCAATTGGAACCAATAGTACATTAAAAGAATTATTCACCATGACCAAGAGGTATTTTTCCTGGGCTGCAAGGTTGGTTCAACCTCTGCAAATCAATCAATGTGATACAGTACATAAATAAAAGAAAGAACAAGAACCATATGATACTCTCAATAGATGCTGAAAAAGCATTTGACTAAGTACAGCTTCCTTTCTTGGTCAAAACTTTTCACAGTGTAGGGATAGAAGTTACATATCTCAGTGTCATCAAAGCCATCTATGAAAACCCACAGTGAATATAATTATCAATGGGGAAAAGCTCTCATCTTTTTTTTTTTTTTCAGCTTTTTTTTCCCCTTTTAGGGGAAAGCTGAGAGCTTTTCCCCTAAGGTCAGGAACACAGCAAGGCTGTTCACTATTACCATTGCTATTCAACATAATACTAAAAGTCCTAGCCTCAGTGATCAGACAACAAAAAGAAACAAAAATCATCTGAATCAGCAAAGAAGAAGTCAAACTCTCACTCTCTGAAGATTATATGATCCTTAATGTGGAAAATCCAAGACTCCACTCCAAAACTGCTAGAACTCATACAGGAATTCGATAAAGTGTCAGGATGTGAGATCAATGCAAAGAAATCAATTACATTTCTGTACACCAACAGCAACACAGAAGAAAGAAAAATAAAGGAGTTGGTCCCATTTACAATTGCACCAAAAATCATAAGATTTTTTTCATAAGAATAAACCTAACCAAAGAGGTAAAGAATCTGTACTCAGAAAACTATTAAGTACTCATGAAAGAAATTGAGGAAGGTGGAAAGAAATGGAAAAACATTTCATGCTCATGGATTGGAATAACAAATATTGTGAAAATATCTATGATACCTAGAACAATCTACACATTTAATGCAATACTTATCAAAATCCCATCAACTCTTTTTAATGAAATGGAATAAATAATCCTAAAATTTATATGGAATCAGGAAATACCCTGGGGAAGCAGAGTATTGTTGAAAAAGAAAAGTAAAGTCGGTGGCATCACAATTCCACACTTGAAGTTGTATTACAATGCTATAATCATCAAGACAGTCTGACAGTGGCACAAAAACAGACACATAGATCAATGGAACAGAAAGAGAGCCCAGAAATGGACCCTCCACTCTATGGTCAACTAATCTTTGACAAAGAAGGAAATAGTGTCTAGTGGAAAAGACGGTGTCTTCAAAAAATGGTGTTGGAAAAATTGGACAGCCACATACAGAATGGCACTGGAGCATTTCCTTATACCACACACGAAAATAGACTCAAAATGGATGAAAGACCTCAATGTGAGAAAGGAATCCATCAAAATCCTTGAGGAGAACACAGACAACAACCTTTTCAAGCTCAACCACAGCAACTTCTTCATAGAAACATCACCAAAGTCAAGGGAAGCAAGGGCAAAAATGAACTACTGGGACTTCAAGATCAAAATCACAGCAAAGGAAACAGTCAA
>NC_081575.1:75814062-75816854 GCF_022355385.1 Mustela nigripes | reverse complement strand
CATTCTGGGCTCCTCCCTCCAGGTTTGCACTGCCTTTCCTTATGTACAAATGGGGATAGTAGGAAAGAGTGACTGAGGAGCCCTTCCAGTTTTTTAAAAAGATTTTATTTATTTATTTGACAGAGAGAGCACAAGTAGGCAGAGCTTCAGGCAAAGGGAGAGGTACAAGCAGGCTCTCTGCTGAGCAGAGAGACTGAAGATGGACTCGATCCCAGGATCCTGGGATCCTGACCTGAGCCGAAGGCAGCCACTCAACCGACTGAACAACCCAGTCACCCCCAAATATTTTTTAGTATCTTCTTTTCAGTACTTCAAGGGGAACCAAACATCTTCACCAGGACTCTCAAAGATGAATGAAAAACCAGTAATAATTTGCTACAAAAATGACAAACATCTGTTTTTTGTACTGCATCTAAACAACTAAATTTTAAGATTTTTTTTTATTTATTTTTTATTTGACAGAGAGCGAGATCACAAGTAGGCAGAGAGGTAGGCAGAGACAGAGGGGGAAGCAGGCTACCTGCTGAGCAGAGAGCCAGACGTGGGGCTCGATCCCAGGACCCTGAGATCATGACCTGAGCTGAAGGCAGCGGCTTAATCCACTGAGCCACCCAGGCGCCCCTAAACAACTAAATTTTAAAAATTAACATTATGGTAAACATAAGAATTTGCTGGATGTAATCCTTTGAAAGCTGGTGCTTGTATACTTTTATATCTCGGTCAGGCAAGGCACTATAGAATCATGGTGACCATCCATATTCTATACAAAAACTCTCAGTTCTATTAAGAACATGAAACAAGTGGTGCCTGAGTGGCTCAGTTGTTAAGTATCTGTCTTAGGCTCAGGTTATAATCCCATGGTCCTGGGATTGAGACCCACATCGGGCTCCCTGTTTGGTGGGAAGCCTGCTTCTCCCTCTCCCACTCTTTCTGCTTCTGTTCCCTCTCTTGCAGTGTCTCTATGTTAAATATATAAATAAAATCTTTTTTAAAAAGGACATGAAAGAAATTCTCCAGGGAGAGGGAGGAGAATAAAGTTCAAAATTAGAATAAGTTCAAATTTAAATTTGTACATCAGAAGCTCTTTCTAACTGCCTCTCTTACACATAATTCTACTAAAATAGCAAACCCAGTAGAGGACAAAATTGTTTGTTTCAAAATACATAGCCTTGGACTTTTGTGATGTCGATAGAAAATTACCCAGTTGCCTCCATTAATTGGTTAGAATTTTGAGAGGAAGCTTGTGTATAGAAATGGGGATTTCTATCACCGAGGGGCCAACAAACTGGAGGACGCTAACACTGCCTGCAATCTAGCAGCAACTCTCTGAGGTCACACGCTGATTTTGGATGGTCGCCTTTTCCCTCGGGGAGGGTACGACTGTTCAAAGTGAATGTGTGGGGGGAGGGACAAGATGGCGGGGGAGTAGGAGGAGGCGCCTTTTCAGCCTGTACCCCAAAGTGAGCTGATTACCTACCAAAGAACTCCGATCACCCATGAAATCAGCCTGAGATCAGAATTATACACGTCTGGATCTCTATAGGGGCAGAAGACACCAGTGGGCAGGTAAAGCGAAATGGGAACGGTGGTGGACTGATACCAGAAGATAATCAAAAGGGGGAGGGAGCCACCAGAGGCGACCGGTTGGAAAGTAATACCCCAATACAAGCGAGAGTGCCCTGTGTCTGGGGACCAGCGTTAACATGGAGACTGGTTGAAAGCACTCCAAAAGAGCAAAGGATCACGGGGGGAAATTGTGGGAATCGGGGCGGCTAGGGACAGGGGCTTAAGTCCCCGGTCCCAGGACAGCCTCCCTGGCGCTGAGGCAGAGAGAGTGCGGCAGAGAAACCAGCTCTTGGTCCCTAAGCCACCAGCGCGCCCGAGAATGCGTGGGTTCTAGTTCCTGTGAGGGGATGGGAGCCACGCCGGTGGGCAGAACTCGCGAGCCCTACCACAAAGCTTGAGATACGCGCCCATGTCCCTCATGCTCCCCTGAGTTACAAAGGCCCGGCTGGCGCTCTTTGACCCGCGCCATTGTTTCAAAGCCTAAGCCAAGAGCCCCAAACTCTCCCGACAGAGGTGCGAAAAAGCCCAGCCTGGTGCTTACGGACCAGCACCCCATTCTCAGTGCCCGAGATGCGCGCCCCCTCTGAAAGAGGTGCGCGCAAGCCAGGCACTCCCAGCCCGGGCCAGCGGCAAAATCTCAGTGTGGGATCACTGCTTGGAACCTCTCTGGCGATTGGGAGCTCCCAGACAGCTGCCACTGCCTTGGCTTTGGGTACAAGCAAAAGACCCTGCGCCCCCAGGGGTCTGCAACTTGGAACTGTTCTGCCAGTGGCCAAGGGGGAACTTATTTAGGCTCTGCACCCAGACTGATGCTTCTCTCTGAGAGGGAGATCAGGGTGTGGTTTGTTTTCCTCTAAAACTACAAAAACCATCAAAGGCGGTCAAGGTGAGAGGGAAAAAAAAGTGAACAAGCATTAAAACCGCCAGAGAACAAAAGCCTGAAAAAAACCAGTTTCCTCAGAGCCCACCCCCTTGAGGGGGGTGGGAGGACTTAACTCAGGAAACATCATTGACTGACAACCCACGTGGCAGGCCCCTCCCCCAGAAAACAAACCAAGAAAGAAAAAATAAGAGGAAAAAAAAAAAAAGGACTACAAGAGAACAACCACTACTTCATGGGAAAACTTGTATTGTTCACTTGTTCCCACTATTCCGGTTCATTTTTTTTTTTTAACACATAGGTAATTTTTTTAACCTATTTACCATCACAGCGAGTTGTACAGTAC
>NC_081575.1:75724384-75811062 GCF_022355385.1 Mustela nigripes | reverse complement strand
CCCAGCCTTCTTTTGAGGCCCATTGGCATTAAAGATGCTTCTCCATCTCTTTACTTTTGTCTCGAAGTATCCGTAGGTTGAAAATGTGTCTCACTCAGACAATATATGGATGGGTCTTGTCATTTTATCCAATCTGCAACCCTGCGCCATTTTATGGATGCATTTAGGCCATTCACATTAAGAGTAATTATTGAGAGATACGTTTTTATTGACATTGTGTTGCCGGTGAAATCTTTGTTTCTATAGGTTTTCTCTATATATTTCTGTTCAATGATGTTCTTGGTTTTTTTCTCTTTTATAGAACACCTTTTAATATTTCGTGCAGTGCTGGCTTGGTGGTAACATATTCTTTTAAACCTTGCCTATCTAGGAAGCTTTTTATCTCTCCATCCATTTTGAATGTCAGTCTTGCTGGATAAAGTATTCTTGGCTGCATGTTCTTCTCATTTAGTTCCCTGAATACATATTGCCAGCCTTTCTGGCTTGCCAGGTTTCTGTGGACAGGTCTGACGTTATTCCTTTTTTTAAAATTTTTTTTAAGATTTTATTTATTTATTTGACAGAGAGATCACAAATAGGCAGAGAGGCAGGCAGAGAGAGAGGTGGAAGCAGGCTCTCTGCCGAGCAGAGAACCTGATGCGGGGCTCGATCTCAGGACCCTGAGATCATTACCTGAGCCGAAGGCAGAGACTTAACCCACTGAGCCACCCAGGAGCCCCAGGTCTGACGTTATTCTGATGGGCTTTCTTCTGTTCATAAGGAATCTTTTCTGCCTAGCTGCTTTCAAGAGCTCCTGTCTAATATTATGATTCATCAGTTTCACAATCAGGTGTCTTGAAGTCTTAGTAGATTCTATGAACTTGGGGGAAGAATCTTCTGCCTCTAGTACATGAACGCTGGTTCAATTCACCAGATAGAGAAATTTTCATGGAGAATTTGTTCAACTATATCTTCTATCCTTCTTTCTTGCTCCTTCCTCTCAGGGATTCCAATAATTCCTACATTTAAACGTTTCATGATGTCATTTATTTCCCTAATTCTGTTTTCATGGCTTCTAAGCTGTTTGTTCCAGGATTCCTCCTGATCCTTTTTCTCTATCTGTTTGTCCTCCAGATTACTAATTCCATCTTCTGCCTCAGTTACCTTAGCTTTTAGAGAATTTAGATTAGATTGGAACTCATTGAGAACATTGTGAACATCATCCCTGGTGGCTTTCACTTCTGCCCTAATCAATTCCATTTTGTTTTCAATGGCTTTCTCCAAGCTAGCTATTGTCTGGATAATGGTTAGCCTGAATTCCCTTTCCAACATACTGTTTATGTCCATATCCAATAGCTCTGATGGAGAGGGCCCAGTCTCTGAATTTTTCTTCTGTTGGGCATTCCTCCTCCTAGTCATTTTGGTGAGAGATGGCTGAATGGATGTGTAGCTGAATGTATCAACTGTGGTGCAGGCAAGGTGCACTCTAGAATGCTTCTGAGCAATTGAGCGTCCCCACCAAAAAGAAAGAAAAAAGAAAGAGAGAGAGAGAGAGAGAGAGAGAGGGAAAAAAAGAAAGAAAAATAAAAGAAAGAAAAAATAAAAGAAAAATAAAAGAGAAGGCCCAGCCTGAATGTAAACCAAATGTAAGGTTTATAAAGTATACAAACAAAAACAGACAAACAAAAAGACTGACAAAAGTAGAAGGGAAGAAAAAATAAATAAATAAAAATAACCCAGTGAAAATGAAGCCCAAGTATAAGATTTATATACTGTCAGAACAAAAAGAAATATACAGAAACACTGACAGAATAAAAAGATGGGAGGGTTGTCATACATTCTCAGTGTGGTTCAGGAAGGTTATTTTGATTCTTCCTGGATGTATCTTGGTATCTTTGTTAAAGGACGCAACTTTCCTGAGATAAGGGGGGATTAAAACTGGTTTACTTATCGGGTGGCACTGATTTGGGAAAAGGGGTTTCCTTGAAGCTTATCTCTATATGATTACTTAAAAAGTAAAATTACATTAAAAAATAAAAATATAGAAAAGCAAAGGAAAAACACAGGTATATGTATCAAAAAAGTTTAGGTTAAAATGTTATTATGGAATTCGATGTACTGAACATCTCATTGTGATGGTAAATAGTTTAAAAAGTAATATACATAAAAAAGAAAAGAACGAGAATAGTCAGAATGAATTAAAAATAAAAGTTGTATCTATGAAGTAGTGGTGGTTGTCCTCTTGTTTTTGTTTGTTTGTTTTAGCTGGCTTTCTGGGGGAGGGGCCTTCCACGTGCTTTTTCAGGGAGTCTTGCTCACGTTGAGTCCTCCTACCCCCATCAAGGGGTTGGTCTCTGAGGAAACTGGTTTTTCAGGCGTTTTTCCTCTGGAGGTTTTTTTGTTTGTTTTTTCTTCCCTTGGTGGCTTTTGGCGGTTCTTTGGAGGTTTAGAGGAAAGCAAACAGTACCCAGACCTCCATCTCAGAGAGAAGCCTCAGTCTGTTCCCCTCTGTGTGCTCCATGGGCTTAAGTGCCTGTCCCTAATGGCCCAATTCCACCAATTTCCCCCTAAGATCTTTTGCTCTTTTTGAGTGTTTTCAAGCAGACTCCAAGTTAATGCTGGTCCCCAACCACAGGGCACTCTTGTACTGGGGTATTACTTTTCAATGGGTCACTTCTGGTGGCTCTCTCCCCCTTTTGTTTATCTTCTGATATCAGTTTGATGTCCCACTCCACTTTACCTGCCCACTGGCATCTTCTGCCCTGATAGGGATCCAGAAGTGTATAATTCTAATCTCAGGCTGATTTCATGGGTAATCAGAGTTCTTTGGTAGGTAATCAGCTCACTTTATGGGACCCATTGAAACAGCGCTTCCTATTTGTCCATCTTATCTCCTCCCCACTCTCCATTCATTCTTAATGTCTCTCTTGCCAGATAAAGGATTCTTGGCTGCATAGTGTTCTTATTTAGTATCCTAAATATGTCTTGCCAGAGGTTTCTATCTTCCCAGGTGTGTGTGGATTGGTGTGACATTATTCTGATGTTCCTCCATCTTTATGGAAGGAATCTCTTCCCCCTAACTGCCCTTAAGATGGTTTCCTTGGTTCTAAAATTTTCAAGTTTTATTATTACATGCCTGGGCATTGGTCAGTTCCCCTTGATTTTGGAAGGGGTCCTGTCTTCCTCTAGGAACTGAGTGCTTATTTCATTCCCTAGATTAGGGAAATTCTTGGCTACAACTTGCTCAAATATATCTTCTAGTCCTCTCTCTCTCTACAGCCCCTCAGAGATGCTAACAATTCTGACACTGGAATGTTTCATGGCATCATTTATTTCTCTAATTCTGTTTTCATGGATTTTAAGCTTTTGTTGCAGGTCACCTCCTGCTACCTATTTTCTATCAGTTTGTCTTCAAGATCGCTAATTTGTTATTCTCACTCATTTGCCCTATCTGGTAGAGTATCTAGATTAGATTGAATAGCACGATAGCAGTTTTAAATTCTGCCAGATTAGCCGTCACTTCTGCCCTTAATGTGTATTTGTTTCCATTAGAAGTTTTCTCCAGCCTGACTGTTGTCTTCATAAATGTTACCCTGAAGTCTGTTTCTGATATTTTGCTTATATCCATATCCATTAGATCTGCAGGAGATGCTATTGTCTCTGGGTTTTTTTTTTTTTTTTTGGGGTGTTCCTCCTCCTAGACATTCTATGGAGTTGTGGTTGAGGAGATGTACAGCCAAAGGCATCTACCACAATACCTCCAAAGTGCACCCTGGGAAGGTTTGTAACAATCTAATGTCACCACCAAAAAACAAACAAAATAAAAAACAAAAACAAAACGCACAAAAACCAACAAAAATGAAACCTAAGCAAACAAACAAAGACTGACAAAAAAAAAAAAAAAGAAAAACAAACCCAAGATAAAAGACTGACAAAAAACAAAAACAAACCCAAAATAAAAGTGGGGGGGGGTGATGGGAAGTTGGCTATAATATCTCAATATTGGTGAGGAATTGTATTTCAGTTCTTCTCGGGTGTATTTTGTTCTCTTTTCTGGAGAACTCTACTTCCAAAGATACATAGAAATTAAAACTATATATATATATGTATATATTTATATATATATATATATATATATATGTATATGTATACACATATATAATAAATTAAATTAATCAAATTAAATAATTAAAATAAATTAGATATGTTAATTTAATAAATTTTAATTTACACACACATATATATAAAGGTAATATTGAATAGAGGAAAGAGGACTACACTGAAGCTTCTATCTTTATATATAAGAAGGAAAAAAGTGTATGTATAAATAAAGTATATGTACAAAAAGTGTATGTATGAATAATTTATTAAATTATAATAAATTTTAACTTACACACACACATATATATATAAAGATAGTATTGAATAGGGGAAAGAAGGAATACATTGAAGCTTATATCTCTATATATAAAAAAGAAAAAGAAAAAGCTATATGTATGAATAAGTTCAAGTTAAGTTATTGTGGAATATGTTGTACTAAACATCTAGTTGAAATGATAAGTTGGTTAAAAAAAAAGACAAGAAGCATGAGAAAGAATTAAAAAAGAGAGAGAGAAAAGTTGTATCTAAGAAATATACAGACCATGAGGCAACACCAGGAGGTTAATATACTGTTTTCCCCTGGTATTGAGGTTTTGCAATTTTATGGGGACCCTGTTGTTCTTTTGTTCTTTTAGTTTGTCTTCTGAGGGAGATGCCTGCTGCATTGTTTTTCAGGTAATTCTGTCTCAATGCAGTTGTCCTACCCCCATCCAGGGCCCGGGCTCCAAATGGCTTTTCACACCTTTTTGCAGGGGCAGAGCCAACTAAACTGTCCATACCATGACCCCCTCAGAGAGAAGCTATAGTCTGCTCCCCTCTGAATCCTCCAGAGCACACAGATGCCCTCTCCATAAGGACCACTGAAAACCACAGCCTCCCACAGATGGTGTGTGCCCCCAGCAATTGTCTCAATGCTCAACCCAGGCCACCGTTTTTCTCTGTATCACCGTGCCACCTAAACTGTAAGCAATCTTGGTCCAGGCAAGCCTGGGCCCTGGCAGCTGCTGTTCCCAGGAACATAGACTCCAGTCCCCACTGGGTCCTCTCAGGTGTGGGCAAGTGGTGGCTGTGGTCAATCCCAAGACCATGACCTTAGGTCCATGCCTATGGCCTCCCAGTCCCAGCATTTTCCCCTTATGCCCCTTTGTAATGTTTGCATGCTCTTATCAGTCCCTTCCCATCTCACAGATACCAGTCTCCAAGCTATCTCTGGTCTCCAAGCACAGGGAGTTTTTCACTGGAGTATTACTTTCCAGTGGCTAACTTCTGTTGGCTCTCTCCCACTTCTGTTTATCCTCTGATATCTATCTGGAAAATCCAAAATATGTCCTTTGTACCTCTAAATTGATTATCCCCTGCCCCCATAGAGATCCAGACATGTATAATCTTACATCTCGGGCTGATTTCATGAGTGTTCAGAATGGCTTGGTAGATTTCTAGCTAAATTCAGGGGACTTCTCCACCATCTTGGTGGCACAGAAAAACTAGGTTTTAAAGCAAAGACTGTAACTAGGGATGAGGAAAGGTACTACCTAATAATAAAGGGGTCTATCCAACAAGATCTAACAGTTTTAAATCTTTATGTCTGCAACTTGGGAACAACCAAATGTATAAGTCAATTAATAATAAGCACAAAGAAACTCATCGATAGTAATACAATAATGGTAGGGGACATTAACACCATACTCACAGCAATGAACAGATCCTCTAAGCAGGAAATCAACAAGGAAAGAAGGGCTTTGAATGACAAACTGGACTAAATGGACTTGACAGATATATTCAGAATATTTCATCCTAAAGCAACAGAATACACATTCTTTTCAAGTACACATGGAACATTATCCAGAATAGTTTAAATACTGGGTCACAAATCAGACCTCAAGTGCTACAAAAAGACCAAAATCATTCCATACATATTTTGAGACCACAATGTTGTGAAACTTGTGGTCAAGCAGAAGAGTAATTTTGGAGATTGGAGATTGAGGAATATCCTACTAGAGAAAGGGATAACAAGGAAATTAAAGAAGAAATTAAAAAAAACAAATGAAAATGAAAACACAACGTCCAAAACATTTAGGATATAGCAAAAGTGGTCATAAGAGGGAAGTATGTAACAATACAGACCTAACTCAGGAAGCAGTAAAAAAAAAGTCTCAAATACAAAGTCTAATCTAACGCTTAAAGGAGCTAGGAAAAGAAGAGCAAATGAAGCCTAATCTCAGCAGAAGAAGGGAAAAAATAAAGATTAGATCAGAAATAAATTATATAGAAACAAAAAAAAGTAGAATAGATCAATGAAACTAGGTGCTTGTTCTTTGAAAGAAATACTAAAATTGATAAATCCCTAGCCAGACTTATTAAACAGAAAAGAGAAAGGAACAAATAAATCAAATCACAAATTAGAGAGCAGAGATCACAACCAATACCAAAGGAATACAATTAGAACATTATGAAAAATTACATGTCAACAAATTGGGCAATCTGGACAAAACTTATAAATTCCTAGACACATATAACTGCCAAAACTGAAACAGTGGGAAATAGAAATTTGAACAGACCCATAACCAACAAAGAAATTGAATCAGTAATAATAATAAAAAAATCTCCCAACAAACAAGAGTCCAGCACCAGATGGCTTCCCAGGGGAATGCTATCAAACATTTAAAGAAGAATTAATATCTGCTCTTCTCAAACTATTCCAACAAGAAAGAAAGAAAGAAAGAGTAAAAGAAATAGAAGGAAATATTCCAAACTCATTCAATGAAGCCAGAATTACCTTGATTCCAAAACCAAAGAATCCACTAAAAAGGAGAATTACGGGAGGAGGGGCAAGATGGCAGAGAAGTAGGAGACCCTGTTTCAACCAGTCACCTAAATGGAGCTAAATATCTACCAGAGCACTCTGAACACCCAGGAAATCATCCTGAGATGTAAGATTATATACTTCTGGATCTCTATGGGGGCAGAAGACATCAGTGGAGAAGTAAAGCAGAGTGGGAATATTCGGACTGGTATTGGGGGATAAATAGAAGGGGAAGGGAGCCACCAGAAGTGACCCATTGGAAACAGACACATAGACCAGTGGAACAGAGTAGAGATCCCAGATATGGACCCTCAACTCTATGGTCAAATAATCTTTGACAAAACAGAAAAAAATATGCAGTGGATAAAAGACAGTCTCTTCAATAAATGGTGCTGGGAACACTGGACAGCTATATGTAGAAGAATGAAACTTGACCATTCTCTTACACTGTACACAAAGATAAACTCAATATGGATAAAAGACCTCAACGTGAGACAGGAATCCATCAGAATCCTAGAGAAGAACATAGGCAGTAATCTCTTCCATATCAGCCACAGCAACTTCTTTCATGATATGTCTCCAAAGACAAAGGAAACAAAAGTGAAAATGAACTTTTGGGACTTCATCAAAGTCAAAAGCTTCTACACATCCAAGGAAACAGTCAAGAAAACAAAGAGGCAACCCATGGAATGGGATAAGATATTTGCAAATGACAGTACAGACAAAAGGTTGATATCCAGGTTCTATAATGAACTCCTCAAACTCAACACACACAAAACAGACAATCATATCAAAAGATGGGCAGAAGATATGGCCAGGCACTTCTCCAATAAAGACATACAAATGGCTATCAGTCACAGGAAAAAATGTTCATCATCACTAGCCATTAGGGAGATTCAAATTAAAACTACATTGAGATATCACCTTTCACCAGTTAGAATGGCCAAAATTAGCAAGACAGGAAACAACATGTGTTGGAGAGGATGTGGAAAAAGGGGAACCCTCTTACACTGTTGGTGGGAATGCAAGTTGGTGTAGCCTCTTTGGAGAACAGTGTGGAGATTCCTCAAGAAATTAAAAATAGAACTTCCCTATGACCCTGCCATGGCACTCCTGGGTATTTACCCCAAAGATACAGATGTAGTGAAAAGAAGGGCCATCTGTACCCCAATGTTTATAGCAGCAATGGCCACGGTCGCCAAACTGTGGAAAGAACCAAGATACCCTAAAATGGACGAATGGATAAGGAAGATGTGGTCCATATACACTATGGAGTAGTATGCCTCCATCAGAAAGGATGAATACCCAACTTTTGTAACAACATGGACGGGACTGGAAGAGATTATGCTGAGTGAAAAAGTCAAGCAGAGAGAGTCAGTTATCATATAGTCTCACTTATTTGTGGAGCATAACAAATAGCATGGAGGACATGGAGAGTTAGAGAGAAGAGAGTTGGGGGAAATTGGAAGGGGAGGTGAACCATGAGAGACTATGGACTCTGAAAAACAATCTGAGGGTTTTGAAGGGGCGGGGGATGGGAGGTTGGGGTACCAGGTGGTGGGTATTATAGAGGGCAAAGATTGCATGGAGCATTGGGTGTGTTGCAAAAATAATGAATACTGTTATGCTGAAAATAAAAAAATAAATTAAAAAAAAAAGTAATACACCAATGTGAAAGTGCCCTGTGATTGGGGACCAGCATTAACTTACAGTCTGGTTTAAAAGCACTCAAAAAGAGTAAAAGATCTTAAGGGGCAACTGGTGTAATTGGGAGGTCATGGGCATGGGCATAAGCCCACAGACCCAGGACAGCCACTGACAGTGACTGCCCAACAAAAGAGAGTACAGTGGAGCCTCTGTGGACCCTGAGCTCACAGCATTTTATTGGTTACATCACCACTTGGTTGGGCGCACTCCTGCCCTGCAATGAGAGTCTGATGTGGGCACCAGCTGATATTCTTTAGGAACCTGGCCTTCTGTCACCAGTGAGGGTCTGGTCACTCCCAGCCTATGCCTGGGAGAACCCTGCACAATCTCAGGTTGGGTTAACTTTCAACAACCTTTGTGACAGCATGCTCTGAGCACACCCTGCATAGGCCTGGACCCCAGACAGCAATCCCAGAAAAGGTAGCCACTGGGAGTGGGCTCCCTGGACAAATATCACTCATAGTTTTAGTGGTATGGGGGTGCAGAGACAAATGGGGGCATCAGGTGACCACTGAGAGAGTGGCTAGGGGTGCACACCACCAGTGGGAGGTTGTGCTGTTTACCAGAGTTTGCAGAGGGAGAGTCTGTGTGTTCTGGATCACCCAGAGGGGAGCAGACTGAGGCTTCTCTCTGATATGGACGTCTGGGTGCAGTTTGCTTTAAACTAAACCTCTGAAAAGCCACAAAAAAGCTGCCAAAGAACAATAAACCTCCAGAGAACAAAAGCCTGAAAAACCGGTTTCCACAGAGCCCAGCAACTTGATGGGGGCAGGACAACTCAACCCTGTAAGATTGATTGAAAAACAATAAGGAAGGACCCTCCCCAAGAAGGCAAACCAAAAGAACAAGAGGACAACCACCACGGGGTACCCATAAAACTGTAAAACCCCAACATCAGAGGAAAACAATGTATTAAGCTCACTGTATTGCCTTAAAACCTGTATATTTCATAGATACAAGTTTAAAAAAAATTTGTTCTCATGATTCTTATTCTTTTAATTTTTAAAAAATTTTAAACATACTTACAATTACAACTAGAGGTTTAATACAACATATTCCATAATAAATTTTAACTTGAACTTTTTACATACATAAACCTGTGTTTTCCTTTTTCTTTTCTTTTTTCTCCTTTTTAAATATACATATAGACATAAGCTTCATGGTAATCCTTTTTTCCTATTCAGTATTACCCCTATATATAAACCACTTTTAGTTTCCCTGTCTCTCTGGAAAGTTGATTCCTGTAACAAAGATATCAAGATACACCCAGGAAGAACCAAAATAACCTTCCTCACCTAAATTGAGTATTTATAACCATCCTCCTATCTTTTTCTCTGTCAGTGTTTCTGTGTATATGTTTTTGTTCTGGTATTATATAAATCTTATTCTTGGAGGTAATTTTGGCTGGGTTCTTGTTTTTTTTCTCTTGTCACTTACTTTTGTTGGACTTTTGGTTTGTCCTTTTTTTTACCTTATAATCTCATTTTGGGGCTCATTTTGGCTGGGTTTTCTTGCTTTCTCTGTCTCTCTCTCTCTTTTTTTTTTTTTTTTTTTTTTTTTTTGGTGGAAATGCCAGTTGCTCCGAAATGTTCCAGCGTACACCTTGCCTAGATCATGGTTGCTATAGTCAGCTATACATCCCCTCAACTACCTCTCACCAAAATGGCCAGGAGGAGGAACACCAAACAGAATAAAAATTCAGAGACTGTGCCTTCTTCATCAGAACTAATGTATATGGACATAAACAGGATGTTGGAAAGGGAATTCAGGGTAGCAATTACCCAGGCAATGGCTAGGTTGGAGAAAACCATTAGTGACAACATAGAGTTTCAATGGGCAGAAGTGAGAGCCAACCTGGCAGAAGTTAAAAACGCTATCAATGGAAAGGAGAAGGGAGTTGAGGGAAATTGGAAGGGCATGTGAACCATGAGAGACTATAGACTCTGAAAAACAACCTGAGGGTTTTGAAGGGGCGGGGGGTGGGAGGTTGGGGGAACCAGGTGGTGGGTATTAGGGAGGGCACGGATTGCATGGAGCACTGGGTGTGGTGCAAAAACAATGAATACTGTTATGCTGAAAAGAAATAAAAATTTAAAAAAATGGAGAGATGAAATTATACAGAAATGGAAATATGTTTACAATATATGATGAACTGAGAGAAATGTTGGAAAATACCATTAGTGAAACAAAACTTAATTTGGAAAAAAACGTATGTGTATATGCTGTAGAAGTGTCAGCCATTCAAACACTAGAATGTTAACACTGACATCTTTGGTAAATGAAGAGTGATACGCACAGATATCTTTAGTTATTAGCTCATATATTACAAAAATACAGAAGCCAACACAATATGTCAATAAATACATACATTTTGTAAAACCATCTTGAACAATTTGATACACTATCCACTGTGATGCTACAGAATAAGAATGAGTTTGATTCTCCTCTTCTTCTTGGTGAGAAAAAAAATCATACTTTTTTAATTAAGAAGGATTTCAAATGAAAACAGGAATGAAAAACTAATGTCACTTCTGTGACATCACAGAAGACTCCTTCCCTAAGATAATTTAGGCTTCTGAAAGATTTAGAATCAGAAATTTGATAGTGGTGATATTTGGCAATTGTTAAATTTAGAGTCATATTTACATACATCAATCTTATTAAAAAAGGAGACTATCATTATTTCTTCAAAGTTTGAGAAACTCAAGTTGCCTGGGTGGCTCAAATGGTTAAGCATCTGCCTTCTGCCTTCTACTATTTGTACTGTCTCTGTCTCTCTCTCAAATGAATAAATAAAAATCTTTTTAAAAAAAAAGCTATCAGTGAGATCCAATCTAACCTAAATACTAATCTAATCTAAATCTAAACAGCTAGGGTAACTAAGGCAGAAGATAGAATTGGTGACCTAGAGGGCAAACTGATAGAGGAAAAGCATCAGGAGAAGGCATGGAACAAAGAGCTAAGAAGCCATGAAAACAGAATTGGGGAAAGAAATGACACCACGAGACGTTCCAACATCAAAATTATTGTGATCTCTGAGGGGATGGAGAAAGAGGAGACAAGAAGATATAGTTGAACAAATTCTGGATGAAAATTTTCCCAATCTGGGGAATGGAACCAGCGTTCATTTCCTAGAGGTAGAAAGAACACCCACCAAGATCAAGGAATCTAGAAAGACCTCCAGACACTTAACTGTGAAATTCACGAATCCTAATTTTAGACAAGAGCTTCTGAGGGCAGCTAGGGGGAAAAGATTCCTTATGTACAGAGGAAAGTCCATTAGGATAACATCTGACCTGTCCACAGAAACCTGGCAAGCTAGAAACGACTCTCAACACATATTCAGGGCACTAAATGAAAAGGACATGCAGTCAAGAATACTTTATCTAGCAAGGTTGACATTCAAAATGGTTGGAGGAATAAAGAACTTCCAATACTGGCAAGGTTTAAAGAGTATGTGACCACCAACCCAGCATTACAAGAAATATTAATGGGGGTTTTATAAAAGAAGAAAGACCCAAGAGTGACATAGAACAGAAATTAACAGAGACAATCTATAGAAACAAGGACATTACAGGCAACATTATGTCAATAAAAATGCATCATTCAATAATCACACTCAAAGTGAATGGCATAAATGCTCTCATAAAATGGCATATGGTTGCAGATTGGATAAAACAAAAGGACCCGTCCATATGCTGTCTACAAGAGACACATTTGGAACTTAAAGATACATCCAGACTGAAAGTGAAGGGATGGAGAGGAATCTGTCATGCCAACAGACCTCAAAAGAAAGCTAGGTTAGCGATTCTCATATCAGATAAATTAGATTTTAAACTAAAGACTGTAGTCAGAGATACAGAAGGACACTACCTCATTCTTAAAGGGTCTATCCACCAAAAAGATCTAACAATTGTAAATATTTATGCCACAATATGGGAGCAGCCAACTACATAAGCCAGCTGTTAATCAAAATAGAGTCATATTGATATGAACACATTCATAGCAGGGGATCTTAACATGCCACTAGCAGTAATAGATTATCCAAACAGAAAATCAATAAAGAAACAAGAGCTTTGAATGACATATTGGACCAGATGGACCTCATAGATATATACAGAACTTTCCCCCCACTAAAACAACAGAATACTCATTCTTCTCAAGTGCACATGGAACCTTCTCCAGAATAGACCACATACTGGGTCACAAATCTGTGCTCAACCAATACCAAAAGACTGAATTATTCCCTGCATATTCTCATACCAGAGCGCTTTGAAACTGGAACTCAACCAGAAGAAAATGTTTGGAAGGAATTCAAACACTTGGAAGCTAAACACCACCTTGCTTAAGAATGTTTGGATAAACCAGAAAATCAAAGAAGAACTTAAACAATTCATGGAAATCAATGAGAATGAAGACAATTTGGTCAAGAGCATATGGGATATGGCAAAGGCAGTCCTAAGGGGGGAAATACATAGCCATCCAAGCCTCCCTCAAAAAAAAAAAGAAAGAAAGAAAAAGAAAAGAAAAGAAAAAGAAAAATCCAGAACACACCAGTTCTCTTTACACCAAAAAGAACTAGAAAATCAACAACAAATTAAGCCAGCCCCATGCACAAGAAGGGAACTAATTAAGATTAGAGCAGAGATGAATGAGTTAGAAACTAGAGATACAGTAGAACACATCAACGAACCTAGAAGCTGGTTCTTTGAAAGAATCGATAAGATCAATAAACCATTGGCCAAAGTAATCCAAAAGAAAAGAGAGAGAACCCAAATTAATAAAATTTTGAATGAAAAAGGAGAGATCACGACTAACACCAAGGAAATAGAAACCATCATCAGAAATTATTATCAACAGTTATATGCCAATAAGTGAAGCAATGTAGAAGAAATCCATGCATTCCTGGAAACTGATACGTCCAAAACTGAATCAGGAAGAAATTGACAACCTAAATAGACCAATATCTAGTAGCGAGAGTGAAGTATTGATCAAAAACCTTCCAAAAAAACTAGATCCCAGGACTTGACGGATTCCCTGGGGAATTCTACCAAACATTCAAGGAGGAAATAATACCTATTCTCCTGAAGCTGTTTAAAAACAAAACAAACAAACAAAAAATACCAAAACTGAAACAGAAGGAAATCTCAAAATTCTTCCCAAGAATCCAGCATTACCCTGATCCCCAAACCAGAGAAAGAGCCCATCCAAAAGGAGAATTTCAGACCAATAGCTCTGATAAATATGGATGAGAAGGTTCTCAACAAGATCCTAGGTAATAAGATCCAATAGTACATTAAAAAGATTATCCACAATGACCAGGTGGGATTTATGCATGGGTTGCAAGTGTGGTGCAACATTTGCAAATCAATCAATGTGATAGAACAAATCAACAAGAGAAGAGAAAAGAACCACATTGTCCCCTCAATTGATTCAGAAAAAAGCATTTGAGAAGATACAGCATCCGTTCCTGCTTTAAACACTTCAAAGTATAGGGATAGAAGAAACATTCCTAACTTCAAAAAATCTATGTATGAAAAACCCAGAGGAATATCATCTTCAATGCAGAAAAGCTGACAGGCTTCCCTTTGAGATCAGGAACATGACAAGTATGCCCACTCTCACCACTCTTGTTCAACATAGTATTATAAGTCCTAGCAACAGCAATCAGAAAACAAAGAGAAATAAAAGGTATTTGAATTGGCAATGAAGAGATCAAACTCTCTTTCCTCACAGATGACATGATACTTTATCATACTTTTGGGAAAACCCAAAAGACTCCACTTCTAAACTACTAGAACTCATACAGCAATTCAGTAATGTAGCAGGATACAAAATCAATGCACGGAAATCAGTTTCTTTCTTATACACTAAGAATGAAAATACAGAAATGGGAATGAGAGAATCGATTCCATTCACTACAGCACAAAAAATCATAACCTAACCAAAGAGGTAAAGGATCTGTAGTCACGGACCTACAGAACACTCATGAAAGAAATAGAAGAAGACACAAAAAGATGGAAAAACATTCAATGCTCATGGATAAGAAGAATAAACATTGTTAAAATGTCTGTAGTGCCTAGAGAAATCTATACCTTCAGTGTCATCCCAATCAAAATTCCACTGGCATTTTTCAAAATGCTGGAAGAAACAATCCTAAAATTTGTATGGAACCAGAAGAGACCCTGAATTGCTAAGGAAATGTTTGAAAAGAAAAACAAAACTGGGGGCATCACATTGCTTGATTTCAAGCTTTGCTGCAATGCTGTGATCACTAAGACAGCTTGGTACAGGCACAAACAGACACATAGGCCAGGGGAACAGAGTAGAGAGCCCAGATATTGATCTGCAACTCTGTGGTCAAGTATTATTCGACAAAACAAGAAAAAATATACAGTGGAAAACAGACAGTCCCTTCAATAAAATGTGCTGGGAAAATTGGACAGCTATGTATGGAAGAATGAAGCTTGACCAATTCTATTACACCATACAAAATGATAAACTCAAAATGGACAAAAGACCTCAATGTGAGGCAGGAATCTATCAAAATCCTAGAGGAGAGCATAGGCAGTAACCTCTTTGATATCAGCCACAGCAAAGTCTTTCAAGGCATGTCTCCAATGGTAAAGGAAAAAAAAAAAAAAAAAAAAAAAAAAAGAAAGAAATTTTGGGACTTCATCAAGATCAAAAGCTTCTGCACAAAAAAGGAAACAATAATCAAAACAAACAGGCAACCCACAGAATGGGAGAAGATATTTGCTAATGACAGTACAGACAAAGGGCTGATATCCAAGATCTAGAATCAACTCCTCAAAATCAACACTCAAAAAATGGGCAGAAGACATGAACAGACACTTCTCCAATGAAGACATACCAATGGCCAACAGACACATGAAAAAAAGTTCATCATCATTAGCTATCAGGGAAATTCAAATCAAAACTACATTGAGATACTTCATTACACCAATTAGAATGGCCAGAATTAATAAGACAGGAAACAAGTGTTAGAGAGGATGTGGAGACAGGACAACTTTCTTACACTGTTGGTGGGATACAAGTTGTTGCAGCCACTTTGGAAAACAGTGTGGAGAGTCCTTAAGAAATCAAAAATAGAGGTACCCTATGACCCTGCAATTGCACTACTGGTTATTTACCCCAAAGATACAGATGTAGTGAAAAGTGTAGTGAAAGGAAGAGCTGTCTGTACTCCAATGTTCATACCAGCAATGGCCACAATTGCCAAAATGTGGGAAGAGCCAAGATGGCCTTCAACAGACACATGGATGAAGAAGATATGGTCCATGTATACAATGGAATATTATGCCTCCATCAGAAAGGATGAATGCCCAACTTTTGTATCGTCATGGATGGGACTAGAGGAGATTATGCTGAGTGCAATAAGTGAAGCAGAGAGAGTCAATTATCATATGGTTTCACTAATTTGTGGAGCATAAGTAATAGCATGGAGGACATTGGGAGAAGTAGAGGAGAAATGAGTTGGGGGAAATTGGAGGGGGAGACAAACTATGATAGACAGTGGACTCTGAGAAACAAACTGAGCATTTTGGAGGGGCGGTGGGGTCAGGCCTTGGGTGAGCCTGGTGATGGGTATTAGGGAGGGCATGTATTGCTTGGAGCACTAAGTGTGATTTATAAACCATGAGTCTTAGAACACTGAACAAATAAAATAAAGTTTAAATTTAAAAAAGAGGGGAATTAAAACCCCATATCCCTGATGACATAAATGCAAAATATCTCAAACAAGAAATCAAATTCAACAGTACATTAGTACCATTATTCACCACAAACAAATGGGACTGCCCAGATGGTTCTACATCCACAAATCAGTCAATGTGATACACCACATTAATAAAAGAGAGGATCACAACTATATGATCCTCTTAATAGATGCAGAAAAAAGCATTTGACAAATACAGCATCCTTTCTTGATAAAAATCCTCAATGAAGTAAGGATAGTGGAACATACCTCAACATCCTAAAGGCAGTATATGAAAGGGCCACAACCAATATCATCCTCAATGGGGAAATCCTGAGACAGGAATGTCTACTCTCACAATTACTATTTAACATAATACTGCAAGTTTTAGCCTCAGCAATCAGACAACAAAAACAAATAAAAGGCGTCCAAATTGGCAAGGAAGAAATCCAACTTTCACTACTTGCAGATGACATGATACTCTATGTAGAAAACCCAAAAGACTTCACTAAAATATTGCTAGAATTCATACATGAATTCATCAAAGTTGAAGAATTCAAAATCAATGTGCAGAAATCTGTTTTATTTCTTTTTAAAAAGGATTTATTTAATTATTTATTTTGGAGTGAGACTAAGAGAGCATGGACAGGGCAGAGGGAAAGATTCCCATACAGACTCCCCATTGCACACAGAGCCTGATGCAGGCCTTATGCTCATGTCCTTGATATCATGGCCTGAGCTGAAATCAGCTCAGATCAGAGTCGAATTCTTAGACAACTGAGCAACCCAGGTACCCTGAAATGTAACATTTCTATACACCAAAAACAAAACAGCAGAAAAAGAAATCAACGTATCAATCCCATTTACAAATGAACCAAAAACAAGAGATACCTAGGAATAAACCTAGCCAAAGGAGTAAGGGATCTGTACTCTTAAAACTATGGAACAGTTCTGAGAGAAACTGAAAAGGAAACAAAGAAATGGGAAAACATTCCATGCTCATGAATTGGAAGAATAAGCATTATTAAAATGTCTAGCCTACCCAAAGCAATCTATACATTAACTGCAATCCCCATCAATATACCAGCAGCATTTTCAAAGAGGTAGAGCAAACAATCCTAAAAATTCTATGGAACCCCAGAAGACTCCAAATAGACAAAGCAATCCTGAAAAAGAAAAACAAAACTGGTGACATCAGAGTTATGGACTTTAAGCTATATCACAAAGGTTGAGTCATCAATATAGTATAGTACTGGCACAAAAATAGACACAATGGAACAAAATAGAAAAAAATGGAACAAAATGAAGAGGAACACAATAGAGAAAAAGAAAAAGAACAAAATGGAGAACCAAGAAATAGCCCCACCACTATACAGACAACTAATACTCAACACAGAAAGAAAGAATATCCAATGGGGGAAAAAAGAGTATTTTCAATGATGATGTTGGAAAAACTGGACAGTAACATGCAGAGGAATGAAACTACACTGCTTTCTTATACCATACACAAAAATAAACTCATTGGGGCACCTAGGTGGCTCACTTGGTTAAGTGTCTGCCTTCTTCTCAATTCATGATCCTGGGGTCCTGAGATCAAGCCCCACATAGGGTTCCCTTTCTCTTTGCCCCTCCCTCAGCTTTTGATCTCTCTCTCTCTGTCAAATAAATAAGTAAAATCTTTTTTAAAAAAGATAATTCCATGAACAACTTTACACTCAAGTACAACAGTTTAGAAGAAATTGACCAATTCTTAAAAAGAAAATGATTAAAGCTTTAATAAAGATGACATATTTCTTCTTTGAGGGTTTAGTAGAATTTCCTAGGTAATCCATCAAGCCCTGGACTATTGTTTTTTGGGATGTTTTTGAACATTGCTTTAATCTTAACACTGGTTATTACTTTGTTCAAGTTGTCAGTTTCCTCCCGTTTCAGTTTTTGTAGTTTATAGGTTTCCAAGAATGCATCCATTTCTTCCAGGTTGCTTAATTTATTTACATATAGTTCTTGATAATAACTTCTAATAATTATTTCTATTTCCTTGGTGTTACTCACAATCTCTCCCCTTTCATTCATAATTTTATTCATTTAGGTCCTTTCTCTTTTTATTTGCATAAGTCTGGACAGGACTTGATCAATCTTATAAATTCCTTCAAAGAACCTGCTTTTTGTTTTGTTGATCTGCTCTACTGTATTTCTGGTTTCTAAGTCATTGATCTCTGCTCTAATCTTAATTACTTCTCTTCTCCTGCTTGGCTTAAGCTTTATTTGTTATTCTTTAAGGTATAAAGATAATTTGTGTATTTGGGATTTTTCTTTTTCTTTTTCTTTTTCTTTTTCTTTTCTTTTCTTTCTTTCTTTCTTTCTTTCTTTTTTTTTTTTTTTTTTTTGAGTAAGGCTTGGATGACTATATATTTCCCCTTTAAGACTGCCTTTGCCATATCCCTTAGATTTTGGATTGATGTGTTTTTGTTCTCACTGGTTTCCATAAATTGTTTAAGTTCTTCTTTGATTTCCTGGATGACCCAAACATTCTTCAGCAGGATGGTCTTTAACTTCTAAGTGTTTGAATTTCTTCTGAACTTTTTCTTGTGGTTAGGTTTCAGTTTCAAAGCACTGTAGTCTAAGAAATACAGGGAATAATCTCAAACTTTTGGCATCAGTTAAGACCTGGTTTGTGATCCAGTATGTGTTCTATTCTGGAGAAAGTTCCATGTGCACTCGAGAAGAAAGAGTATACTGCTGTTTTAGGGTAGAATGTTCTATATATATCTATGAGGTCCATCTGGACCAGGGTGTCATTCAAAGCTCTGTTTCTTTGTTGATATTCTGTTTAGATTATCTGTCAATTTGTGAGAGTGGGGTCTTGATGTTTTTCATTATTAATGTATTATTATAAATATGTCTCTTTATTTTGGTTAGCATTTGGCTTATGTAGTTGGTTACTCCCATGATGGGGGCATAGATATTTACAACTGTTAGATCCTTTGTTGGATAGACCCCTTAAGCATGATATGGTGGCCTTTGGTATCTCTGACAATGGTCTTTAACTTAAAATCTAACTTGTCTGATATAAGGATTGCTTCCCCAGCTTTCTTTTAAGGTCCACTGGGGTGATAAATGGTTATCCACTCCTTCACTTCCAGTCTGGAAGTGTGTTTGGGTTAAAAATTAGTCTCTTGTAGACAGCATGTGAGCAGGTCCTGTTGTTTTATCCAATCTGCAACCCTGTGCCACCTAATGGGAGCATTTAGGCCATTCACATTGAGAATGATTATTGAAAGATGCAATTTTATTGCCATCATGTTGCCTGTGAAGTCCTTTTTTCTATAGACTTTTTCTGTAATTTTCTGTTCTATATCACTCTTGAGGTCTTCATTTATAGAACACCCCCTTAATATTTTTTGCAGAGCAGGCTTCATGGTCACATATTCTTTCAATTTATCTGGGTCTTGGAATCTGCTTGTCTCTCCATCCATTCTGAAAGACAGCCTTGCTGGATACAGTATCCTTGGCTGCATGTTCTTTTGGTTTAGTATACTGAATATGTCTTGCCAGCCCTTTCTGTCTTGCCAGGTTTCTGTGGACAGGTCTGAAATTATTCGGATGTTCCTCACTCTGTATGTAAGAAATGTCTTCCCCCTTGCCACTTTCAAGGTTATTTCCTCAGATCTAAGACTTGCAAATTGTACTATTATATGTTGTGGCATTGGTCTGTTCTCATTGATCCTCCTTTCTGCATCTTGGACACTAATGCTTATTTCCTTCCCCAGATTAGGGAAGTGCTCACTACAATTTGCTCAAATTTATCTTCTGCACCTCTCTGTCTCTCTCCATCCCCTCCAGGACCCTGATAATTCTGATATTGGAATGTTTCATTCAGTCACTAATCTCTCTGTTCATTACTTGAGTTTTTATTTTTATTTATTTATTTTTTTAAATTTCTCTTCAGTGTTCCAGAATTCAATGCTTATTCCTTGGGTTTTAACTTGTTTTTCCCATGCCGCCTCAATTTCCTTCTTTTCTGTCATCTTGTCCTCTATCTCAGTAATTCGTTCTTCTACCTCATTTACCCTGGCAGTCAGAGTATCCAGTTTAGACTGCATTTCATTTATAGCATTTTTAAGTTTGGCTGATTAGTTCTCATTTCTGCTCTTAGAGATTCTATATTGCCATTAATATTTTTCTCAAGCCTAGGTATCACCTCGATAATTGTTACTCTGAAGTCAATTTCTGATATTTGCTTATATCCATATCCATTAGTTTTGTGGAAGAGGCCATAGTCTCTGAATCTTTCCTTTGTTAAGGGTCCTCCTCTTAGTCATTTTTTTTGAGAGGTGGTTGAGGGAATATACAGAGTCCAAATTATTGACCACAACCCAAGCAAGACATACCTGTTCTATAGGGACCTTAGGGTTGTTGGCCTCTTATTCTTCCACCCTGTCCTCTGGGGAAGAAGATATTTGCAAGTGACACTATGGGTAAAAGACTGGTATCCAAGGTTTATAAAGAACTGTTCAAACTCAACACCCAAATAACAAATAATTGGGTAAAAAAATGGGCAGAAGAAATAAACAGACACTTCTCCAAAGAAGACATACAAGTGGGTAAAAGACACATGAGAAAATGTTCAACAACATTAGCCATCAGGGAAAGTCAAATCAAAACCACATTGAGATACCACCTTACACCAGTTAGAATGGCAAAGATTAACAAGACAGTAGACAACAAGTGTTGGAAAGGATGTGGAGAAAGGGGAACCCTCTTAAACTGTTGGTGGGAATGAAAGTTGGTGCAGCCACTTTGGAAAACAGTGTGGATGTTCCTCAAGAAGTTAAAAATAGAACTACCCTATGACCCAGCAACTCCACTGAGTATTTGCCCCAATGATACAGAAGTAGTGAAAAGAAAAGTCATATGCACCCCACAATGATTATATCAGCAATGTCCACAATAGTCAAACTGTGGAAAGAGCCTAGATGCCCTTCAACAGATGAATGGATAAAGAAAATGTGGTCCATATATACAACAGATTATACTCAGCCATCAGAAAGGATAAGTACCCAACTTTTGCATCAACATGGATAGAACTGGAGGAGATTATGCTAAGTGAAATAAGTCAAGCAGAGAAGAGCAATTATCACATAGTTTCATTCATTTGTAGAACATAAGGAAGAGTATGGAGGACATTAGGAGAAGGAAGGGAATAATGAAAGGTGGGGGGAAAATCTGAGAGAGAGAGATGAGGAATGAAAGACCTATCGACTCCAAGAAGCAAACTGAGGCTTTTAGAGGGGATGGGCGGGTGGGGGGGGGGTATGTGTGAGCCCAGTGCTGTGTTTTAAGGAGGGCACGTATTGCACGGAACACTGGCTGTTACATGCAAACAATGAATCATGGACTACATCAAAAACTAATAATGTACTCTATGGTGACTAACGTAACATAATAAAAAATATTTCAAAAAGATGAAATAGATATGAACAGTTCCACATCCATTAAAGAAATGCTCTTCATTATGTAAAAGCTTCCACAAAATAAATATTCTGGCCTAAATTGTTTCACTGGAGAATTCTACCAAACATTTATATACATAACACCAACCTTATGAATTTATACAGTCTCATCCAGAAATAGGACAGGTGAGAATACTTCCCAACTTATTTTATGAGGCCAGTATCATCCTCGTACTACCTTACACCAATTAGAATGGCCAAAATTAATAAGACAGTAAACAATATGTGTTGGAGAGGTTGTGGAGAAAGGAGAACCCTCTTACACTGTTAGTGGGAATGCAAATTGGTGCAGCCATTTTGGAAAACAGTGTGGAGATTCCTTACGAAATTAAAAATAGAGCTTCCCTATGACCCTGCAATTGCACTACGGGGTATTTACCCCAAAGATACAGATGTAGTGAAAAGAAGGGCCATCTGTACCCCAGTGTTCATAGCAGCAATGGCCACAGTTGCCAAACTATGGAAAGAACCAAGATGCCCTTCAACAGATGAATGAATAAAGAAGATGTGGCCCATATATACTATGGAGTATTATGCCTCCATCAGAAAGAACGAATACCCAATTTTTGTATCAACATGGAAGGGACTGGAAGAGATTATGCTGAGTGAAATAAGTCAAGCAGAGAGAGTCAATTTTCATATGGTTTCACTTATTTGTGGAGCATAAGGAATAATACAGAGGACATGGGGAGATGGAGAGGAGAAGGGAGTTGGGGGAAATTGGAGGGGGAAATGAACCATGAAAGACTATGGACTCTGAGGAAGTAACTGAGGGTTTTGTAGGGGAGGGAGGTGGGAGGTTGGGTGAGCCTGGAATGGGTATTATAGAGGGCACGTATTGCATGGAGCACTGGTTGTGGTGTATAAACAATGAATTCTGGAATGCTGAAAAGAAATTAAAAAATAAATAATTTTTTAAAAAGTTAGAAAAATAAAGGAAATCTACAAACCAATATTTTTCCTCAACTACATGAAAAATTCCTCACAAAATGTTAACAAACCTGATCCCACAATGCATAAAAATAATTATATACCATTACCAAGTCAAGTTTATTCCAAGGATGAAAGGCTGGTTCAACATTTGAAAATCTATGAACATAATCCACAATATGAACAGGTTAAAGAAGAAAAATCATATGACCACATCATTTAATGTGGAAAAATCATTGAACCAAATCCTGCATCCATTCCTTATAATGACTCTAAGCAAACTATGAATAGAGGGGAACTTTGTGAACCCAGACAAAGGACATCTATGAAAAACCTACAGTTAACATCATGGTGAACTGTGTGGCGAAAAACTCAATGTTTCCCCCCAAGACTGGGAAAAGGCAAAGACATCCATTCTCACCACTCTTATTCAACATAGTTCTGGGAGTTCTATCAATTACAGTAACTCAAGGAAGGGAAATAAGGCATACAGATCAGAAGGGAAGAAATAAACTTGCACCTATTTGCAGAGAACATGATTGACTATGCAGAAAATTCCCAAATAACTTACAAAAAGCAAAAAAAGTCCTGGAACTAGTGAGTTCAGCACTGTGACAGGATATAAGACCAACATATAAGAAAAAATCACATTCTACATACTAACAATGAACACATGGAAACCAAAATCAAATCCTGATGACTTTGACAATTGCTCTGAAGAAATTGAAGTACTTTGGTACACACTTAAAGTATGTATGTGATTTATATACTGAAAACTACAAAATGTTGATGAAAGAAATAAAGAATTTAAATAAATGTGAAAACATGCTATGTGCATGAGTTAGAAGACAACACAGTAAAGCAGTCAATTCTCCCCAAATTGATATACAGATTAACACAGTTCCTAGTAAAATCTCAGCAAGGTTTTTTTGTAGACCTAGACAAGCTTATTCTAAAATGTATATAAAAAGTCACAGGCCCTAGCATAGCTAAAACAATCTTGTCATGGAAGAGTAAAATAGGAATAATTACTCTTCCCAATAATGAAGCCTACAGTATAACTACTGTGATGAAGACCTGTACACAGATGTTCATAGAAGCTTTATTCTTTTTTTAAAAAAAAGATTTTGTTTATTTATTTGACAGAGAGATCACAAGCAGGCAGAGAGGTAGGCAGAGAGAAGAGGAGGCAGGCTCCCCGCTGAGCAGAGAGATATGGGGCTCCATCCCAGGACCCTGGGATCATGACCTGAGCTAAAGGCTAAGTAATAAAAAAAAAAACGTGATACATGCAGCAACTAGGATGAATCTCAAGGGCATGCTAGATGAAAAGAGTGAATTCCAAAAGGCTTGGTTTCATTTATATAATTTTTAAATGACAAAATTATAGAAATTTAGAACAGTTTGGGGTTGCCAATGGTTAGAAACCAGGGTGAGTAGACTGGGAAGGACATGGATATGGCTAAAAAAAGGCAACATGAAAAAAATAGGCAATATAAGGTATCCTTATTGTGACAGAACTATTCTGTATATTGTCTGGGGTAGTATACATAAGAATTTGCACTTGTGATAAAATTATATAGCAATAAATATACACATGTACACAAATTACTACAAGTAAAATCTGAATAAGATAGGTGAATTGTTTCAATGTCAATATCCTATTTGTGATATTATAGTATAGTCTTGCAAAATATTACCATTAGGGAGTACAGTAAAGTGCACTTTGTATACTTTTTACAACTGCATGTGAATATACAATTACCTCAATAAAAATTACTACTACAAAAAGTTCTTACTAATATTTTCCCTTCTTTCATCTTTAGCATCATAATAGCTTGTTTATTGGCTGTTAATAAGGTTTGCACAAAGCCTCAGATAATGAATAGTTATGGGCCACTGGCTCAAACTAAGCTGAAACAGATATGCTTTTTAATGTTTCTGATCTTCAGATTCACTGATCATACTGGGACACTCTTGCACTTTCCTAAGAAGTCATCTGACATCCTATGAATTCCCTGCTGTTGTTAATGTGTAAGCAGGCTGCATGACCACTTCATAAGTGTGGTAGACAAGGCTGAAGAAGGAATTGGGTAAATATCAGCCTGAAAGAAATAGTTCAAAGAGTTGGACTATTCTCACTAAGATAAGGTGACATAAAGGATAGGATACCTGTGTTCAGAACTCTAAAAGGCTGTTTGGAGGCAAAGGAAGTGACCATGTTCTCTGCTTTTCTAAGGGTGAGCAAAGCTATGATCAGCAGTCAACCTCAGAGGTGATTTATAGGTGCAGATCTAGGTTTAGCAGAAAGACTAGCTGAACTGCCCGGTGATGAGATTTGCTGCTTGTATATAAAACATATATTTTGTATGTAAAGAATGCCCTATCATTGGGAGCATTTAAGCAGAAATAATTGAACACGTCTCAGAAATGTGGAAATTTCTTTTCAGTGTTCAGATTCTTACACCAAGGTAATCATGTGAAGCTGGGTTGCTAGTGCTTTATCTCAACACATCTCTGGTGCCCTCACTGACTTGTTGTTTTCTTTTTTTCTTTCTTTTTCTTTTTCTAATTGAAACCCTCCCTTCCTTGTGATTGGAAAGGAAATAGAAGAACTCTGATGTCTTGGGATCAGAGTGGAATAGCTTTGCAGGAAAATTCAAGTTACCATTGTTTGTGGGAACATGTAGTAACATAGAGCCCTTCAGTAATTTGGGAGATTGGCATGGATGCAGAATAAACTTAACCAGCCTTTAGTTCTGGCATTTTTGCATTATATGAAATATAGTTGTTTCAATATTTGGTTTTCCTAATAAACCATGAGATCCTTCAAGGATACCATGTCTTCAGGGATACCATGTCTGTCTTTTCTGTGTGTTCTTCCTGCTTCTAGAACTTTACACCTAGTGGCTACTTGATAGTTTCTCCATAAAATGTTTCTTGGACATGATCAGATCGTGGCATAGCTTGTATACCAAACACTAGGCTGGCATTTTTTCCCAGAGGTAACAGGGAGCTGCCTCCTACATTCCTTTTGGGTGACACCTAAAACAGATAATGTGACTATTTCTCAAAGTATTGCCGTATGACCGCCTTCATGTAAAGAAACCAAGAAGATAAGATGATACTTTTAAGAACTGAGCTTTTGACAAAGTTTCCAGTTCTGGAAGTATTTGGTTTGATGCTTTAGGTATGAGAGGAGTGGGAGAGGCTGTGGGCATTTTCTTTTCTTTTCTTTTTATTGTGCTATGTTAGTCACCACACAATACATCATTAGTTTTTGATGTATTGTTCCAAGATTCATTGTTTACATATAATACCCAGTGCTCCATGCAATACGTGCCCTCCTTAATACCTGGCACCAGGCTCACCCATTCCCTCACCCCATCCCCACTAAAATCCTCTGTTTGTTTGTCAGAGTCCACAGTCTCTCATGTTTTATCTCCTGATCCCTGCCCCCTGCGGTAGAACTGAGGTTACTATATTGGGGAAGCCTTTATAAATGAGCAGGGCCTTCTCAAACTTTGCTTTAAAAACTTCTTCAACTTTACTGACACATGTTCCAGTATGGGAGTCTCTGCTTCTCACTGTTCTCCTCACTCTTGGGAATGGAGGTAGGGTGGTGTGAGGGGAGAATAATGTGTTGCTGGACTTTCAAGAATGGAAAAAGGAAATTCAGAGAGGCTGAGTTAGAGAGGGAAAGAAAAGAGTAACTGATCCAGAGGGAGATGTAATAGAGGAGGCTGGACCTTTTCAAGCCCTTTTGTGGATAGTTAGGAACACCCACAGTGCTGGAGCTTGGCCTGTTTCAATGGTGGAGATGCCTAAGCAGGGACAGACTAGAAGCCTGAGGCCTTGCCTCACCAAGCACCTGTCTATCTGTCAGTCAGAGCTTTCAGGACTTCCCTGCAAATGCCTTCCCCTCCTTTTTCTGGGATGGCTCCCAGAAAGACATTAGTAAGATAAGACTGCCCTTGGAAGGGGGGGTGAAGGATAGCCTAAAATTAACCTCTGGACCTGATGCCTAGCTTTTAGGCGGTGTTGTTAACAGTGGAAAGCAAGGACCCTGTCTGCTTAAGCCTCAGGGCAAATAGGGGTTCCCTGTGGAGGGGCTACCAGGGCCCAGTGCTTCATAGAAGGGCAGCAGCTGGCAGCGACTCCAGGCAGCCTGGCCTCAGGCTGAAGCCCAGTGAGTATCTGGAGCCTAAAACAAAATGATGTTTCTAGGCAGGAATGAACACTTAGGGTTGCAGGCCCATGGACCTGTAACCACCATGCTTCATAGGTTTTTCTTACTGGATCTGGTTTCTGGGAACACTTGGGAGATTGGTAGGGAAATCTGCCCATATAAGGAAGGAGGATTATGATAATGGCTTCCTGCTATGTCTGTCCTAAGAAGGTGTGTGTGCCTAGGCTCTAGTTCTTGAGCGAAATTGTGTTTATACAATATAAGGAAGGTACAGATTTGTCTTTGCATCCCTGTGTGTTATATGTCTCTGTTGTGGGGTGCATCTGGCTGGACCCAAGGGCAGAAGGGCAGAGCTCCTCAGGTTGTGGGGAAGAAGGTAAAGCTTAAGAATAGTTTACTAATGCCTCAAGAACTTTTCCAGGGCCCACTAAGCCCAGTCTCTTCCCTTCAGTTCTTAAAATGTATTCATAAAGCTAGAAGAGGGCCTTAGATAGAATTTAAAGGGTACAAAAACATGGATGAAGTAAACAACTACCTTTTTTTAACCTCTGATCTCTAACTGAAATTTACCATTTCCTTTCGAGGACGAGCAGACTGCAAAGGGCTATAGTATTACCAGTTCCTATAACTTGGTCATCAGAAAAAATCATATTTCATATCATATTACACTTGCAGATGAGATCTGGAAATGTCATTTATACTTATCATGACTTAAATTATTAATAGATCTTGGCATTTAGTGTGTTAATAAATAACATTTATTACTACCTCATGCAGTTTAAAAAATAGCTGTATTTCAATATAATTGGTTTCCTTTAATCTCATGTATTTTATTTTATATATTAAAAAACAATCTGAAAGGAGACAAAAAACTTAAACAAATTGCCATAAAGGTCAATGTCACAACAAAAGTTTTAAAACCTTTGCCTTTTGGGGATCAGGAAGGGGATCCTTGCATAGAATGGTCACATAATATCTCTTAGCTTAATAACCACAGCAAGGTGAAGTTAGACAATAGACTAATTAAATTTTTTTACCCTATCTGGTAAGGCACAGTTCACTCAAGTGTCCAAGTCAGCTGGGGTCCATGACTTGATCTTTCTTTGGAGGCTCATTAAATGGGCCCTGCTGTGGACTTCTGGTATGACCTTTGTGAGAGCTTCAGCATTTCCTTCCATACTCCCTGCCTTCTTCATGTCCCTGGAACCAGCCTCCTCTTCCACCAAATAGCAAGGGAATCCCCACTGGCTGTCAGAAGAAATGATCTGTAAAGAAATATTCCATGACCAAAATCCCTGGAATTCAGCATGATCCTTAAAACTAAGGATTCTGGGAACTGCAATGTAACTCTACTTAAAGCAAGGGAAAGGAGGACGTGTTTGCTTTTATTTTTTATTTTATTTTTTTTAAAGATTTTATTTATTTATTTGACAGAGAGAGATCACAAGTAGGCAGAGAGGCAGGCAGAGAGAGACAGGAGGAAGCAGGCCCCCTGCTGAGCAGAAAGCCCGATGCAGGACTCGATCCCAGGACCCTGAGATCATGACCTGAGCCGAAGGCTGCAGCTTAACCCACTGAGCCACCCAGGCGCCCATGTGTTTGCTTTTAATGTTGCAGTAGAAAGAACAGGATGAGCAGTAGGGAAACATGTATCTATTCCTGGCTCTGCTATTTCCTTGATGGAAGGCACCTGGAAAATCCCTTCCTTCTCAGACTTCAGTTTTCTACACCCACAAAATAGGGATGATGCTACCTGTCCCACCGTGTGAAAAATGTTTGAAAAGCACAAGATTATAGATGTATTCTGAGTTCTTGCTAATGAGACAATTGACAATAACAGCCATGAGACTTTAGAAAGAAGTCCCTGCTCTCCTCTGAGCCTTGGGTTTTTAATCTCTAAACTAAGGGAATTAAATGAATTGAAGCATTTCTCTGAATTTATAGAACTTTAAGTAAGGGAACAATAGTAGAAATTGGAGACCTAGGTAATAATAATCACTTGTTTCTACAATTACTGAGCTACTGACTACTACATTCAGGTACTATTTTAAATGCTTAACTCACTTAATTATTAATTTAAGTGTTAACTCATTTAATCCTAACAATAACTCCCTGAAGCAGGTACTACTATCATCCTCTCTTTAGAAATGAAGAAGTAGGCACAGAGAGATTAAGTGATCTTCTCTAGGTTACACAATTACTAAGTAGTGGAGCTGGGTTTGAAGCAGAATTCCAGACAATGTCTTACCACAACTTTATATGTCCTCTCATTATGCAGTGGGTATAAAACAGACCCATATAAAGGAGTTACAAAGCAGTTTCATGACTGCTATGGTTATATAAGAGTACAAACTCTGGAGAAACTAACCCATCAGAAGAAATTGCATGTGACATAAAGAAGCATGATGTATATGGAGAGCTGGCATTTATTTTCCCTTATTGCTGGATCATGGGGTATAAGTAGAGGAGTAGCAGGAAATGAGCTTGGAGATGTTATTGGCCAAGATATGCTCATAAAGGACCTGTGAGCCAGGTCAAAGTATTTGGGCTATACTCTGAGAGAAAATGGAACCATTAAGGGATTTAAAACAGGGGATTGATACAGACAAGATTTGTATTTTTAAATGATTGTTTTAGTTATAATATGGAGAAAATATTGAGATGGAAAAACAGCTAAGAGACTACTATAATAGTTGACACAAAGAATGATAGGTACTTGGGTAAAGCACTGGCAATGGGGATAAGTCTAAAGGGCGTGGTCTATAGAGGTCTTAGAAAGTAAAATCCTTAAGACTTGATGAGCAATTGGATGAACATGGGACAAAGATATAAAAGGACTGAGATGAGTCTTGGGTTTCTGGTTTGGTTGACCGGATGAATAGTGAGAAACAGGTACGGATCAAATTTGGTGATGAATGGTGATGGTAATGGTGATGTGATACTACTGACTTTGAAGTATCTGAAGAAACTCAGTGAATACATTTTGCTGAAAAGAGAGCTGGGGGGCTTGGAATGATAAACTTGAAATCATCAGAATTAACATGACAGCTGGAGCTCTGGACTGGAAAGAATAGGATCAAGGAGAGAACAAAGGGGAGCATAACTATTTCAGGGTAGAACATAGAGGAGAAAAATCAGGAGAGTGTGCTGGTCAGGAAACCAAAGGAGGAGTATGTAGAAGAAAGTGGTTAGTGAGGACAGATGTACCAGGAAGGTCACAGAAAGAAAGATCTGAGAAGAAGCCAGCAGATTTAACCACAAGGACGAATTTTTAAAGAACTGTCTCAGTGTGATGGAGGAAAGGTGGAGCCAGACTGCAGAGGGTGAAGAAATGAAAGATAAGAAAGATAAGAAAGTAGATGGTAGACAACTTTTTGGATACGTTCAGTGAAAAAGAGAGAGATGAAGAGAAAGGTAACTAGAGTAAGAGAAAGGACTGTAGAAGTGTTTTGTTTCTTAAGATGGTTGAGGGGAAGGAGCCATTGAGGAGGCTGATGGGGTAGATAGAGGAAACTTACCTTTAAGGTAGCTCTTTTCCTCTGAACAGCACCATGAAGCAGGGACAATCATTTCTGTCTTGTAGATGAGGAAACTGGGTCCTGAAGAAGGGAGGAGATTTGCCCAAGTCTTCTGAGCTAGGAACTGGGGTTGTTGAGTTGCAAACTTAGGTCTGTATGATTTTTAAAGTCCTCTACTTATTATTGCATACCTCAAATAATAAGACCATATATGGAGTTGATGCTAGTGGGTGAGAAGGGGCCTAAAGTTGAGGGAGTCCCCACCCACCCACCTCACAGTTTTTTTCTATGAGGTATGTACCTAAAGTACCAGGCTAACAAAGGGGGGTGGAGGTAGATGGTGAATAAAAAAAGATATGTGGCCCTGAGACCATGGCTGCAGGGTATGGGAGAGTAGGGAGACTTGAGCTCTGAAAAACCTACCAGCTTACCCTGATGACATTACAAACTGAGGTGGTTACTTTGTCTTTGGAGCACTAGGAATAGGCCAGGTAAGGTCAAAGGGTTAAGTCAGTTATTGGGCCATGGATAATTTTATAAAGCCTAGGAATAATGGTGAGAGAAGAATTGAGGGTTGAGGCAAAGACTCTAAGCTGTATTGGGCAGAGATGATGGGAAAAGGTTTGACTCAAAGGGATGGGGACTCCATGGGATCCAAGGAAGTGCTAGGAATCGAAGCAACTTTTGTATTGATAAACCCCCAGGTCCACCAAAGAGGACTTGCCCTGGAAATGACTATTTCCTGCCATCTCTTTGATTTCATTTTACTTGAAGTGTTCTTTGTAATGTCATCTTTACTTAATCAGTAAATGTCATTCAGCATCCATTTCCTGTGTAACTCTGTTGCCTAAGCATGAGGCCGGAGTCTGAGGGGAGGTCACATATAAAGGACTGTGAGGAGGTTGAACTTCATCTAAAAGGCTGACAGATGGAATTGAGGGCCCACCCCATGAGACTAATGTCAGAATGCTTAGGGATGACAACTTGACAACACAAAACAACATTCTTCTGGCCTAGCAACAGCCAGACCAGAGCCACTTCATTAGTCCACACATTCTGAAATAAGGAAGATGCCTCTATCAAATCCCCGATCATGAGTCCTTCTGGGAGTGGAGGAATACAAGATGGATACAACATTCCTTATCTTGGAATTTATGCACTGAAGCACAGATAAGTGCAAATATAGTGTGAAAGTTCATAGCTAAAGTCTAGTTGTGATCCTTTGGAATCCCTGAGCAAGAAGAGGAGATTAGGGAAAGCTTCCCAGAAGTAGGAGATGAAGGTCAAGCAGAACAACATATACGAAGGCACCAAGCTGTGAAATGGCCTGATCTGTTTTGGAAGCTATCTCTGAGCCCTAAAATAAGATGAAGTAGGAATTGGAAGAAAGGGGCCCATGAGTGAAGAGCCTGATGATGAATGGTTGGGGGAAAGGGCTGGCATCCAGGCTTTTTGATGTGGGCCCTCAGTCTTCCCCCAATATTTGTCACCCACAGACCTGGCATATTCTCCTGCTCATAATGAGAATAGTTCTGCTCCAATCAATCAGGATGAACCTCATGGACATCACCAAGATTTTCTCCCTCCTGCAGCCCGACAAGGAGGAGGAGGACACCGACATGGGGGAGAAGCAGGCTCTCAGTCAAGCAGTGTATGACAATGACTCCTATACCTTGGACCAGCTTTTGTGCCAGGAGCGTTACAAACGTTTCATCAACAGTAGAAGTGGTTGGGGTGTTCCTGGGACACCCTTGCGCTTGGCTGCTTCTTATGGCCACCTCAGGTGTTTGCAGGTCCTTCTGGCACATGGTGCTGATGTTGACAGTTTGGATGTCAAGGCACAGACACCACTTTTCACTGCTGTGAGTCATGGCCACCTGAACTGTGTACGTGTGCTTTTGGAAGCTGGTGCCTGTCCTGGTGGTAGCATCTACAACAACTGTTCTCCTGTACTCACAGCTGCCCGTGATGGTGCTGCTGCCATCCTTCAGGAACTCCTGGGCCATGGTGCAGAGGTCAATGTCAAGGCTAAACTACCAGTCTGGGCATCAAACATAGCTTCATGTTCTGGTCCCCTCTATTTGGCTGCAGTCTATGGGCATCTTGACTGTTTTCGTCTGCTTTTGCTTCATGGGGCAGACCCCAATTACAACTGTACTGACCAGAGCCTATTGGCTCGTGTCCCACGGCCCCGCACCCTCCTGGAAATCTGTCTCCACCATAACTGTGAACCAGAATACATCCAGCTGTTAATCGATTTTGGCGCTAATATGTACCTTCCATCTCTCTCGCTGGACCTGAACTTGCAAGATTATAAAGGCAGTGCATTGCTGTTGCAGGCCCGAGGTGAGTTTCAAGCATCTCAGGTCTATGGACCTTCTGGCTTTGAGGTCCAAGGGCCACAAATCACCCCCGAAGCCAAACCTTCTATGATTGAGTTGGAGAAACTACCATCTTCCTCCTTCTCCATTGGAGAAGATGATTCTTTATTAAGGAAGGGATCACTAAGATAAGGTGGGAGTAGCATTAACAGAATTTCTGGTTCTGGCTCTGCCAATGACTGTTTTGTGGCCTTGAACACGTGTGTGTTCCTATTGGCACCATGCATTGAGGATGGTGTGAGGGGGAGGTACGGTTCATAGAAGGGAGAAAGCAATTAGAGCTGCAGGAGCCAGAGCAGGGTGGATGCAGGCTTAGATGGGAGAATAACACTGAGAATTCCTTCTTATGACTTGTTTCTTCTTCTTGTAGCCACTCCTCGGTCACTACTATCACAAGCCCGTTTAGTTATCCGCAGAGCTCTGCTCCAGGCCAGCCAACCACAAGCCCTTGACCAGTTGGATATTCCCCCTGTGTTGATTAGTTACCTCAAACACCAACTGTAATCTTGCAGCCTTACCATAAACCCACAATGCCTACAAAAACCACCCGGGGATCCAGGTAGCTGGAGGACACTACAGCTACACCTATTCACCTAGAGCTGCTCTCCTGTATTATCCTCCACAATAAAATCCTCATCAAAATAAATCCTGGTGGCTGTTATGACTGCTATGTGTATGGGGTGGGGAGGGAGGTTCACTGGGGAAAGCAGTCTGCTTGGCCAAGGGGAAGGATGATATTATCTGGCATTTGACATGCATAGTAGTCCTGGCTATGGAAAGGGGAAAAAAAAGTAACCCAATGACTCACACCTCCTTCAAGATTCTCAAGAAAATTTAGAGCTGTGTTGTCCTAAGAAGCAAGGTACTAAAGAATTCAAGTGGATGCAAGTGTAGCATCTGCTTGCTCAGCCTTGTACCTCTATTCACTTCTCTGACTGCTACAAGGCACACTTTCTGGGGCTGTCACCCAACCCCCTATTCCTCTGAGTCAAGTAACTAAGGATCCTTCATTCTTCACCTTGAATCATAGACTGCATACCCACTAGTCCAGTTTATAGTCAAGATATAATTGTAGTGCATAAACAATGAATTCTGGGACACTGAAAAGAAATAAAAAATTAAAGAAAGATATAACTGGGAAAACAAACTACTAAATATCTATAGCAGAGGATTTAATGCAGGTAAGAAATATGTTACATAGAGGATAGGTTCAGAATCCAAGCAGGACAGGAAGGTAACCCAGAAATTAGTTACAGCAGGATGCCAACACTATCCCTACACTGAAGGGATGATGGAGGAGGTATGGTCAGAGTCCCTGGACAGGGGTCCCCTCATGGAAAGCAGAATCATAGACTTGTCCCTGGGTGCTAGAACCACAGAAGAAAGATGCTGGTCAAACCAGAAGAAGGCAAAAAAAATACCTTCCCCTTTTCTTCATTGCTGCCCATCAGTCTGTCTCCAATGTCACTCTCATTAGGGGAAAATAGAAGTCAATGAATATGAGAGCCTAGGAAACAGCTCACAGGGATCAGCCCACTTGCTGCATAGGGCTGAGCAAGGGAAGGTGAAGAATGGAGGGGCAGTGGGAAAAAGTGGTATGTTCTGAGCCAGAAGCCGGGATCACATAGAAGAATTGGAAGTGTATGCATTGGGAGCCACAGAAGAGACACTCCAGAGATACCACCAGAGGCACAAAAGCAGAGGCTAAATACCAGGGTTTCTTCATTTTTCTAATATCTCACCCAGTTCCTCATTGAACCCAGCCTGATTATTGATGAGAGGACCTGGAAAATGCTTCCTACAGTGGTCAGTCTCCACATGATGTGGACAAGATCCTGGACCAGGATAAATAACCACCCAAATTCAGATCTAGGCATCTAACGGTACCTTCTTGTAGTTCTTCTGCACAGCTGTGGGTGGGGATATGGACAAATAGTGAAAGAGACACAAGATGACAGAGTGGAGAAGGAGACCCCAGATAATCTTTAGATGCTTAGAGCTCTTCCTAGGAGCTGCCTTGACAGTCCCTCTACATCATGATCTCCTATTATGAGAAAATGGAGGCAGAGGATAAGTTCTTGAGCTGACTTGCCTCCTTACCTCCCCCACTCTCCCTAGCTCCTAGTGCCTGAGAAACTTTAGGAAGGGAGGTAAGAAAATTGGATATCTATCTCCATAGTCCTGTTCCACTCAGCTTCCAGATTTTTCATCTTTGCTTTGGAGGGTATGCAACTGTTTATCTACAAGGAGCAAAATAACTGAAGGACTTAGCTGTAAACACAGACAGGCAAATTCAGGGAAGACAGACATAGCTCTTTTCTACATTTCTTTCAATCTGATCTCCTGAGGAATGAACTGTCCTGGACTCCCATGCTTTTCTCTGTCTCCCATCCCTTTAGGGCTCTTGAGGATTAGGAGTCACTTTCATCAGTTCCATCTGCTATAGGCCCCTGGGAAAGTACATCTTTCAAATGGGGCCTGGCCAGGGAGACCTCTCCTGTGGCTTCTGGGGCATGGGTTCTCTGGCTGACCCATGAAAGCATGTAGATACTCTGGGCCTTTCAAAAGGAATGACATTTGAGAAGGATGTAAGAACACACCAAATTCTAGGCAGAAAGGAAGGGCTGGAACTCAGATGAGCAGACTGACAAAGTCAAGTTCCCATAATTGTCCCAGCTCTCCAGACTACCCCTAGTTATTTTTCCAGTTGCCTGTGTTGCTGGTGAGGAGAGACAACTTCAAGGCCTAGTTCCTTATTTTACTCCCCTCCCCAGGCCTGACCATTCCCATTTGGACAATAGGACAGGGGCTGGAATGGGTCATTTCAAAGTCTGATGAGAAATCTTCTGAGGCAACTTTCACTAGGAGGCATGAAGAGTTGGAAAAGGCAGAGGTGGTATGTCTGTTCCTGGAGTGAAATCTCCCCCTTGGCCTTTAGTTCTTACTGGCATTGGCCCCCAGTGATATAACCCAGTCTCCCTACCACCACCACACTCCCACTTCCCTAACAACAACTACCAGTTTCCAGGAAGCCATATCTTAACCCTTTCAGGTGACTTAGGCTACCTCTCACCATCCTTTCCTCCTTATTTCCCTCTTTTCCTCCCTTCCTTCCTGGCATTGTCATGAATCTGGGGCTGGCTCAGCTCTGCATTTGCACCGATTCACCTAGAGTTTGCGTTCTCTCTGGCAATGTGAAAATTCTTTTGCTTTATTCAGAAAGGTGGACCTCAAAGACTAGATCCAAAGTACAAAATGGCCCACCAGACTTCAGACACCAGAGATATCCCCTTCAGTTGCTAACAAAGAAGGTTTGATGGAAGAGGTTATATTTGATCTTGACCTTGAATGGTGGAAAGAGTTTTAATCAGCAGAGGGAAATAAAAGGTATGAGTGGAGGGAACTCTGTGAGCAAAGATACAGAAGCAGGAAAAAGGCCAGTGTTTGGCTAACCAGTTTAGTTTGGTTCAAGTTCAATGTATTCTAACAAGAGTTAGGCTGGGGACTAGACTGGAGAGGGCCATGGATACTCTGGTATTTTGGACTTAAAGATTTCAATTCTTAGAATGAGATATGCACAGTCATAGGAATGATTTATGGAATCATTATAAGAATGATTTATGATGTATGGAAAACATGTTTTTTGATTTCCCAGGGAAAATCTGGCATCATTATATTTTTAAATTGAGATATAATCAACACAGAACATTTTATTAGCTTCAGATGTACAACATTGCTTTAATATTTGTATATGTTATGAAATGATCACCACAATGTCTAGTTAACATCCATAACCATACATAGTTACAAAATCTTTTCTAGTGATGAGAACTTCTAAGATCTACTCTCTTAGAAACTTCCAAATATTAAATAGAGTATTATTAACTATAGTCACTATGCTGTACATTATATCCCCTATGAATTATTTATTTTATAACTGGAAGTTTGTACCTTTTGATCTCTTCACCCATTTCAACCAACTCCTACCTCCCACTTCTGGCAATGACCAATCTTTCCTCTGTACCTATAAGCTCATTAAGAAAATTAGTTTCTACATATAAGGGAGATCATATTTGTCTTTTTGTGACTGACTTATTTTACTTAGCATATTTCCTTCAAGTCCATCCATGTTGCTTCAAATAGCAATATTTCATTGTTTTTTATAGTTGAATCACATTTTCTTCATTCATTCATCGATGGACACTTAGCCTGCTTCCATGTTTTGGCTATTGTAAATAATGCTGCAGTAAACATGGGGGTGCATATATCTTTTCAGTTTTGGTGATTTCTTTCTCTTTGGATGCTCAGAACTGCAATTTCTGCATCATACGTAGTTGTAGTTTTAATTTTTTGAGGAAACTCCATACCATTTTCCATAGTGGCCACAGTATTTACTCACCAACAGTGCACAAGGGGTCCGTTTTCTCTACATCTTTGCCAACAATTTTTCTTTCTTTCCTTTTTGATAATAGCCATTCTAACTAGGTGTGAGATGATAGCTCACTTTTAAAAATTTAAATTCAATTAGTCAAGGTATAGTTTTGTTTTGATTTTCATTTCCCTGATGATTAATGATGTTGTGCACCTTTTCATGTACCTCTTGGCCATCTGCATGTTTTCTTTTTAAATTTTTTTCCTTGTGTGACTTTTTTATTATATTCAATTAGCCATCATATAGTACATAATTAGTTTTTGAAGTAGTTTTCAATGATTCATTAGTTGTGTATAACACCCAGTGCTCATCAAATCACATATCCTCTTGATTGCCCTCACCAAGTTACCCCATCCCCCACCCACCTCCCTTTCTGCAACCCTCACTTTGTTTCCCAAAGTCAAGAGTCTCATATGATAAGGGAAGGAAAACTGAAGGGGAAGAAATAGAAGAGGGAGACAAACCATATGAGACTGCTCAGTTTTTAACGATTGTTTTGTTTTTGTTATTGAGTTGTATGAGTTCTTTTTTTAAGTGAAAGAAGTATTTTTATTTTATTTTATTTTATCCACTTAGTCACTGTACACTATATCATTAGTTTTTGACATAGTGTTCAATGATTCATTAGTTATGTATAATACCCAGTGCACACCACAACATAGACCCTCCTTCATACCAATCACCTTGTTACCTCTGCACCCCACCACACCCTCTTCTGAGACCCTCAGTTCATTTCCCAGGGAACATAGTCTCTCATAGTTCATCTCCCTCTCTGATTTCTCCTCCTTCAGATTTCCTTCCTCCCCATGCAGTTCTTTGTGCTAATGCTTATGTTCCACATTTGATTGAAACCATATAATAATTGTCTTTCTCTGTCTGACTTACTTCAATTAGCATAATCCGCTCCAGGTCCATACATGTAGATGCAAATGGTGGATATTCATCCTTTCTGATGGCTGAATAATATTCCATTGTATATATGGACCACATCTTCTTTATCCATTCATCTGTTGAAGAGCATCTTGGCTCCTTCCACAATTTGGCTGTTGTGGACATTGCTGCTATGAACATTTCAGTGCATGTGTCCCTTCTCTTCACTACATCTGTATCTTTGGGATAAATACCTACTAGTGCAATTGCTGGGTCATAGGGTAGCTCTATTTTTAACATCTTGAGGAATCTCCATACTGTTTTCCAGAGTGACTATACCAGCTTGCATTCCCACCAACACTATAAGAGTGTTCCCCTTTTACCATATCCTCATAAATATTTGTTGTTTCCTTTCTTGTTAATTTTTGCCATTCTAACTGATGTTGTACTTTTGAGTTGTATTTTCCTGATAGCTAATGAAGTTGAACACTTTCTCATGTCTATTAGCCATTTGTATGTTTTCTTTGGAGAATGTCTGTTCATGTCTTCTGCCCATTTTTGACTGGGTTATTTGTTTTTTGAGTGTTGAGTTTGAGAAGTTCTTTATAGATCTTGGGTATCAGCCCTTTATCTGTAATATCATTTGCTCATGGATTGGAAGAATAAACATTGTTAAAATGTCTATCCTGTACATAGTAATTTACACTTTCAATACCATCCCTATTAAAATACTATTGGCATTTTTCAAAGAGTTGGAACAAACAATCCTGAAATTTGTATGGAACCAGAAAAGACCCATAATCCCACAACGGAATGATTAAAAAGAGAAAACAAAGCAGGGGCATCATGTTGCCTGATGTCAAGCTGTATTACAAGGGTCTGATCACCAAGACAGCATGGTATTGGCACAAAAACAGACTCATGAACCAATGGAACATAATAGAGACTCTAGAAATGCACCCTCAACTTTATGGTCAACTAATCTTTGACAAAGCAGGAAAAAATATCCAGCGGAAAAAAGACAGTCTCTTCAATAAATGATGCTGGAAAATTTTGACAGCCACATGCAGAAGAATGAAACTGGACCACTGCCTTACACCATACACAAAGATAAATTCAAAGTGGATGAGTGACCTCTATGTGAGATAGGAATCCATTAAAATCCTAGAGGAGAACATAGGCAATAGCCTTTTTGACATAGGTCACACCAACTTCTTTCAAAATATGTCTCCAAAGGCAAAAGAAACAAAAACGAAAATGAACTTTTGGGACTTCATCAAGATCAAAACCTTCTGCACAGCAAAGGAAACAGTCAACAAAACTAAGAGACAACCCACGGAATGGGAGAAGATATTTGCAAATGCTATTACAGATAAAGAGTTGTATGAGTTCTTTATATATTTTGGATATTACCCCTTTATCAGATATATGACTTACAAATATTTTCTCCCATTCAGGAGGTTGACTTTTCATTTTGTTGGTATCTTCCTTTGATGTGCAGAAGCTTTTTAGTTTGGTTTAGTCCCACTAATTTATTTTTGTTTTTGTTGACTTTGCTTTTGTGTCAAATCCAAAAGCGTCATTGCCAAGACATGTCAAGGAGTTTACTGCTGACATTTTCTTCTAGGGTTTTTATGGATTTAGGTGTTATATTCAAGTTCTTAATCCATATTGAGATAATTTTTGTGTATAGTGTAAGATAGTAGTCTAGTTTCACTCTTTTGTATGTAGCTGTCCAGTTTACCCAACACCATTTATTAAAGAAACTGTTCTTTCCCCATTTTATAACCTGGCTCTTTTGTCATAAATTAATTGACCATACATATATCCTGGATTTCTTTGGCAGCATTAATGTAACCATCCTCTTGTAAACACAGAACATTTGACTGCCTACACATTATTTGTGCACTCATTTCATTTATTTGTGCACCTCACTTCATTTACTTCTAGAATAGTTCCTGAGCTGCCTGGGGAAATCCTGCTCTTGCACTGTCAAGCAATCTTCTTGACCAGGTTTCAAGATAAATGACCATCTGCTTCATCCTCGTACCCTCTAAGCTCTGTCTGTCAATAGTTACAAAAGACAATAGCTTCCAGACACTAGTCTATTTGATAGCTCCTACTTCATCAGTTTCCTCCTAGCACAGGCTGCCAACTCCCAGTAGAAAAGCAGAGACTGGGCTGATGTCAGGGTCTTTTCCAGTGGTGCAGTTTCTTCACCTCCTTGACTCTTCTAACACCATATAACCTCCATTTTACCCCTACTCCTTTGGCCTCACCTGAAATGCAGACCCTCATTTCCAGTCAGAATTGCCTGTTTTTCCAGAAGTGACATTGATGGAACCCTATGGTTTGACCCTACAGGCTTTCCCATTTTTTCACTCAATAAAGATTTACTCAGACCTAATATATGCCAGTATCTGAGTTTCAGTTAACCCCATGATTTCCTGCTTTTTTCCATTTTCCCACTCCCCTGTCTTCATATCATTCCCTGTCCATCTTTGATTCTGTATTCATTCAATCACTTCAATCTCTTACCTAGTACCAGACTAACTTTGGGTCAAGCCATCGTGTCCTATTCTAAGCCTAGGTTGATGAACACCACAGAGAAATAAAATTTAAGTAATCATCATGGAAATTTAGAGAGTTAATATACATTGAACACTTACTATGCGCAAAGCAATGTGCTCAGCAATTGCTAAGCATGGATTAACTCATTTAATTCAATGACCTTATTTTACTCATGTTCACTTTATAGATGAAGAAACTGAGGCATAGTAAAGTAACTTGCTCAAGGTCACACAGATAGGAAGCAGGATCTCATGAAACTGAGTGAGATCACAGTATATTCCTGGATTATAAACCAGCTAGGCTTTAACAACTTGCCCATTCTCTGCTGTAACTATTTCAAACCTTGTCCAATATTAACAAGCTTCCTTGAAACTACTGCTTTTCCTCTCACTTGGGGGACTTTATCTCCCAGTTCCTGGAGAACCTAGAGGTCATTAGGCATGACATCTTCGACTTGCCATTACAATAGACTCTACTACATCCACCCATCCTTCCCTCTTATCTTGGTCCCTCCTCCCTATCAAGGCCAACTCATCTCTAGGGGCTCTGGATCCCATCCCACCCATCGATTATCCTGTCTCCTGTCTCTTCAACTTGATTGGTTCCCCCCTAATCATATAAGTAAACTCATGTCTTTCCATCTTGTAAAAAAACAAATCTGAACTCCCTTTTAGCCACCATTTCAATAGAAGTCAAACTTCTGGAACAAGAATGTTGTGTAAATTCTCCCTTTCCTTAAAGACCATTCTCTTGACACTTCACTGTAGTGTGGTGTACACCCTCACCCCTGCTCCACAATGGCCTTGCCCACATCATCAGTGACTTCACAGATAAACATACAAGATCATCTTTTCTACCTCTATATTGCTGGACTTACACTCTAAGTAATACAATTTTCCATAAAATCCCCATGTCTTCCTTGGCTTCTGAGAGACCCAGCACTTCTGGCTCTGGTTTCAACTTGTCAATCCCTCCTTCTCAGGACTTTATGGGCTCCTGTTCCTTACTCCTCTCTTTCTCTTACACCCTTCATCTAAGGTGCCATCACCAAGTCAGTCCAGTTCTATCTTCCAAATACATCCAAAATTTAACCTCTTATCATTTCACTGCCTCCACCCTGGTCGGGGCTACCATTGCCTCTCACCTATATCATTGTAGGAGCTTCCTTCTTCACTTCACTTCTTCCTCCCTTGCTAGTACAGTTCCCTGGACATTTCACTAAGACCACGCCACTCCTCAGCAAAAAATTCTGCAAAGTCTGAAGTCTTTAAAATGACTCATAAACCCATCTGTTTATGATGTTTCTGTTTATGATATGTTTGTTTTTCATGTCTTTTCTGACCCCTCTCCTACCACTTTTCCTCCACACTTTCTCTGCTCTAACTGCACTGGTTGCCTTGTTCTTCTAACATTATAGTATGTTCCCACCTGAGGGTCTTTTTAGTTGCTGTTTGTTTTGCCTGGAATGCTCTTTCTCTAGATATTCTTATAGTTTGCTCCCTAATTTTCCTCAGATTTTTGCTTGAATGTCACCTTTTTGGTAAGGCCTATCCCAATTGCCCTTTTTAAAATAGCATCATCCCACCAATACTTCCTGTACTCCTTTCTTGCTCTATTTTTCTCCATAATATTATATACTACATATTTTACTTACATATTTTGTTCATTGTCAGCCTTAATGGAGACTTAATTATCATAATGAGAAGGAGACAATTAAAAATTGATAATAAATTCCATTCCTTTTATTCTTTTTTAAAGTTGATTTTGTATTAAAGTATAGTTAATATACAGTGCTATATTAGTTTCAAGTGTACAATATAATGATTCAACAATTCTATACATTACTCAGTGTTCAATGCAGTAAGTGTACTCTTAAAACATGGATGAACCTATAGAGTATTATGCTAAGTAAAGTAAGTCAGACAAAGACAAATATCATATGATTTCACTTATATATAAAATCTAAAAAGAAACAAAACACATGAATAAACAAAACACAACAGAAACAGACTCATAAATATAGAGAAAAACTGGTGGTTGCCAAAGGGTGGAGGGTTAGGGGATGAGTGAAATAGGTAAAGGGGATTAAGAGGTATAAACTTTCATTTATAAAAAAATAACTCATGGGGATGATTTACAGCATAAGGGATATAGTCAATAATATTTTAATAACTTCATATGGTGACAGACAGTAACTAGATTTATTATAATGATCATTTATTGTGATGCTGTGTATATAAATGTCAAATTACTATGTTATGTACTTGAGATTAATATGATATTGTATTTCAACTGTATTTCAATTAGAAAAAAGAAAAGAATGAATTTCTTATTAATACAGTGCCTGCTTCAGAGCTTAGCCCTTTTTCCTACTCAGAAAGAATAAAAAATAAAAATTGACAAAAATAAATAACAATAAAAACGCATATGCCAGGAAGTGATATATTTATGGGTAAGAAAAAGGTCAGTTAAGGAATTGGAGAGTAAAGGGGTAGAAATGGGGATTGCTATTTTATATTTAAGTGTCCAGGGAAGGTCTCACTAATAAGATGTCATTTGAGCAGACATATGAAGGAAATGAGACCCAAACTATGTTAGTATCCATAGGACAAACACTGTAGGCAGAGGGAACAGCAAGTACAAAGCCCTGGAGGTGGGATTTAAGACAAGTCAAATATAGAAAGTCCTAAATAGAATCATTACATTTTCCGACTGACTTATTTCACTTAGCATAATACAGTCTAGTTCCATTCATGTTGTTGCATTTTCCTTAATCTTGTTTCTGTATTTCTCAGTTCAGTGGATGGCAACACCAACCAGTGCCTTGCCTAAGTGAGAAACTGCAGGGCATTGGTCTGATGGGTTATGTACCTCCTCCATGACATTGGCTGCCCTAAGGCCAGAATCTGTGTCTAGTTCACCATTATGGGTATGGCACTAAATACAGAGCCTGACACAGCAGTGCTCAGAGAGTGGTAACATCATTCTGGTGGATGCTGGCAACTAAGTTTAATATTAGACCTGAAGATGCCTCATTTGACTATGTTCAACAAACTTATGGTAAGCATTAAGTTTGCGCTAAACTCTCTGTTGGGTGCTAAAGATAAAAAGATGCCCAGAGAGCCTCTGCCCTGGGAAATTTGGTCTGGCTCTGTACAATCAAGAGAAACTTGTGGGGGCACCTACATGTCTCAGTCAGTTAGGCATCTGCTTTTGGCTTAGGTCATGATCTCAGGGATCATGGGATCAGGCCCTGTGTTGGGCTCTGTGCTCAGCGGAGAGTCTGCTTCTCCCTCTCCTTCTGCCCCTCCCTCCCTTGCTCACAAACTCTCTCTCTCTCTCTCAAATAAATAAAATAAAATAAAAGAAATTTGTGTATAAGAGATCAGAGACTATGTGTGTTTATATCAAAAAATGGTTTCAAAGTCATATAAGTTCTATAACTATGAAGATCTATACATTGGATCAGGAGACTAACAATAATAATAACAGCAACAGTAACTAGCATTTATTTAGGGCTTTGGATTTATCAGGCACTGTGAGAAATACTTAAATGAAATACTTAATTCTTACCCCAGTTCTGTGACATGGGTACTATTATTATTCCCATTTTGCAGAAGAGAAAACTGAGATGCAGAGAAGTAGAATAACTTGCTGAGGTCACACTCCTAAGTGATGGAGCTAGCATCTTAGCTCAGGTGGTCTGGTAGCAAAGTCACTACATTATTATGCTTGCTTCTCTGAGAATGACAAACTTAGCTAGCTGAGCCTCAGTCTTTTAGCTAGACAATCATGGTCTTACACACTTTGGCCCCAGACCTATCTTTTTTAGCCCTAATTTTCAGTTTTTTCTCTCCCCCATACAAACACTTTCTCTCCCCCTATATCCATATGCACCAGCCCCCAGGTGTCCAGAATCATAGCTCTTGCCCAACCTACTATACCCTTTTACACTGATGGGCTTTGGACTGGGCAAGAATCTTTTCCCTACTTTTCTGACTTGACATAATCATTAAGGTCATCCCTCCAGGGAACTTTTCTCTGATGCCCCTTCCCACCTTGGGGGGAAGGAAGCTCTTTATCTACAATGCTCCAGATCACTTTTGTCAGACTTCCTGTCTAGCTTTCAGCTCCTCAAGAACTCCATCCACTGAGTGCCCATTCTCCCAGAATGTTACCAATGTACCTCCTCTTCCCAATGCCTATCACCAGGCCTGGCAGAGAGGAGGTACCCATGGAGCATTTAGAAGCACCGTATTTATGTGGACTAGGCTGTCTACCTAAGTTTATGAAATTGCCTCCATACAGCCTGCACATCTGTTGTCATAAGCTTTTCACTGCCACCACATATCACCAAGCAGTGGAGGTATTATCTCCGTTTTGTTAGTGAAGAAACTTAAGAAAGTATTCTTGCTCTCTGACGACTAGCCTCTATAGTGATCAAACAAGTTGACCATGTGTCAGTCAGCATGTGGAAGGGGGGCCTGGAAGACTTCCTCTTTGAGAAGGCATTTTGAGGTACAAATTTATGCCCACACTTGTAGTTTCCATACACTGTCCCGGAGAAGAGTAGACCATACAAATCAGGGTTTGTACGACCCCACCCCCTTTCTTCCTTAATGTACACATACACAATCTCACCCTGAGACTTAGAAATATCAGGACCAAGAAGGGCACATAGCTGGAGAACTTCATTAGCATGTCAGATACTACTTTTGTTTTTCTAAAACCCTGTATCTTTTGGACCCAGGCCAGTATTCAATATCTGTCCATCCCAAGGCTAACTGATACAGTGGAATGTTTGGCTGCTGGGAAGACGACATAGAGAACTAGCTCCTGTGACAGGAGTAGCACAGGAGTACCTCCTTGTCTCACCATTATTCAATTCCACCACTTGACTGTTTTGTACAGTTCCTCTCTCCCTATGGAGAGAGGTAGTGGAGACTGTTCTGGCCCTGTTTTTCTCTGGGCTCTGGGATTTGGAAGCTGTCTTCTTCAAATTGTAATATTGGGCCTACTTCAGAGAATCAGGGCTCTAGGTGAAACACGAACAAATGGCCGGCAACCAGAGGCACAAGGCAGTTGCAGAAGCATACGGAAGAGGCACCTGAAAAAGGTCACTTCCAAATCAGGTCCAACAAAACAGGTCCAACAAATGAGAATCAGGACTTTACATTTGCAAAGCAGGAAAGCACAGCTCCAAGGAAGTATTATGGTTCAGCCATCCAGATGGGGGAAATGAAGGCTAGGGAGGAGAAAGTAGTTGCCCAACAAAGTCACACAATGAGCCAGTGGCTCCTTACTACTTGCCATTTACCTAGACCCAGGACCAGAATAGGAGGTCTGATGTTCAAGTTGCTCTTTTTTGTTGGAGATGTATAGAATGTCATGGAAGGTCATAGAACATCATGGAATATTAGAGAAATAACTGATCTCAATGATAAGAGTTGGAAAAGATCAAGGAGCTTATACCTTATACCCTGTTTGCAGAGATTAGGTGATAGACTGTCCCAGAGAGGAAAATGGATTAGCCAAGGTCATACAGCAAATCTGAGGTAGAGCTGGAGCCAGAGCCCAGCAGGGGCAAGCCATGTCAGTTCCTGTGCTCCACACACAAGCAGAAGCAACAGTCCTCCTCTGTCCTGTCTAGCTGCAGGATCTTTTCAAAGGCAGATAGGACCCTGTAGAGCAAGAGTGAATACTCCTTCTGAAATGCAAAAATAGCAGGCATTGTTCTCTAATCTTTCCTCTCAACTTAAATCCCCCCACCCTTTTTGATATTCTGAGTTTTAGGGGTAGCGCCTTCTGGATATTCTTGAGCTAGTGGTAGAACTGGATTATTTATTGCCTCAACTCACTAGTTAGTCCTTGGCAGTCACTTACTGTCCTCAGACTAGTTAAGACCCAAGCTGGGGCTGGTCACCTGCCACATCCCAAACACAGAAGCCAGCAATGCTGGTACAGTCCTCCTCACTCCATCTTCAGCCTTGACCTCCAGTAAGGGCCCAGATAAGAATTTTCTCTCAATTTCTAGACTTCTCAGGGACAGGGAACTGCACAAAGCTTGGCTTACCATGAGAAGTTTGAGGGGTCCTCTAGAGACCTTGGAGATCCCCTCTTGTTCCATGAAAGGTGTGAAATTTGGGTGAGTGTCAAACTACAGGAACAGGTCTCTCCAGAGAAAAATGAGAGCAGCCTAGGGCAGTAGCCTGGGGTTCTGAATTCCAAATCCACCCCCATCGCTGGCAGGTTAGGTGACCTCAGGGAAACGCTTTCCCTTCTCTGAGCAACAGCAAGCCCTTGGGTAATGGGTGCAAACTGACCTCAACTGTCCCTAAGGGCCCTGGTGCGCCTGAGAGGCCAAAGCTGGGGCATGTACGCTGCAATCGGCTTTCCTGGCAGGTAGGTAAGCCGGCTGAACAACCTGGCGGCACGCGCCGGAGAGTCCTATCTCTACAACTAAGGTTGGCCCAGCGAGGCGCCAGGGGGCTTTGCAGTCCCCCAGGTTCCCCAGCCTCTCCGCCCCGCCTCTCCTTGCCCGCCTGTAGCTCTGGAATAAACTGCCGGGTGGCGGCCAGGGCGCCTCAGCACGATTGCACAGCGTCCACGGAAATGGAGTGTGCATGTAAAACCGAAACCGAACTCCAGGGCTCCTGCGAGCCCCATCCGGGCGGGACCGGCCCAGTGAGCTCACTGGGTCGCCGAGCCACAAACCGCCCAGTGTGGGGGTAGGAATGGGGAGTCCGGGCAAGGGGTTCTTCACCCTCTCCGCCCCCCAGCAACACCACGCCCACGCTTATTTGCATTTAAAGGGCAAGGCACCAAGGAAAACAGTGGGCGGAGGGGGACACGCCTTCCCACCGTTTCGATTGGACAAAACGCCTGCCAATCAGGGCGCCGACGCCCCACCCAGTGGCCGTGGAGTCCATGGGGAGGGGATATGGGGGAGCTGCCCCGAGCCTGGGGAAGGGGACCCAGTGCAGGAGGTGACTGGAGCCGTGGCGGCGGCGGCGGCGGCGGCGGCGGGAGCATCGGTGGCGGCGATCTCAGCCTCAGCAGCCTAGGCTTGAGCCCTGGCCAGGGCGGCGTAGCAGACAATAACCGGGCTGGAAACCCGACCCGGCGGGGTAAGCGTTGTGCGCAGCCGGGAGCCTCCGCCTGCCGGCCGTCCCATGCAATCCCGCGTGCTCCGCTCTGGCCGCCTGAAGAGGGGCTTCAGGGGCTGGGCCAGTGGACATCCAGGCCGCTCTCCGTTCCCCCTGGGAACCCGCGTTGAGGACCGGCTGGTGAGGGGCAAAGCAGAGTCCCCTGGGCGCGGGCGACCGCGGCTAGAGGGGGTACAGAGAGCGGGCAGGCAAGCAGGCTAGCCTGGGCCATGCCTCTAGGCTCTCGGGGGAGGCGGGGATGGGGCCCGCACGTGCTACCGCACTGACCAGGGAGGGAAGCCACCAGCCAACACCCGCAGCGGCGTATTTGTAGGCCGGGAGCTCCACAGCTTTGTTGTAGCACATTAGCTGGAACAGCGGTGTTACGTGGGTATTGCTCACGCCAGCGGCCCAGCTACCTCCCCTTCCCTCCCCTGTGCATCCCCTGCCCCTTTCTCCCCTCTGCGGATGGAGCCCGCGCGCTGGCCTGGGCCCAATGGATACTGGCTTTGACATGGATTGGGCTAGCCACACTGTCTGCCTCCTCTCTCAGGGAGCTGAGTTGGGCCTGTCGGCTGCCCACTTAGGATCCTCGGCCTTGTGGGCCCCAACCATCCGCACCCCCTGCTCCTGGGCCTCCAGGCACATCTGGCGCCCGCCCCCGCGGATAGGCGGGCTGGCAACCCAGTTCTTGCTGGACCTTAGTTTAGAACTGCAGCTCAATCTAGTACTTGGGTTAGATCTGCAAGGCCGCTTTGTCCCCACTCACCTCGCCTCATCTCCCCTTGCAGAGCTCTGGCCGCTTTTTTCTCTCCCGCCTCCCGTTTAAAAATAGAGATAAGCATCACGTTGGGGGGGGCAATTTCTGTGCCAGAGGCCAAGGGAGCAATTATTGTAGTAGAGAACGCACCCTCTGGGTCTGTGTGAGAGAGCTACAGAGACAGCCAAACCCTCCAACTTCGCAGTTACTTAAAATACACAGCTTGCTGAGCCGCTGTCATTGTCTACTGCAGACATCTCTGACACTGGTGACCACCTGACTGCAGGACTTTGCTCAAGCTCCCTGGTGAAGAGCGGCTGTGCCCTCCATGCGATCCACAGTCCAGGTGCCCAGGTAGCAACTGGACTGGCCCTGCAGAGCTGGCCTTGATTGGTCAGTCTCATCTTGTCACAGCCCACAGGGTCAAGGGGAGCCTCCTTCTACACACAAACATTTCCCTCTGTGGCTCTGCCAGCCTGCCGCATAGTCATGGGCATGGGCTAGGTGGAGGACACTGTGCTATTGGACTCCCTACCTGAGGACATTTAGCAGAGCCCTTTCCCCCCTACCCAGTGCAGCTCCACCCACCACTGCAGTCACTGCACCATAGTTTGCTTCTGGCAATAAACTCTAGGCTTTTCCAAAGAACAGGAGAGAGGGAGTGACCAAGGGGCCTGGCAAGCTCTTCTTGGACCTTTGACCAGCCTCTGAGGGTGGAGAACCCTGTGGGCTGCAAAAGCGGGGTGTTTGAGAGGAGTAAATCCCTCACTTGTTAGAGGACCTTTGTGACACCAGCCAGGACTACAGATAATACACTATAGTCACTTCTTGCCACTCTGACCAGGCACCAAAGGAAACCAACCCTCTGTTTGCAGCTGGGTATCTCCAGCACAGGGCTGGACCTGCTCTCTGCCCTGCCTCAAACCAACAGCCACCTATTATATCTTTTCTGTATAACTCCCCTCCTCACACCCAAATCCACTTAACTACACTGTGCAAAATCTTTTTCGCTCTCAGGTCCCAACTCTGGGCCCACCTTCTCCTGAGTGTCTTTTCTGCCTGTCTCTTTCAACCCATAATGACCTCTTCTTGCTCAGAACTCCTACAGGCTTGCCTGCATCCCTTGGCTATTTGGGGGCTTAAATTATAATAGGAGGCAAACTATAAGTTTCCCTGCCTCTACTTTGTCTCCCTGATATCATGGATATCTAGATTCTTTCATAACCCCTCCAAGGGGTAAATGAAACCTTGAACTCAGCCACAACCCCCTCAAAGCCTAGCAATGCATAGCAGTTCATGAATGCTCTGGAAAGACTTGCTGTCTTTGTGGAGCTTTCAAGAAGACCTTTATCTCTCCAAGTTGTACTTGTCCTGATCCATATAAAAATGCTTAGAGAAATGATACTCAATGCTCAGATATTTACTGAGTATGCCCAGTGAGAATGGAGAAGGGTGATGGGTTGCAACCACAAGAAAAAAATAAATAAATCATGTCTCCCTTTAACAACAAGCTCAAGATCTGTACTACCCAGGCCTCAGACTACACATATCTTTCGTTGCTAATTCATGAGCCTCGAGACAAACTACTATGGAGAGAGAGGAGAAATCTGTATATGCAGGGTGATTACCCTGGAAACTTCCAGAAAGTAGAGGGGTTTGGCTAGGCATAGTAGTGGCATAAGCAAAATTAGGAATGCGAGGGGGTTGTTGGCAGCCAGGCTGAGAGATATGACTTAGTCTTTTCTGGTTGAGATTGTTGGATTTAAGGTAGAGAGGAGGTTGGTGCCCAGTGGTAGGGATTCTCAAATGCTAGACTGTGGAATGGGCATCTGATCTTGGGAGAATGGGAGAAGGAGCCATTGAAGAATGGAAAACTGGGAGGTTTTGATACTTCCATGTGTGGGTAGAAATATGCCATAATAATATGGGATTTTAGAAAGGGGTCTTCACGATTGGAAAGCATGCTATAAGGTGGAACTGTAATAAGTCACCTTTGGATCTGGACGTAGAACTGAGGGGCAGCTATGTGTGGAGGGAAGTTGTACCATGTTTACTTCTTTTAAGCATTTTGTGGGAGTGAAATTGAAGGAGGGTGCCTAGAGACTACATACCAATGTGGTGGAGGCTAAGTATTCCCCAGGCCTCTGCTGATCCCCATTCTTCCAACTGGACAGGCCTTCAGGGAGCACCAGTTTGGGCTCCTGTGCTTACAAGATGGAAAAACAGTCTTGGAAAGCAACAGGGACTTCCTTACAGTCACACAGCATTTGGGGATGGGCTGCTGCCTCCTGTGCAAGAGCTCTTAAACTGTATCCCACTGTCTCCAATGACCCCTGTTCAATATAAATCTTACTAACCAATCTCTAACCTTCCTCACCTCTTCCATTCCTCAAGAGAGAGGTGCTGGGTTTAGGTTGGGGCCCCCATCTGTAGAACTCTACTTTCCCTTTCATGTCTATTTTGCTTCTTGGTCTTAATCTACAGCCTGTTGGAGGCTGAAAGTTTTTGAAGGAGGGGAGGTAGTTGGAAGAAGTTGGAAGTCCAAACATTCTCTCTTAATATAGTGGAAGGGTTAACAATTCCTCAAAAACTGTTACATTTACAGTGGCTGAAAGTGTGTGTATGAGGTGTGGGGGCAGCCCGGCTCTGCTGGTGCAGGGGAATAAGGAAATAAAAACAGCAAGCCTGACAGGTCACTGGCTTGCTTGTAGAAACAAAGAGGGAAAGGGGGCTTCCAGACCTCTCACTTTCAGATTGGCTACTTGAGGCTAGAAGAGGGCATGCCCAGTGTTATTTCATCAGTTCCCCTGCCTTAATTCAATCCAGGCAGATAAACTAGGTGATAAAGATAAAGCCTCCAGAGGAGGCATTTCCTCCCTGTGTCACTCATTCCTTGGCCACACATCTCACACTGCCAGGAAGTTCTTTCTCAGGGCTAAGCTGAGCCTCTCATGCTGTATATAAACCTTGTATGCTTGCATGTGTGTGTGCATGCATGAGTGTGTGTGTGTGTGTGTGTGTGTGTGTGTGTGTGTGTGTGTATGTGTGTTTGTTGGGGGGGTGAGGTTGGGGGCAGCTGGCTATCATTGTTCCTGCTTAACAAACCCCTGAAGATTTCATGGGCATTAAACTGTCTCTCCCCACTCCCAACTACTGTTCTCTGAATTAAATAATTGCCTTGGTCTTGTTCTTCTCTCCTTGGTCTTATTTTTCAAACCTGTGTATGTGTAAGTGTATCTCCAGGAAGAAAGTTAAGGAAACCAAAACCACTGAGGAGGTGCCTGCTGAGTGAGGGTGCATTGCTTCTCCATACCTCCTCTTTTGGGGTTAGGGGATAATTATGGACAATGAAGAAAATAATATGAGAGGCCTTGGTGGCAGCAGAGGTAGGCATACTGGTGCTGCAGGGGCATTTTGGACCTTTTGATCTGCAGTTCTTATTGCAGAGCCTTCAGTGCTTTCATCTCCTACAGTTTTTGTTTGTTTTTTCCCCAAGCAGATACTAATCCAGCTTCTGCAGGCAGGACTCCTCAGCCCTCCCTGCTGCTCAAGGGAGAGAGGGCTGGGCCAGTTCTGTTCTCCCTCCCCTCTGGACATATAGGAAATATTTGCAGGCCAGGCCTAGTGCATTTTGAAAAAATAAAGTGTTGGGCAGTGTTCTGTGGATGGAGGCATGAGGAGTGAGGCTGGGCTGTAGGGCAGTGGTATACTGAGCCCAATCATTAAGGCATTCAGGCCTCCCACTGAAGCCTAGGACCCCCAAAATCACACGGCCCCATCATGTCTCCTCTTTCTGCAGCCACTAGAAAACTGGGCACAGGACTACTCTTCTCCCAGCTTCTCACACAGCCTGGGGCAAGCAGACCCCTAGTTCAGTGTCCCATTTCTAAATGGGGAAGCTTCTAAATGGGGAAACTGAGGCCCTTAACAGGGAAAGGATTTGCTCAAGGTTACACAGGAGCATAAAGCTCTTGCCCTTCCTTTCAAGATTTCTTCCTCCAAGTACACTGATACCCTGATTCTGATCCCCTCCCAAGCCTCATTTTCCTTACCTGGCCTCTTATATAGGGTATGGTATATATAGGGAAGTGGATACATGGGAAAGTTCAGGGACTCCATTGTTCATTTAGCCCAGCTATTCCTCTTCAGGCTTTCCTTAGCTGCCTTGTCATCTCTGTCTCCCTGGAGTTAGATCCTCTTATTCTTCATCTGAACTGGGGGGTGCGGAGGGGGTGCCTGTCTTTGATGTCACCCTTGCTGGTTTAATATTGACATAGTAGAAGTCTTACTAAGCAGGTATGACATCCACCTAAGATATATTCTTCTCTAAGGAAGTTTTGGAGCCTGAGAGGGGAGTATGGAAGAGATGGGTTAGCTCCCAGAAGCCCCATCATTCCAGGTAAGCTGGGCAGGGAACCTTAGCATCCTCAGGAGAAAGTGGGGCATCAAAAAGGCTTACCAGGAAAGCCAATTTCTAGGAGGAAGTGATGCCTGGGTCACCATACCTCCTACACTGGAGAAGTCCCTATGTATTTGGGTCTAAAGGGTAGAGAAGTGAGGCTAGGAAACCTGTAAGGGACATGCAGGGAGAGGGAGTCTGAAGCCCAGGGAAAGGGGTTTGACCCTTTGACGTCTCAGGGGTTTGACCCTGATTCTGTAGGTGGTGTGGAATAATTTGGTAAGTAGAGGAGTGATGCACTATAATCAAGATAATAAAAATGAATCTGGCAAGGGTGTGGGAGGAGATGGAAGAAGGGGAGGGAAGAGATGGGATTCGAGTGTTGTGGCAGGGAAGGACCAAAAGGAGCTCAGCTAAGAGGCTTATGTCCTCTTCAGAGGACATGGACTGGCAGCTGAGGAGCTAGAGTGGTGAAGTTGACTGCAAGAGGCCCTATCACAAGTGTCTTTTATTGAACATCTGCTCAATAACTAGGGAGCAATTTATCCTTTCCATTTATCATCTCTAATTCTTAGTGATTCTGCATGATAGGTAGCATTTTCTTCATTTTATAGATAAGGTATTTGAGTCTCAGAGAGGTTAGGCCTTTTTTTCAAACCCCACCACTTGTAAGGGATGAAGCTGGTATTTTAGTTCTGGGCTGACAAACTCCAGCTGAATTTGAAATTCAATTGAACCAGTGTTGTTTAAGCTCCTGCTCCATGCTATCTGTAGCGACTATAAGATGAAAAAGGACCCATTTGAGAGAAATGAACAGATAGTCCCTAGGCTGAGTATGTTAACTCATTTGAGGAGATGGTGGTGGGGAATGGGATCCAAGGAAAGGAGGCCCATTTTGGGGTCCGTGCTGCATCTAGAGGTTATGGGATACTGCCTTGAGAGGAGGTGCTCCTTAATGGTAAGGCTGCAAGTTAGGGGAGATGTGGTTGCAGGGTTAGCTTGGGTATACCTCTGCCAGAAGTCTGTATAGCTTCACAAAAGGATGCCGAGCCAGGCAGCCCTTCCTTCAGGTCCTGAACAAATGGTCTTGAGAGTGGACCTTGGCTGTGGGCTTTAGAAATGATTGATTCCAGTACCAGATCATCTCATAAGTCATTTCCTTTAAATAATAGCATCATATTCTGCATCTTTGTGCCCAGTGGCAAGTTTCTGTTTGAACCTTTTTTGGCACCTCAAAATTATCTCCCAAGGAAAAGGGAAGTAAAGGAATGTGATTCACAATTTGGGAATGGTGGTGGTAGAATTGCTGATGAGGGGAGCAGCCATAGTCTGGGTTGGCAGCCCTTGTATTCTGAAGTCAGCATGCTTTCTGGAATGTGCTAGGTGGGGCCAAAACAGTGGCAGCCAAGTGAGGACTGGAAGTGCTTCAGAGAAAGCTCAGCTTGGCTGGGACAGGGGTGCAAGGGGAGAAGAAGATGATGGCTTTCAGGTAGGAGGGGAACCTGTACAGTCCTTGCTTTCAGTCTTTCTCCTTCAATTGGGAGTTAGCCCTGTGAAGCAAAATGGTATTGGAAGGGGAACTCCAGCAGCCTGGGGGTTGGTGTAGCTCTGTCACATCCCAGTGTGTGGATTTACTCAAGACTTCTCCCGGAGTCTAGATAGTTTCCTGTTCTGTGACAAGATGACAAGGAGTTTGCATCTCCTAATAGGACTGATTAGTGGATTGATGGGAATGGCAAATGGGAGGTGAAGGAGTGGGCTGTGCTTTGTAACCTGGTAAGTGCCCTATTGGGTGAAGGGTGTCTGTTGATTTGCATTTCTTTTTTTTTTTTTTAAGATTTTTTCTTTATTTATCTGACAGAGATCACAAGTAGGCAGAGAGGCAGGCAGAGAGAGAGGAGGAAGCAGGCTACCTGCAGAGCAGAAAGCCCGATGTGGGCTCGATCCCAGGACCCTGGGATCATGACCCGAGCCGAAGGCAGAGGCTTAACCCACTGAGCCACCCAGGTGCCCCTTGATTTGCATTTCTTTTGATGTTGGTACCTTTAACTGAATTTGAATTGTTTACCTTTCTGGCCTAGACTATAGAACCTGGCTAGCTGAAATTCCCAAATAATCCAGAGCTGTTAACCACTAGCTGACTGGAGGCAACATTTTAAGTCCCTGAACATCAAAGGTTGGCTAAAAGAACAGCTAAAGCCTCCTGTGAGATAACTACATAGTCACCCTCATTTACCACTTGGGGCAACTGAGGCCCAAGGAGTTTTGGTGACTTAACAAAAAACAAGGAGTTTTGCTGCTGGAAATTGTCCAACTATAATTTGAAGAAAATATTTTTAAAAATTGGTTGCTATGTTTTTGAGCCTCTGCTATATACTGAATTTTATTTGGTATATATATATATATATATATATATATACATTGGTTTTGTTCCTTACAATGGTTTTAAGAGACACTCTGAATAGCCTCGTTTTCCAGTTGAGGAAACTGAAGGAACTTGCTGGATTTCCCCCATGTAGGCAGAGCTGATTATAGTGCAGAACTGGCTGACTCTTGTTGTGGGGAGGACTTCCTATCCTTAGCACTGCTTCCTTAGTTACCATGCCCCCATATGCAAGCACAAGATGGGCGCAGAGTAGTCTTGCCCCCAGGAAAGCTGCTTGGTGGAGGTCTAGGGAAGTATGCTGGTTAAGGTCATGCCTCTGGAGCTACTATATGAATCCACAGACTTCTTTCTTTAACTCTAAGTTGGCTGAACTGGCCCCAGGAAGCTGTGCTGGGAGCAAAATATGTAAGTCTCAGGCTGCAGCTGTTTCCTCCTCACTAAGAAGGATTCCTGGGGCAAGTTTGTGTCTGGTCTCCTGCTTGTGTTTTGAGAGGAAGGGAGGAAAAACAAGTTCTGCCCTAGCAGTCAGCCTTCCACTGGTCCCAGCATGACCTGAGGCTGGTCCTGGGAGCAGAGATGACCATATACCACTCCCTGCCATGAAAGAAGCAACTGCAATAAACAGCAGGGACCACAGAGTACCCTTAGAGTGTTCCCTTACCCACCAGTCCACCAGAAACTTAGCCACACAGGTTGAGAAACCCAAGGGTTGAGGGGCCCTGCATTTGGCAGGACCACTTTCTTGGCAGGAGTCAGCTCCAACCTGAAAGAGTTACAGAGTCTGTCCCTTGCAGTCCTCTTTGCCTTCTGCCCCACTTCACTCTACTGGCCAGTTGATTCTGTGGTCCCAAATAAAGGCACATAGCCCATTAGGGAAGGACAGCAATGGGACCAGGTAGGGTAGCAAGGAGTGGAGAAGGGATCTGGGCCAGAGGTAGCTAGATAGGGCTGGGCTAGGGAGATACCAGCTATGGGTGATCCTTGCCACCTCCTGTTCTGCTGTCTTGGGGAGACATAATAGACATTATGGGTGGCTGTAGGGAGGTACATGCCCTGGGAAGGACAAGGTAGGGAAATGGGAGACAGCAACTTCAAGGCTGGTCCTTGCCATCAAAGATGACACCCTGGTTGTACTTAGGAGGAAGGCCTGAAGTTGTAGGGAGACAATCCCAGTCCAGAGATATGCCTGCCTAGTTCACCCACTCTCACCACACACAGACTTTTTTTTTTTTATAGATTTATTTATTTATTTGACAGATGGAGGTCACAAGTAGCCAAAGAAGCAGGCAGAGAGAGAAGGAGAAGCAGGCTCCCTGCTGAGCCGAGAGCCCTATGCAGGGCTCGATCCCAGGACCCTGGGATCATGACCCAAGCCGAAGGCAGAGGCTTTAACCCACCGAGCCACCCAGGCACCCCCCCACACACACACTTTTAAAACTACCCTTAGCAGAGGACTTTATATAAATCCATGCTCCTGTTTTTAAAATTCCCCACACCTGGCTCTTCCTCAGAATGGCCAAGGCAGCTGGTCCCTCAGGCTCCTCACAGTGAATGCCTTTCCCAAATAAGTGGCCTTTTACATGTGGTCTACTACTTTCTAAGAAACTGGGATCTGACTTGGAAGATGATAATAATAACAGTAATGTTAATCTTTCTCATTTGTACTGCACTTTACTGTTTACAAAGTGTGTTTAGTGTTCATTATGTGATGTAATTCTTATACCACTCTAGTGATCTCCATAAGTTCTCAAGCCTAAGAAGGGTGCCTTGGCCTGTTTAGGGTCCCCTAGCATGGCCTGGAACCCTAACATGTGTTGCGGCTCCTTCCACAACACACTGAAGATTAATGTGGCAGGGAGGGGGACAATGTAGAAAGTAGTGGTCTGGCTTTTACCCCAGTGGAGCGCAGGAGCAAGGTTAAGAGAAGGCCCATAGGAACTGCCTTCTAGCCAGGGCATCAAGTTTCTGGAAAGCAGCCCTCTTTAAGATTCAGTTTGCCTAATCCCTCCATTCCTGGGAACTCCATCCCCAAACCCAGCAGGGAAATTCAGCCTTCTGTCCACAAGGATGTTTATGCCTGTGAGGTTTTTCTCTTGGCCCTTGGTCTTCCTGATGCCCAGCCATACTTACTAGTCTCATTCATCCCTTCCCCTAAATTATTGCCATTTCTACTAACTCCTGTCTGACAAGGCCTAGATTGAATGCCTTCTCCTCAAGGTAGCTTTTCTGAGCCTGGGGGCTATCTTTCTGCTTTTCAGATTTATCCTGGGATATGATAGCTAGGTATAAAGAACAATATTCCACCATGCATCTTAAGATGGGGGAATCTTCTTTAAGACCTGTATTATGTTGTATCCTACATATAGGTACTCCCCACAAAAGCTCTAGCTAGGGGTTCTCCCTTCTTGGCCTACCTTGCAAAACTAAGCTCAATGTCTATTACTTACCAAATGTTTAGGAGAGGTTGAGTTTCATAAATTCCACAGAGGGGAATACAATTTCATAAACAACTCCACTACTGCTGTCCCATCTCTCCCATGTCTAGCACCATGAATGACAACACTGTCAATATTTTCAGGGTTGAAATAAAAACATCTCTGTATTTATTTATTTATTATTATTAATTAATTAATTATCTATCAGATAAGATGATAGGGCCCCGCTTCCCATCCTATCCCTGAGGAGAGGACTCTGAATTATTGTGTGTGTGTGCAGGATTGTATATTTTGAGGTGATGGTGGCAGTGTTTACTGTAGGGATAACTCTTGTGGGGGAGAGGGAGCTGAGCTGGAACAATATCATGTAAAAATATGTCATCCAGGAAAAAAAAAACCAAACCCTAACCTGAGCAAATGACATTACTTATCTCTACAGAGAAGGGATCAGGTGATATCTTTTCTCTTTTATTTTCTGGATAACCAGCCATTATCTTGCTCCAAGTTTAATACTCAGTTATGCAGAGTACTCTTGATGGAAGGCTGGTCACACTGATAGTTCAACTGTCAAGCCAAGCAAGGCACAAAATTAATGTTTGCAGGACAGGATCAGGGGTTCCAGGAAGGTTCCTCCAATTAGGTCAGGGGCTAGTTAAGCTGCCAGTCTCTCTACCCCCAGTGCTGGTCCATAATCTTCCACTGCAGGTGAATATGTGAGTCTTTATCACTGTTGCAAACAATTATAAGGTTGATATGCTGACAAACTACTCCCGGGATACCAGCAGGGCTTGCCTGTCTCTTTCTGGTTCCTAGCAGTTGTTTTGCCTCCTTTCTTTACCCTAGCTCCCTGTCTAATAGTGGCTATCCTACAGAGAGGGGACACTGTGGTGAGGAACTTTCCAGAGATAGGTCATCAGGTTTTAGCAGGCTGGTCATTGATCCATCTGTCAACCAGCTGGAGTCACTAGAATGAATATATCAGACTTGGGGTGGAGGACATGTGTTGGGGTGGATGGTGAATAGTCATTTTTATTCCATCCCTGTGGCATTTGGATGTTTGGAGAATTGAGAGACCAGAAGGGTGTGCCTTATACCAGGTTTATTTATTTAATAGCTGTTGAGAGCCTAACTTCTAGGCTAGGAACATGAATCATGTGGAGTTAGGCCTTCAAGGAGTTCCGTTTCTAAATAGGGAGCTAGATGGGGGCCAAAATAATGAAGGCAGTAGAGAAGAAATAGTTTTCCTCACAATTCTAAAGTGGAACATGGGGTTACAGTTGCCAAGAGCCACATTAAAAATTTTTCCCAGCAGAACAGTCAATAGAATCTGACCTATACCTACCCCTCACGTAACCATTATGAGGAGCAAGTATTGCTAGGCCTCTTGGACCAAAGTTACTGAAGCCTAGAGAGTGCCTTGTCTCAAAACCACCATGTGCTTTTAAGCAGATCCTGGATTGCAGCTCTGGAATATGGATCTGTGAGGTTCCTATTCTGGGTTTCTGAAGATCTGAGCCTATGCATGTAGGCAATCTAGGGAGCCTATGGAGAAGAGGTGAAACTTCAGGTATACTTTTTCTTTCTAGCCCCAGGAAAAATGTCAGTGAGAACCCAGACTAATGTGAAATTGAGGCTTGGGTCCTGCAGAGACCAGTGAGGACTCAATGGGCTATTTTGCCAAATGATCTTAAAAAATTCTGTCATCAGAGCTGACCTCCCTGCTGCCTTTCCAGCCTCCCCCTACCTTAACCCTTTGATAATTCCTCCTGCAGTCAGTAGCACAAGTGAGTATTTCCCACATCTGCAGATCCCCCGGCCAGTGTTATAGGACTAGGGTGGACTGAAGGGAATGAACCCAATGAGGGGCTGGGGTGATGGCTATCTGTTGTTTTAATGTAGGGTTTTGTTGCCTTGGGGCCAGAGGAGGCTGACCCAGCAAGCCAACCATATGGAATGCATTAAGTTTTTCCTACATTTTCTTTTACTTTCTTTCTGGTTCTGGTTCCTCTCAAGTCTGAAATAACAGACACCTGTGAAAACAAACCCAGCCTGGCTGCTTGCTTACCAGTATACTCTATTTTTTTCCCTCTATTTTATCTCCTCTAGATCCAACGGGGATGCTTCCTGACTGATGATGTAACACTGTTTGGAAGCCAGAAGGCTGCTTTTCCAGCTGAACATACCTGAGTTGTCCCCATCACCATGGAGACTGGAAAGGATGAAGCTTCTCAGGCCAAGGAAGCAGTAGCCTCTATGGACCCCCAGGACCAAAGGGCAGAGAAAGGAGCCAAGAACAAGGCAGCTGAGATAACAGAAGGGACAGTATCAGAGCCACCATCATCTGGTCCAAGTAGGCTGAGGAAAACTGCCATGAAACTTTTTGGTGGCAAGAAGGGCATCTGTACCCTACCTAGTTTCTTTGGAGGAGGGCGAAGCAAAGGTTCTGGCAGAAGCTTCTCCAAGAAGGATCTTAGCAAGAGCAAGACCCACGATGGCCTGAATGAAGCAGCTTGTGGCCCTGAAGATATTGTCAGTGAAGGAACCAGCTTTGTCTTACCCTTGCCTGAATCACCCTGCCAACTTCCTAGTTCCCAGAGTGCCCATGGGGTTTTGGAGACCGGCTCCAGATGCAAGACATCTGCATCTGGAGCCACAGAGAAAGCTGGGGCTGAGAAGGCTCCTTCTGTGCCCAAGCCAAAGAAAGGACTGAAAGGTTTTTTCAGCAGTATCCGCCGTCACCGGAAAAGCAAGGTCTCTGGGGCTGAACAAAGTGAGCTAGGTTCCAAAGGGCCTCAAGGGGCCAGAGCCAGGCCTCAGGAACATGTGAACTCAGCCATTCTGGCCCATACTGAGGATATCCTCCAAGCCCCCAGAAAGGAAAATGCCAAACCCCAAAATTCTACTGGGCCAAAAGTTACTTTAGTACCAGAGCCTTCTCCAGCAGTCACTGAGAAGACAACCTATAAAGATCCAGAAAAACCAAAGGAGGCCTATGCCTCAGCACTTCTGCAGCCCAAGCCTGCCTCTGAATCCAGTGGCCTAGAGGAGTACCACAGTTCAGAAACAGGGGAGAAGGTGGAGGCAGAAGAGGTAAATCCACCAAATGGCCATGTTGGGGACCAGCTAAGCCTCTTGTTTGGGGATGTCACATCCCTGAAAAGTTTTGACTCACTGACAGGTTGTGGTGACATTATAGCAGAGCAGGACATGGACAGTATGACAGACAGCATGGCCTCTGGAGGCCAGAGGGCAAATCGAGATGGGACCAAGAGAAGTTCCTGCCTGGTGACCTACCAAGGAGGTGGGGAGGAAATGGCCTTGCCAGATGATGATGATGAGGAAGAGGAGGAGGAAGAGGAGGAAGAGCTGGAATTAGAGGAGGAAGAAGAGGGTGCCAAGGAGGAAGAAGATTATGACTTAGAATATCTGTGGACAAGTGCCCAGGTATACTCAAGGTCCAATCTGAATTTGGGCTACCATCCCATCACATCCCCAGGCCACCATGACTACATGCTTCTAGACTCAATTCAATCTTATCCTGGCTTAGCCCCTGGGGACCTTTTGACTCCTCAGAGTGACCAGCAAGAGTCTGCCCCAAATAGTGATGAAGGTTATTATGACTCCACAACACCTGGATTTGAGGATGATTCAGGTGAGGCCTTGGGGCTTGTCCGCAGGGATTGTCTGCCCCGAGACAGCTACAGTGGAGATGCCCTGTATGAGTTCTATGAGCCAGATGATAGTCTTGAGATCTCCCCACCTGTAGATGACTGTCTTTATGACCTTCATGGTCACAGCTCTGAGATATTTGACCCCTTCTTGAACTTTGAGCCCTTTTCTTCCTCTCGGCCACCTGGGGCAATGGAGACAGAGGAAGAACGGCTAGTGACCATCCAGAAACAGTTGTTGTATTGGGAGCTTCGGCGAGAGCAGCTTGAGGCCCGAGAGGCACAGGAGGCACGTGCCCGAGAGGCTCACACCAGGGAGGCCTATACCCAAGAAACTCATACCAGGGAGACCCATGCCCGAGAAGTTCATGTCAGAGAGGCCCAAGACCGAGAGGCCTATGCCAGGGAAGCCCAGGCCCGAGAGGCCCATGCTCAAGAGTCTCAAGTCCAAGAGGTTCAGGCCTGGCAAGAGAAGCCCATCATGGAATATCAGATGAGGCCTTTAGGCCCATCAGTGATGGGCCTGGTAGCAGGGGTTTCAGGGGCCTCTCAGACTTCCCATCGGAGAACCACCTCAGCTTTTCCTGCCACTGCAAGCAGTGAACCAGACTGGAGGGACTTCCGTCCTCTGGAGAAGCGTTTTGAAGGAATCTGCTCCAAGAAAGATCAAAGTACCTGTCTGATGCAGCTCTTCCAAAGTGATGCTATGTTTGAGCCAGATATGCAAGAAGCAAGCTTTGGAGGCTCTCCCAGGAGGGCCTACCCTACTTATTCACCCCCTGAGGAGCCAGATGAAGAAGAAGTTGAAAAGGAAGGGAATGCCACTGTGAGTTTCTCACAGGCCCTTGTGGAGTTCACCAGCAGTGGGAACATCTTCTCTAGCATGTCCTGCAGCTCTGACTCTGACTCATCCTTCACTCAAAACCTCCCTGAACTTCCCCCTATGGTTACTTTTGATATTGCTGATGTGGAACGGGATGGGGAAGGCAAGTGTGAAGAGAATCCTGAGTTCCACAATGATGACCTTGCAACCTCCTTGGAAGCTTTTGAGCTAGGCTACTACCAGAAACACACATTCAGTAACTACCATAGCCGATTCTACCAAGGTCTGCCCTGGGGTGTGAGCAGTCTCCCTCGCTACTTGGGACTGCCTGGCATGCACCCTCGGCCTCCACCGGCTGCTATGGCCCTCAACAGAAGGAGTCGCTCCCTGGACACTGCGGAAACCTTGGAACTGGAGCTCTCCAATTCCCACCTTGCCCAAGGGTACACAGTGTCTGATGAGCTTCATGCTCAGCAGGAAGATTCAAATGAAGAGGAGGAAGAAGAATGGGGCAGAGACAGTCCTTTGTCCCTTTATACTGAACCACCAGGGGCCTATGACTGGCCTGCCTGGGCTTCCTGTGCTCTCCCAGTGGGACCAGGCCCTGCCTGGATAAGTCCCAATCAGTTGGATGGGTCTTCTGGCCAGTCTCCATATGCCTGCCAACAGGCAGCCTGTTGCATACCTCCTGTGGCCATGTCAATGTTGCTGTCAGTACCAGAGCTAGAGCCAAGGGCACCTGGGATATTCAAGCCTCAGCTATCTCGGCCTACACACCTACCCTTGCCCATGGTCCCTTGTTATAACCTGCAGCCACAGGCCTCTCAGAGTGTGAGGGCCAGGCCTCAAGATATGTTGCTGCCTGTCGATGAGCCCAGTTGCTCCTCTAGTTCTGGAGGATTCAGCCCCAGTCCTCTGTCCCAGTCCAAGCCTGTGGGCGTCACTTATGGCATCCCTAAGCTGCCCAGGGTCCAACCTGAGCCCCAACAGCCTCAAACCATTCACTACAGGGCTTCCAGCCTTGACCTGTCAAAGGAGATGGCTGAGCAAGGTGCCTCTCTCCCCCTTCCCACCAGTTACTCCTCCACTGCTGTGAATGGAAAGCTAGATGAGTAGTCGTCATCTGTTCTGGAGTGGGGGCATGGAGCGTGAGCATGTGAATGGGGATCAGGGGTTGGGCAGAGGGGAGGGGGGATGGGGGTTGCTATTTAACTTGAAAATCCTTTTGGCCAAGGAAAGCTCCTGTGAGTTTTTGCCTTTGTTTTCCCACTTCCCTCTTCTGCCAATCTGTGGTTACGTTTGGCTTGAGTACATCTGCCCCAGAAGGCTGCTGCTGCTCTGTTGATTCAGCTTGTCCTTTTGGGGTTTCTTGTTACTCATGCAGGATTTGGGATGCTGTACTTCGGTGCCTATTCCAGTGGCCCAGTTAGAGAAATATATATATATATATATATATATATATATATATATATATATATATATCTCACGCATCCTTGACACAGGGTGAACCCTTAGTACCCCTGCCATGCCCCTACATAACAGGGGGCTTGTTTGCTGTTAACAAGGTGAGGTAATGGTACGGATCTTCCCCACCCCCACTGCCTTCAGTCTTGGCATAGCTGTTCCATTACGTCAGATGATTATAATCTATTCACCCCAGCTAGCTGTCCTTAGAGAGGATCAAGTAGCATGTGTCTCACTGCCTATTTCTGTGGACTTTGGCATTGTAACCAGATGGGGGCCTTTTAATCTGGTCTGCCGTAACTTGGGTTAAAGACAAAAATGCTGTCCCCTTAATGGAATGATCAAATTCATTCAGTTGCAAACAGAAAACAAAATAGAGTTCTAGAGTAGATATTGCCATAAAACTTGAGTTGTGGAATGATAGAATTTGTTCCCTTCTTCCTCTCTTAAGCTTGTGATGTCTAAGTTATGGACACTTTTGAATTTTTCTTTTACTCCAAAGGAAACGTTCATAATCTCATCACAAGGAACATATTCTTTTATTTGAGAAACAGAAAGAGAAGCAGCCTAAATTAGCCTTGGCTATAGGGGTCAGGATTTTTGCAGTTTGCAGGAAAGGATAGGAAAGGGAGGTCCATTTGTCCCTGCTGGCAAGAGAGATTTTTAGATATTGCAAAGCTCAAGGTAACCCAGTTTTTTAGAAGAGAAAATAGTTTCTCCCCCAGAAGCAAAAAGTTCCTTAATCCTTGCCCACCCCTTCCTTTGGATGCTGTAAAGAGGCTCCAGAGGCACCAGGCTAGCACTCCCAAGAGACAGGATACCAAAGGCATCTAGACTGATGTTCTGGTTCTCTAAAGAGCTTTCATCTTCTAATTAACCAAGTCCTTAGCATCCTCAAAGGACCAGCCTTCTTTAGAGGAAGCATCTGCCCTCACTGCCAAGATGCAAGATTCTGATTTGCATGGCAGTTGCAGTCCTTTATGGAATGAATAGTGTACTCACTTCTCCATCCACAGGTTTCATGTTAAACTAGCTTGGAAATACTGGTGAAGAACAGTTGCTGTCAGGAAGACATTGCAACAGGCTAATCTAACCTGGCTCAGCCTTTCATTAATCACCAGTAAGAGAGGGTTCCTTTTAATTTCTTTATTGGAAATAGAAAATGGAACATTTTTTTGCCTGGATGCATTGACCCAAATTATAATCCTTGCCTCCCTGCCCCTGTCCCTTATCCCACTTATCTCCATGTCTGTTATGAGAAGAGGTCAGCAGGGCTCTTGGGAACAGAGGCTGTTGACTCCCTGAGTCAAGGGGGCAGATTTTATGGCAAACATCCTCTTGCCCAGGGAATATATTTGTGCTGGTTTTTATCACCATTTCTCAGATTGGGGTTGTCAGTGCTCCTCCCCACAAAGAGCAAACCCATTTGATAAAAACTTCACCCCTGGAAGTAACACATGAGTTTTTGTGGCACTAACACTGTTCAAAGGACCCAAACTAACTCTCCAGGCTAACTCCATCTGCATTGTGAAGAATACATAAGTCATGGAGTTGGAGAAAGAGAGCATGAGGAAGGTCCTCCTTACCCCAAGCACAGCATTCCAGGAGAGAAGTGCCCAAATTCCAACCATCTGGCCTCTTATCAAAGCTGCCATGGGAGGGTGGGGCTGATATAGGCCTGGCTGTTTGGCAGGAAGTAAACACCAAATGCCTTTACAACAGGGGAAACCCCACTACTTGCCTCCTCTCTCTCTGCTTGTCCTTCAGGGCAGTTCAAACTCCTATCTGCATGTGGACTGTGCCAGCCACAGCAGGTAGGAGAGCCATCACCAACCTCCAGAGCCTGCTGGCCTCCAGCCTGTCTGAGAAGAGAAAAAGTAGATGGTCAGACTTTGGCCAAGGGCAGAGGGTTGCTCTCAGTGAAAAGAGGGCCATAAGAGAGGTGCTGACCTTGAGCGGAATAGTCATTGATCATCCTGACACATTTTTCTGGGCTTTGGAAAGTCAAATACAGAGCAGGGCCTAGAACTGAGCAACATCTCATGGTTTGGACAACATTGCTGTCTGCAAGTTCTTTCAATGTCCTTGCCAGCCCAAGGACACCAAAAGAGAGATGGTCAAGATGCATGGCTACAGAAGCAGGCTCCTTTGAGTCTCACTCTATATCCAAGCAATTGATGGCCAAATACTATTTGCAACCTGAAAGAGAAGGGAAGATCTAGCTGGGGACATGTGTTGATGGCAGCACAGGCTGACACTGGGAGAGCCAACTAATCTCGAGTCCTCTCCCCAAACATAGCCAGGGCTTGCTCGGTTAGCACCAGATAGGCCTCAGACTACTAAAGGTGTTGATGTCAAGCCCACATATCTTAGGCTGTGACCAGATGAACACCATATCTGCATTGCAAGGTACTGGGATAATGCTTGTGGATGTGATTTCAAAGGAAGATATGACTGGAGAGGAGGTGTCTGCTGTTATCTTGCTACCCAGCAGGCTTATCTAGTGCCAGACAGCTCTGTTCTTGAGAATTCTCAGAGGAAACCAGTCCGTGGGAGAACAAGTGACTATGGATAGAGAAGGCCAACTAGCAGGCTTCTTTCAGGGCTACCAGTTTCTCAGTGCTTTAGCACCTTCAAGGAAGCCCTGCCTTGGGGCACTCAACTTGGACACCTGTTCATAAGCCTCATGGGCTAAAGGCTTTGGTAAACACTATTTTCTCTTCTTCCTCAATGCTATACCAAGCAGGGAAGTAGCTTCCTACACCCAGGATGTGTTCCTCTCCTGTTGCCAGCAACTTTCCCACCCTTGCCAGTGCCACCACCCTACCCACCCTCGGCCCCTGGGCCCAGTTGCTAGAGGGAGGCATGGGGGGATTTAGCAGGGAGACTTCAAGTTTACCCATGTGTATGTTACATCTAAGCTATATATATATATATGTATATATATATATGCACACACACATACATATACACATATATATTCAATTATCTATTTTTATATTGTTTGAATTTTATATTCATGGAAAACAATGTTTATCAATTGTTCTTTTCTGATATATTTTATTTTTAAGTGGTGCTGTTTACAGTTTTAAACAAAACAAAGATGACACAAAAATTGCTGCTGCTTGTGCAGAGGGCTAGCATCTCAACCGCCTAGGGTCCTCACTCTTTCCCCTCTCCTCACACCAATGTATCTTACTGTCCATCCCCTCCCTTCACGATAGGGACAGCAAAAGATGCCCAGGTACTATGACAAATGCCAGGTGTCTCAGGCATGGAGAACCTGGTAGATAACATGTTTATGGCTTTATTTTTTCTTTTGGGCCCTGCCCCTTCCCCATGTGTAGACTGTCTGAAAGTACCCATCCATCCCCTCTCCCTTCTCTCTCTCCCCGTGTCCTTTTTATATTTTGTGCTTTCATTTTGAAATGATTCCCCATGTGCTATTTGTCATGCCAAGTTTCTCCAAAGGATCATTTTGGGGACATTCTCCACCCAGTGGAGTTTCTATCATGCCCCCTTTCCCTGAGAAGCTGAGGAGGCAGATAGCAGTGATGCTTCAACCACCATGAATTGGCCATCTCATTGGGGAAACCCTTTCATGGGACTTTCTAAGAACTCAGTTGACATTTGCCCAGAAGAGATGTTGGAGAACTCCTTGACCCCTTTTGCTGCTTTGGGAGTTCCTCTCTCCCTACCCATTTCTCCTGCCTTGTCCTGCTCAAGTTCACATATGAATGGTATTAGGGGGAACAGTGACTATCAGGGTTAATGTCTTCCTGGCCCGATTCCCACTTTCCTATCCTACAGTCACTCCAAAGAAGAAAATCCACATGGCATGTATATGTGTGAGGCTTGGGCCTGCTGAGAGACGGGGCTTTAATTATTATTCTTATTATTGGTGCTTATTTTCCCTGCTATATATGGAGGTGGGGTGGAGATGAAACCAGGAATGCATATTTAGCTCATATTAAATACAATGGCTGGAAGACAGAAGAAATTGGTAACTGCAGTATATAGTCACCCCAGGTGTAAGAGTTTTTTTTCTCTCCCAGTGTAAAATGGGGAGCATGGTCCTGGATGTGCCCTAGCTTCTCCTTCCTGCTCCCTGAGACATTACATAATTGTCTGGATTATGATCTCTCAAATCCTAGCTCATTGACGCCTGGATATCTTGATGCATTGCCTATTTGTTACAACGTATATTTCTTTTGCTGAATGCTAATAAACTGGGTTCAAGGACTCCTCCATCGTCACAAAAGTGCATTCTTGTGGCTTGTTCCACAGCAGCATGCCTGTGACCCATGGTTGTTGGGTTTGCCCTTGAAGCAAAAGGGAGAAAGCAAGGAGGTTGGCATGGGCTGGGGGTCACTCACTGGGGAAACAGAACCCAGAGCTGAAAGTAAAGTAGAGGAAACTTCAGTTCTTCATCCAAGTCATGCCCTACATCTGTCTGATGCTGTGTTGGTAAACTCTCCAACACACTTTTCACATTTTGAGAACTTCCAGGGGCTGGTTAGCACTTCTAAAATTAGCCTCAGTTCATGCAAATGTGCTGGCATCCCCACCAGCCAGGAGGGAGAGGTGTGGATCTCCTACAGACAGCTCCATCTAAAGGAAAGTACTAATGTACTCTTCAGGCAAGCTGCAGGAATGGTGTTCTTCACCCAGGTTTATGCTGGAGACGCTTCCTGGGTAGCTGTCTGCTCCACCTATTCATCTGTGGGGTTGAGTAGGAAACATGTATTTTACCCTTGGCTCTTGATAAGCCAGGACTTAACACCTGCCAGTGGGCTCCCTTGAGTTCTTCCCAATTGCAATGGCCAATCCGGAAAGCCTGAAATAGTAGCTGCTTGAAACTGCTATAGGCTGTAGAGAGTACTGCCACAGACATATAGGAAAACACTCTGGGTTCCTTCTGAGATTAGCAGTTTGGTAACCCCAGTACCTCATGAATCAAGCAAAGCCAAAATAAAAGCAATTTAATGAGAGAAAAGAGAGAAGATCCTGGGAGGGGAGTTAATAATTCATAGATATTGAATTGTCTACCAGGGACTGCTCCTGGAAGGAAGAGGGTCAAGATTGTTCAGAGAGTGTTTGTAGCAAGACCTTCTAGGAAGGTCGTTACATCCATTGGGAATTCAAGGGGTTGTATGGTATGGGATGCCTAAATATCTGCCTCAGTTTGCAGCCCTCATTAACCAATTGGGCTTGGGAAAATCTGTTCTTCTGAGTTTCACTTTCCCCATCAATAACGTATGGGTGGCATGGGCATAAGACTAGTTTCCATATGCAAGTAGAAGACTGGTCTACCGCAGCGTAAACCAGGGAACTTTTTCAACTGCCTAAATCCAGCACTCCCCACCCTTTTCTGACTCAGATGGCCTGGGTTGAAGATCTTTTCTGCGATGTGGATCCCATATGACTGGTGCTTTGTACCTGCTGGACAAGATAAGTGGTAAGAGCTCCTCCTGTTCTGCTGTGACTGATGGCTGCCTTCATTGTGACCCACTGCAATATTGAAAGGGGATGTTAGTGGAGGGAACCTCCTAAGACCTTCCTTAGATCACCAGGGAAACCATCTTGGTCAGCTCCAGTCCTGTTCTCTGATCTGCTTAAGGACTGGGGTGTGCATGGTAAACAGGCTCTCTTTGTTCCCAGGATCTGTTTAGAGCAGAAGTAAACATGACAGATAAGATACCTTTGTACAAATCTTTTGGAGGATGTTGTGGGTAAACTGCTAGCTCCCCACTGCCCCCAACCTTACTGGGCTATGGGCCTTACTGGCCATGATCTTTCTCTAGGTAATTCTTACACTTTAGCTGGGCTGCATGGCTTCTGAAATCCAGACCTGGCCAATAAAATCAAGTGACCTGAGGGTAACACTTTCTAGTCTGCAACTTCTTTTCATCCCCATTATCTTTTTTTTTCTTTTTTCCATGTATTTAAAAAATTTAATTAAATTTAATTTTATTTTTTCAATGTTCCTGAAGCAGGTGGGTAGAGCAGATGATCTCATTTCCACTTTACAGAGGTGGAAAAGGAGTAATGGAAAAGTGAAATGACTTTCTCATGGTCATACAGAACATTGTAAGTCAAAGTGAGAAAGAGAATGGTCAGGTAGGGGTGAAAGATGTGGTGGAAGAGGAGGATTACTGCTAATAATCCTCAAGGCCTGAATGAATAATATCCTTGGTATATGAAGGCACTAGACACTTTAGCCGCATTATCTTGTGTAATCCTTACCTTATGTACATTTTATGTACATTTTAAGATGAGAAAACTGAACCTCAGAAGGGTTAAGACCCTTACCAAAGTTCACACAGACAGATAAGTGGACTCCAAATCTCCTGCATTTTTCTATCATACGTGTAATCAAGCTTCTGGTTTGTTGCACATTAGAGATGCTAAGGGTGAATCCAGCAGCCTGTGCAAAGTGGGAGAGTATCCTAAAGCTAAAAGGAAACTCTGGATGCCTCCTTATTCCACTGGGCCCAGCCCACTCTCCCACCCCAAGCCCAGATCAGAGGCCCTTAGTCCTGGGAGGGACTCCCTTCCCCCACTCCCACCCCCAGCCTTGGATCTCTGGGAATTTTTCCCAGCCAGGTAGGCCCACTTAATCCTGCTAATAAGTGGCCTGAGAATTATGATGAATAGCAGAGTGAGTCAATAAACATGAGCACTTAGATGCCTGGAGAAAGGGCCTCCCACCACTCAGACCATCAACTGGACCACTGCCTCATGAAGAGGTACTTAATTGTAAATCACTTAGTAGCCGCAGTGGGAAATAGTCTCATTCTCTGGGAGAATAACTGCTGTCTGATGGACTCTTGAAGGCTGCTGTCCTCTGCTTTTTCAGTTTCTTTCCTGCTTTTCTACTTTCTCTTTCTGGATGCTTGAGCACATTTGTTCTCCCAGAACATGGAACATCTGATGAGGTTTCCCAAGGGCTCCTGTGCAGCACCAATTGCTAACAGGAAGTGGATGCTCTGCCTGGCCACAAATGCTGGATTAAAATTAATGTTATGTTCTTCAAGAAAACAAAAATGGAATGGGCATCTATTTCTGTCCACAAACTCAGATGTGGGTACGTAATAAATTGTCCTTTGTTTTGTGACTTAATTATGACTTCAAACTCTCTCATCCTAATGGGGAAGCAAAAAATTTCATGTCAGTCACCCCTTCAAGGGTGGCACTGGAATTCAGGGGACACTTGTGGCACACAGAAATTAGGCCAAAGGAAACTAATCTCTAACCTATTTCAATCACCACTAACACCCTCATTTTCCATGCTATCAGTGGGAAAGGGAAAGCTGAGAGCCCTAGAGACTTAAATTCTACCTCCCTCTAGGTTCCTTAGAACCATCTCCTCCCCATCCTTAAGGATCTGCACTCAAGCAGTGCTTAAGTTCCTACTACTCCAGGCCCAGGTACTCCTCCTTTTTAGGTGAGGCTGAGAGAGATAGGGATCTATCATATTTCTTTCTCTTTGGGTTTTCTGGTTCCTCTTCCTTTTCCTTTATGACAGTATGTAATCAATGGCATTTTCAGGCTTTTGTAAGAGAATGATAGATTTGGTCACTTCAGGTTGGTTCTGCTTTCTGCACTGTGAAATCCTTTTGCAAGAGATCTGTCAAGGGCCTGGTTACCTCCAAGGTGCAGGGGAATAGGGAAGGACATAGAAGCACAACAGACACAAACAAATGTGAATATTTCTAGAAAACACCCTGCCACAAAAATACAGCTTTATTGAAAAAAAAAATTTCACTGTTCTAAAATTCAGAACACTTTGATATTAGTCCCTGCTCTGTCGGCAACTGATGGAAATTTCTGATGGTGATTTCTCAGAGCCTCAGTTTATTGTAAATGAGGAGGCTGGAGAACATAGAATCTTAAGCTACAGTCCTTTTCTTACCCTTCCCATTTTGATGCTTAAATTCTTCCTATACCATCTATCCTTTTCCCGCTCACCTTCACTAGCATAGATTCCTGGGGCATTTTTAATGCCCAAGAGATGCCTTCTTTTTTAAACAATTTTTTCTTTATTTGATTATAGTTGACCCACAATGTTATATTAGTTTCACATGCACACATAGCAATTCAACATCTTTGTATGTTATGCTATGTTCACAAGTGTTGCCAGACAACACTATCCCAATATCACTGACTATATTCCCTATGCTGAAACTTTTATTCCCATACCTCATTTATTCCAAACTGGAAGCCTTATCTCTCACTCTTCACCCCTTTCACCCATTCATTCTCTTACCCCTTTTCCCTCTTGCAACCATCATTGTTGGAACATCATCATTGTTCTCTATATTTACAGGTCTGATTCTGTTTTTGTATTTTTAAACTAATTTGGGGTTTTTTTGGTTTGTTTATTTATTTTTTAGATTCCACATGTAAGTAAAGTCATATGGTATTTGTCTTAGTCTGACTTATTTCACTTAACATAATACCCTCTAGGTCCATCCATGTTGTCACAAATGGCAAGAACTCATCACCTTTTTTTAAGGTTGCATAATATCCCATTGTATATATATACTGCATCTTTATCCATTTATCTCCCAGTGACACATAGGTTACTTCCTTATCTTGGCTATTGTAAATAATACTGCAATAAATATGGAGGTGCATGAAACTTTTCAAATTAGTGTTTTCATTTTCTTTTAGTAACTATCTAGTAATGCAATTACTGGATCATATGGTTTTTCTATTTTTAAATTTTGAGGAACATCTATACTGTTTCAACAGCAGCTGTACCAATTTATATTCCCACCAACAGTGCACGAGAGTTCTTTTATCTCCATATCCTCACCAACACTTATTTCTTGTGTTGTTGGTTTAAGCCATTATGACAGTTGAGGCAATATCTTACTGTGGTTTTGTTTGCAGTTCCCTGATAATGAGTGATGTTGAGCATCTTTTCATGTTTCTGTTAGCCATCATGTGTCTTCTTTGGAAAAAAAAAATCTACTCATGTCCTCTGCCCATTTTTTAATTGGATTTTTTTTTGGTTTTGAGTTGTTAAAGTTCTTTATATTTTTAGAGTATTAACCCCTTATTGGATATATCATTTGTAAATATCCTGTCCCATTCAGTAGACTGCCTTTTGTTTTGTTGATGATTTCCTTCTCTGTGCAAAAGATTTTTTTTTATTTTGACATAGTCCCAATAGTTCAGTTTTGCTTTTGTTTCCTTTGCCTTAAGAGATGTATCTAGAGAAAGGTTGTTATGGTCAATGTTAGAGAAATTACTGCTTATATTCTCATCTAAGATTTTTGTGTTTTCAGGTCTCATGTTTAAGTGTTTAGGTTTTTAATCCATTTTGAGTTTATTTTTATGTATGGTGTTAGAAAGTGGTCCAGTTTGTAGCCATCCACTAAGGTGTTCTTTAAGCTGCTATTGACCTGCTTAGTACCTTGGAACCACGTGGATCCTTTCTGCTGTTCACTCTTTGTTCTTTAACAACCATTCCAGATCTGACGGCAAAGATGGTGCTTTTGGTTCAACAAACATTGAGTATCTATTGTATTATAGGTTCTATTCTAGGTGTTGAGTGTGCAGCAGTGAACAAGAAAGATAAAAACCCCAGTCCTCATGGGACATACTCATTTTTCATGAGGGTGGGCAGACAAAAAAACCAAATAAATAAACAAAACATATAGTATGTCAGATGGTGACAGGTACAGTGGTAAGAAATAGAGGGGGAGAGACAGGAGGTTATAATTTAAAACAGTGGTCAAGAGAGGATGCACTGAGAAGGTCACATTTGAGAGAGGAGATAAATTAAGTCCTGAGGCAAGAGCAGATAATGTATACCAGGAAAAACCAGGAGTCCAGTGTGTATAAAATGGAATTAGTGACTAGAGCATCATGGAAGATGAGGTCACAGAGGTAATGCTGGAGTTGGGGAGATGGGAAAGGGCCTTGTGGACTACTATAAAGACTTTGGCTCTTGTCCTGAATTATATGGAAGCAGATAATGACATGACCTGTCTTATGTCACCTGGAGTCCACTCATTCCAGGCTAAACAATTCCAGGTCCTTCCAAATTTCCTCATGTGTTCTGGATCTCAGCCCCCTCCCAAGCCTTCTCACTCCCTCCTGGATACACACCAGTGTTTGTGGCCCTTTTCAAGTTTGGGTCCCAGACAAGACACAGTCTCTCAAGGGTGGCCTAACCTAGGCAGAGGGGCGAGGAGCTGATTGCCTTCCTTGATGTCCTCTAATATCTTCTTAACACTGACAATATTTTAGGAATAAAATCTTTAACAGAGATTTAAAAATCACCATATAACAGGTAATTCCATTCATTTTAACTTGTCATATGTGAACACTTTGGACAAGTTAACAGCACTTTTGTCAGTACTCTTGGAAATCTGTTAGAGGCTGAGTGGTATAATGAATTTTGAAGTCAAACAGATCTGGGCTCGATTCTTGGCTCCTGACCTACCAGCTTGTGACCTTGGATAAGTGAGATGGTCTCTAATCCTCAGTATCTTCTCCTGTAAAATGGGGAAAAATAATTTGTACCTTTTAAGAATTAGCAATTATATGTATAAAGCCTCTCTGTCAAGTGTCTGGCCCATGCACATGATGGACAATCTTAGCTGTCATTGTGCCTTGTATCCCTAGTACATAGGCAATCTCACTTTGTATTCTTAGTAGGTGTAGACCCTGAAGTGGAGAGAATCCAGTCAACTTGGTCTCCCTGTATAGACACCTCAGCAACTGGGGAAGTAAGAATATGGCCCCATCATGCTTTTCCTATTGAGCTATGTGACTGCCTGTTAGTGACTGCATACAAGGATTCCAGAAGAGCCAAAGCTGTCAGCAACCAGGATTGTGGTCAAATGTTTCACCCCAAGAAGAGGTGGGAATGGAAACTTCTAAGAGAATGGGTATTTCTTTTATCAGAAATTGGAAACACCTGGAAACCGGATACTTGTAGTAGCCTGTACCTGGACAAGCAGGTTAAGGTCTGAGATGCATAATCAGAAGAAAAACCATTATCCATCAGAAAGGATGAATACCCAACTTTTGTAGCAACATGGACGGGACTGGAAGAGATTATGTTGAGTGAAATAAGTCAAGCAGAGAGAGTCAATTTTCATATGGTTTCACTTGTTTGTGGAGCATAACAAATACCATGGAGGACATGGGGAGATGGAGAGGAGAAGGGAGTTGAGGGAAATTGGAAGGGGAGGTGAACCATGAGAGACTATGGACTCTGAAAAATACCCTGAGGGTTTTGAAGGGGAGGGGGGTGGGAGGTTGGGGGAGCCAGGTGGTGGATATTAAGGAGGGCACCTATTGCATGGAACACTGGGTGTGGCGCAAAAACAATGAATACTGTTACACTGAAAATAAATAAATAAATAAATAAATAAATAAATACACATTATCCATGTAAGGAGCCTTAAAGTGCTATGAGACGCTCAAATGCAAACTGAGAAGGAAAGCAAGGAACAGTGGGTTCAAACAAATGAGTGGAAAGGAGATAAGAGTGGCTGGTTCTTGGTGCCTGGGTGGGCTTTTATGAGTTTCCAGCAGCATTTTGTGTTTGTAAGTGAGATTTATCTGCATACAAGGTATAAAAAGAGGACGCATCAAATTCTTTTCTCAGGGGCCCCCATTTTCAGGGATGCTTTCAGGGTAGCCGAGCTTTAAAGCCAAGAATTTTTGGGATATTTTTTAAACAGCATCTCTGGGGCTGGGCTTAGTTGTAGGCTAGGCTAAAGAGGGACTCTGCTCACCTGGAAGTTGAAAAAATGGCTTGGGGCAGGCCTGTACTGGGAGCAGCCAGTGTGTAGCAGGTATAAAGGAGTTCCCAATCTAACAGTGGGGTTGTGTGTGTGAGTGTGTGTGTGTGTGTGTGCGCGCACATGCACGCGTGTATACTCCTTATGCTACTGTCCTGATTATTAAAACTTCACACTCCTTTTTGTTTTTCTTATTCCCTTGATGTATTGATAACGTTCACAATGAAAATGGGTGCAGAACTTGGACTTTTTGACCCTAGAGTGTCTGGTCCCCATGCCATCTCCTTTTTCCTACAAAGTTTTCTGGGGTAACCTTTTTGTTTGCTGCCTCAGGAATTGCATTCTGAAGGTGGGAGAAATTAGAGCATATCCAGAAAAGAGCAAAAGAAAATGATTATAACAGTTGGAAATAAAATCAATGAGGAAAGGTAGAAGGAATTTTGCCTTGAGAAAATAAATTTGCCTGTCAAAAGAATAATAGCATTCCTGTCTCAAAAGTTTGATATGCAGAGGATTCTATACTGCCTTTTTCCATTTCCTGAAGCCAGAAGAAATCAGCCTTTTAGCTAATGGCATTACCAGCCAGCCAGGCTCCTAAATGGAGTTGTCATTGATTATTTACTCTTGCTCAGAATCTACATTTAATCAGTTACCAAATTCTGTTGATTCTATCTCTTTATTGTCTCTTGAATCCATTCCTTCCTATACATCTCAGCTGTCATGGTCTTCATCAGGACTTCATCCCTAAACTCCACTGAGCTCTACACCTCCATTCTCTGCTGAAGCCACCAGAATGGTCTTTTAAAATCACCCAACTGCTCAGGCTGTGCATCCTGTGAAGTCACTATTGTCTACAAAATCAAGACTAACTTTCTCAGGCTGGCATTCAAAGCCTTCTGTCTTATGGCTCCAACCTTTTCTTAGTCCCAGTTCTCACCACTGTATACACTAGATGCTTTAACTGTTTCCTTGGCAGGCCATTGAATATGATGTTGTCAATATTTTCTGTGTCTATTGAGATAATCATTTGATAGCTTTTGTCCTTCATTATATAGTGTATTGCATCAACTGATTTTTGTATGTTAGACTAACCTCATTTCTAGAATAAATTCCACTTTTGTCATAATGTCTAAACCTTTTCATGGGCTGCTAGATTTTGCTTGCTAGTATTTTGATGAGAATTTTTGTGTTTATTTTCATAAGAGAAATTCATCTGTATTTGTATTTTCTTGAGATATCTTTATCTAAGTTTTATATCCTAGTAATATTGGAAGAGTTTTTGAAGGACTGATGTTAATCCTTCTTCAAACTTTTGGTAGAACTCACTAAGAAAGTTGTATCATTCTAGGTTTCCTTTGTTATAAGATTTTAGGTTATTAATTCAATTTCTTTAAATGTCTATTAAGATTTTCTATTTTTTAAGTTTTATTTTACTTTTTCAGTGTTCCAAGATTCATTGTTTATGCAACACTCCCAATGCTCCATGCTATATGTGCCCTCCTTAGAACTCTCCATCAGGCTCACCTAAACCTATGCACCCTCCCCTCCAAAACCCTCAGTTTGTTTCTCAGAGTTCACAGTCTCTCATGGTTCGTCTCCCCTCCAATTTCCCCCAATTCACTTTTCCTTTCCTTCTCCTAATGTCCTCCATGTTTGAGTTTGAGGAGTTCTTTATAGATCTTGAATATCAACCCTTTGTCTGTAGTGTCACTGGAAATATCTTCTTCCATTCTGTGGGTTGCCTCTTTGTTTTATTGACTATTTCCTTTGCTGTGCAGAAGCTTTTGATCTTGATGAAGTCCCAAAAGTTCATTTTCACTTTTGTTTCCTTTGCCTTTGGAGACATGTCTTGAAAGAAGTTGCTGTGGCCAATGTCGAAGAGGTTACAGCCTATGTCTCCTTTAGGGTTTTGATAGATTCCTGCCTCACATTGAGGTCTTTTATCCATTTCGAGCTTATCTTTATGTATGGTGTAAGAGAATGGTCAAGTTTCAGTCTTCTATACATAGTTGTCCAATTTTCCCAGCACCATTTATTGAAGACACTGTCTTTTTCCACTGGATATTTTTTCTTGAGTAACTTTCAGTACTGTGTGTCTTCATGGAAATTTGTCCATTTCATTTAGGTCATCTAATTTTTTGGCTTATAATTGTACATAGTATTGACTTATAATTCTTTTTATTTCTGTAAAATTGGCATTCATATCCTTTCTTTTATTCTTAATTTTAGTAATTTGAGTTTTCTCTTTTTCTTTTTCTTAGTCACTTGAGGTAAAGTTTTGCTAATTTTTTTTGAAATTTTCAAGGAACAACCTTTTTGTTCTGTTGATTTCCTTTATTTTGTTTGTTTTATGTTTCATTTATTTATGCTATATTCTTTATTTGAGTGGAAAGACATTAAAATGCCTTAATCTCTCACTTTTGGCTGACTTTAAGGCTTTTCACAAGAACATGAAAATAAGGAAGAATTGAAAACTGCCTGCCTAGTGTTGATGGCCCCCTCCATATACACTGAGATCCTTGGCAACAGCTGGAAAACAAAATAGTTTCAGGCATTTAAGGAACTTTCTATCCAATAATTAGCTGACCATTAAGCAAGCCATGCAGCGTCTTCAATGGCCAGGTATGTCAAAGAAGTTAGTTGAGGAAAGTCAGTTAAAAACAACAACAACAAACCCTGGGAAAGAAGGAAAATCTCATTTCCAGAGTTGCCACATTATATTAGTTAAAAGGCCATTCTTTTTGGACAAAAAATTATTATTATACATGCAAAAAAATCAAAAAATAGAACAAAAAAAATAACAAAAAAACCCCAAGTATGATCTATATGCAGAAAAAAAGTGTTCAATAGAAATTGTCCATGAGGAAGAACTTTGGGTTTATTAGGCAGAGTTAAAATAAGCTATTTTAAGTATTTTCAGGGAATCAAAAAAATGTATTAGAACAATGTTTCACTAAGTAGAGTATTGATAAAGAAAATGAAAGTTTAATAAAGAACCAAATAAAAATCCTGGAGTTGAAAAGTTACATAACTGAAATGAAAAATTTATTAGTGGTGCTCAATGGAAGATTTGAATTGGCAGAAGAGAGAATAAACTTGGAGACAGATCATCGGGGTTGTCCAATCTGAGGAACAGGAAGAAAAAAGAATGAAGAATAAAGAGGTCTGTGCGACACCATCAAGGGTACACATAATTGGAGTCTCAGAAGCAAAAAGAAAGGAAAGGAAAGAAATTTTTTTTAAATGAAAGAATATTTTAAAAAAATAATAGCTGAAATTGTCAGTTTTGATAAAAACATTAATCTGTACATCCAAGGGATCAATGAAACTCATGTATAATAAGTTTTCAAAAAGGCTAAACATATTGTAATCAAACCTCCAAAAATAAAGACAAAGACTCTTGAAAAAAGCAAAAGAAAAATATCTGATCATATACAAGCAAATCACAAGGTTAACAGCTGTCTTTTTTAAAAAAGATGTTATTAATTTATTTGGCAGACAGAGATCACAAGTAGGCCGAGAGGCAGGCAGAGAGAGAGAGGACAAAGCAGGCTCCACATTGAGCAGAGAGCCGGATGCGGGGCTCGATCCCAGGACCCTGAGATCATTACCTGAGCTGAAGGTAGGGGCCTAACCCACTGAGACACGCAGGTGCCCCATACACCATTATTTTTATATAATGTTTAGTGATTCGTTATTTGCGTATAACACTCAGTACTCATCAAATACTGTAAATCCATTATTTTAAATGTGTTCAAAGAGCTAAAGAAAACTATCTGAAGACCTAAATTAAAGAAATACAGATAAAAATTTTAAAAAGAAACTAATAGAAATTCTGGAGTTTTATATTCACATGGGTAAATATTGAAGACAGTATAAATTTATTTTTGTTTGTAACTCATGTTTATTTCTATTGCATTTAAAATATGACTGCATAAAACAATAAGAATAAACCTATGTTGATGGTCCCATAATGTATAAAAATGTAATTTTGGAGGGAAGATGAAGATATAGAAGCAAAACTCTAATATGCTATTAAAATACAATTGGTATTTACAATATTTTGATTGTTACATATTAAGATGATATTTCTAATCATTGGGGAACACTCTAAGAAAATAAAAATAAAACTTGTAGGAAAAGAATTTACAAGGAAGTTAAAATGGTACACAAGAAAATATCATTTAACTAAAAAAACACAGCAATGGAAGAACAAAGGCGTGAGACATATGGTACAAAATAGGGAAAGACAGGCAGATAGTCTACCTTTTCCATAATTATATTAAAAGTAAATGGATTAAACTCTTTGCAATTAAAAGTAATACTGACAGACTTGATAAACACAATGTGATGCATATGTTGTGTGTAAGAGACAAAATTTAGATTCAAATACATAACTTAGTTAAGTTAAAAGGTGGAAAAATATATATCATGCACATAATAAAGAGAGATGAAGTCAGTATACTAATATAGGAAAAAAACAGACTTCCTCAGATGACTTAAAAGTTGAATACAGTCTCTATTAAAATCTCAGCTGGATTCTTTAAGAAATTGAAAGGTAATCTTAAAATTCATTTTAAAAAATGTAAGGGACTCAGAATAGCCAAGATGATATTGAAATATAATGACAAATTTGGAGAAAATGTATTCCCATGTTCAAATCTTACTACAAAGTTACACTAATCAAGACTGTGTGGCACTGGCTTAAGAATATACATATAAGTGAATGGGGCACAATTGAGAGTCTAGAAACATCATTACATTATTTGTCAATTAATTGTTTTTTTCAAGTTTTATTTAAATTCCTGTTAGTTAATAAAAATAAATTCCAGTTAGTTAATTTACAGTGTAATATTAGTTTCAGGTATAAAATTTAGTGATTCATCACTTGCCTACATACATACACTCAATGCTCATCATAAAAACTGTACTTCTTAATGTACATCACCTATTTAACCCATTCCCTCTTGTACTTCCCCTCCAGTAACTCTCAGTTGGTTCTCTATTGTTAAGAGTCTGTTTGATGGTTTACCTCTCTCTTTTCCCTCCTGTGCTCATCTGCTTTGTTTCTTAAATTCCACAGATAATGAACTAATATGGCATTTGACTTGCTCTGATGGACTTATTTCAAGTAGCATAAAACTCTCTAGCTCCATGCACATTGTTGCAAGTGGCAATATTTCTTTTTTTTTGATTATTGAATAATATTGCATTGTACATATACACAACCTCTTACTTTTTTCATTTTTTCTTTAAATTCAATTAGCCAACATGTAATACATCATTAGTGTTTCATGTAATGTACTATGATTTAGTAGTTGCTTATAACACCCACTGCTCATAACAACACATACCTTCCTTAATGCCCATCACACACTTATACCTTCCACCCACGTACATCCCTTTCCACAACCCTCAGTTTGTTTCCCAGAGTCAAGAGTGTCTCATGGATTTTCTCCCTCTATGACTTCTTTGAAGTTTTTCCTCCTTATTCCCTATGATCCTTAGCACCATTCCTGATATTTCACATACGAGTGAAATCATATGATAATTGTCTTTCTCTCACTGACTTATTTCACTTAGCATAATCCTTTCCACCCATGTCAGTGTGAATGGTGGGTCTTCGTCCTTCCTGATGGCTGAATAATATTCCATTGTATATATGGACCACATCTTCTTTATCCATTTATCTGTTGAAGGGTGTCTTGGCTCCTTCCACAGTTTGGCTATTGTGGACATTGCTGCTATGAAAATTGGAGTGCATGTGCCCCTTCAGTCCACATCTGTACCTTGGGGTAAATACCTAGTAGTGCAATTGTTGGGCTGTAGGGTAACTCTATTTTTAAAATCTTGAGGAACCTCCATACTGTTTTCCGAAGTGATTGTATAAGCTTACATTCCCACCAACAGTGTAAGAGGGCTCCTCTTTCTCCACATCCTCACCAGCAGTTGTTGTTCCTTGTCTTGTTAATTTTTGCCATTCTAACTAGTGGAGTGTGGTATCTCAGTGTGGCTTTGATTTGTATTTCCCTGATGGCAAGTGATGTGGGACATTTTTTAATGTGTTTTTGTAGCCATTTGTATGTCTTCTTTGGAGGAGAGTCTGTTCATGTCTTCTGAAGATTTCTTGACTGGATTATGTGTTTTGGGTGTTGAGTTTGAGAAGTTTTTTATAGACCTTGGAATCCATCCTTTTATCTGTAATGTTTTGAAAATACCTCCTCTGATTCCAAAGCTACCTTTTAGTTTTGTTGACTGTTTCCTTTTCTGTGCAAAAGCTTTTTATGTTGATGAAGTCCCAATACTTCATTTTTTCTTTTGTTTCCCTTGCCTTTAGAGTCATGCCTTACAAGAAGTTGCTGTGGCTGAGGTAGAAGAGTTTGATGCCTACGTTCGTTTTTAGGATTTTGATGGATTTCTGTCTCTGGGAAGTATAGATATTTTCACAACGTTTATTCTTCCAATGCATGAGCATGGGCGGTTTTTCTTTTCTTTTCTTTTTTTTTTTAGATTTATAAAGTGTTTCTTTTTTAATTTTTTATAAACATATATTTTTTATCCCCAGGGGTACATGTCAGTGAATCACCAGGTTTACACTTCACAGCACTCACCAAAGCACATACCCTCCCCAATGTCCATAACCCCACCCCCCTTCTCCCAACCCCCCTCTCCCCAGCACCCCTCAGTTTGTTTTGTGAGATTAAGAGTCACTTATGGTTTGTCTCCCTCCCAGTCCCATCTTGTTTGATTGATTCTTCTCCTACCCACTTAAGCCCCCATGTTGCATTACCACTTCCTCATATCAGGGAGATCATATGGTAGTTGTCTTTCTCTGCTTGACTTATTTCACTAAGCATGATACACTCTAGTTCCATCCATGTTGTCACAAATGGCAAGATTTCATTTCTTTTGATGGCTGCATAGTATTCCATTGTGTATATATACCACTTCTTTATCCATTCATCTGTTGATGGACATCTAGGTTCTTTCCATAGTTTGGCTATTGTGGACATTGCTGCTATAAACATTCAGGTGCACGTGCCCCTTTGGATCACTACGTTTGTATCTTTAGGATAAATACCCAGTAGTGCAATTGCTGGGTCATAGGCCAGTTCTATTTTCAACATTTTGAGGAACCTCCATGCTGTTTTCCAGAGTGGCTGCACCAGCTTGCATTCCCACCAACAGTGTAGGAGGGTTCCCCTTTCTCCGCATCCTCGCCAGCATCTGTCATTTCCTGACTTGTTGATTTTAGCCATTCTGACTGGTTTGAGGTGATATCTCATTGTGGTTTTGATTTGTATTTCCCTGATGCCGAGTGATACGGAGCACGTTTTCATGTGTCTGTTGGCCATCTGGATGTCTTCCTTGCAGAAATGTCTGTTCATGTCCTCTACCCATTTCTTGATTGGATTATTTGTTCTTTGGGTATTGAGTTTGCTAAGTTCTTTATAGATTTTGGACACTAGTCCTTTATCTGATATGTCGTTTGCTAATATCTTCTCCCATTCTGTCAGTTGTCTTTTGATTTTGTTAACTGTTTCCTTTGCTGTGCAAAAGCTTTTGATCTTGATGAAATGCCAATAGTTCATTTTTGCCCTTGCTTCCCTTACCTTTGGCGATGTTCCTAGGAAGATATTGCTGCAGCTGAGGTCGAACAGGTTGCTGCCTGTGTTCTCCTCAAGGATTTTGATGGAATCCTTTCTCACATTGAGGTCCTTCATCCATTTTGAGTCTATTTTCATGTGTGTTGTAAGGAAATGGTCCAATTTCATTTTTCTGCATGTGGCTGTCCAATTTTCCCAACACCACTTATTGAAGAGGCTGTCTTTTTTCCATTGGACATTCTTTCCTGCTTTGTTGAAGAAAGGTTCCGGTACACAACCTAACCCTACACCTAAAGGAGCTGGAGAAAGAAAAAGAAAGAAACCCTAAGCCCAGCAGGAGAAGAGAAATCATAAAGATCAGAGCAGAAATCAATGAAATAGAAACCAAAAAACAATAGAACACATCAATGAAAGTAGGAGCTGGTTCTTTGAAAGAATTAATAAAATTGATAAACCCCTGGCCAGACTTATCAAAAAGAAAAGAGAAAGGACCCAAATAAATAAAATCAAGAATGAAAGAGGAGAGATCACAACTAACACCAAAGAAATACACACTATTATAAGAACATACTATGAGCAATTCTACGCCAACAAATTTGACAATCTGGAAGAAATGGATGCATTCCTAGAAACATATAAACTACCACAACTGAAACAGAAAGAAATAGAAAGCCTGAACAGACCCATAACCAGTAAGGAGATTGAAACAGTCATTAAAAATCTCCAAACAAACAAAAGCCCAGGGCCAGACGGCTTCCCGGGGGAATTCTACCAAACATTTAAAGAAGAACTAATTCCTATTCTCCTGAAACTGTTCCAAAAAATAGAAATGGAAGGAAAACTTCCAAACTCTTTTTATGAAGCCAACATCACCTTGATCCCAAAACCAGACATGGACGGTTTTTCTACCTCTTTGTGTCTTCCTGAATTTCTTCCTCAAGTGTTCTGTAGGATTCTTTATTTTGCTTATTAGTTGATTTATGTAAATTGTTGCTCCCATGTTGGTGGCATAGATATTTACCATTGTTAGATTTTCTTGTTGAATAGACCCTTTGAAGATGATGGAGTGTCTGTCCACATCTCTTACTACAGTCTTTGCCTTAAAATCTGACTAGTCTCATATGAGGATTCCAACCCCAGCTTTCTTTTGAGGTATATAGGGGTGATAAATTGTTCTCCACTCCCCTCTTTCAGTCTGGAAGTGTCTTTATAATAAGTCTCTTATACACAGTGTATAGATAGGTCTTGCCTTTTTAGAAAATTTTTTTTCAGTGTACCAGAAGTCATTGTTTAAATCTACAACACCCAGTGTTCCATGCAATACGTACCCTTCACAATACCCACCACCAGACTTCCCCAACCTTTCACCCCCTGCCCCTTCAAAACCTTCAGGGTGTTTTTCAGAGTCCATACTCTCTCATGGTTCATCTTCCTCTCCAGTTTCCCCCAGCTCCCTTCTCCTCTCCATTTCCCCATGTCCTCCATGTTATTTCTTATGCTCCACAAATAAGTGAAACCATATGATAATTGGCTCTCTCTGCTTGACTTATTTCACTCAACATAATCTCTTCCAGTCCCATCCATGCTGCTACAAAAGTTGGGTATTCATCCTTTCTGGTGGAGGTGTAATACTCCATAGTGTATATGGACCATATCTTCCTTATCCATTCATCTGTTGAAGGGCATCTTGGTTCTTTCCACAGTTTGGCAACCGTGGCCATTGCTGCTATGAACATTGGGGTGCAGATGACCCTTCATTTCACTACACCTGTATCTTTGATGTAAATACCCAGTAGTGCAATTGCAGGGTCATAGGGAAGCTCTATTTTTAATTTATTTTATTTTTTATTTTCAGCATAACAGTATTCATTATTTTTGCACCACACCAGTGTTCCTTGCAATCCATGCCCTCTATAGGACCCCCCCTCTGGTACCCCCACCCTCCCCCCCCCCCCCCCCCGCCAGTTCAAACCGCTCAGATTGTTTTTCAGAGTACATAGTCTCTCATGGTTCATCTCACCTTCCAATTTCCCCCAACTCCCTTCTCCTCTCTAACTCCCCATGTCCTCTATTTTTTTTTTTGCTCCACAAATAAGTGAAACCATATGATAATTGACTCTCTCTCTACTTGACTTATTTCACTCAGCATAATCTCTTCCAGTCCCGTCCATGTTGCTACAAAAGTTGGGTATTCATCCTTTCTGATGGAGGTTCCCCCAACCTCCCACCCCACCCCACCACTTAAAACCCCTCAGATTGTTTTTCAGAGTCCATAGTCTCTCCTGGTTCATCTCCCCTTCCAATTTCCCCCAACTCCCTTCTCCTAACTCCTCATGTCCACCATGCTATTTGTTATGCTCCACAAATAAGTGAAACCATATGATAATTGACTCTCTCTGGTTGACTTAATTCACTCAGCATAATTTCTTCCAGTCCCATCCAAGTTGCTACAAAAGTTGGGTATTCATCCTTTCTGATGAAGGCATAATACTCCATAGTGTGCATGGACCACATCTTCCTTATCCATTTGTCTGTTGAAGGGCATCTTGGTTCTTTCCACAGTTTGGCAATTGGGGCCATTGCTGCTATGAACACTGGGGTACAGATGGCCTTTCTTTTCACTACATCTGTATCGTTGGGGTAAATACCCAGTAGTGCAATTACAGGGTCATAGGGAAGCTCTATTTTTAATTTCATGAGGAAACTCCACACTGTTCTCCAAAGTGGCTGCACCAACTTGCATTCCCACCAACAGAAACAAAGCGAAAATGAACTTTTGGGACCTCATCAAGATCAAAACCTTCTGCATAGCAAAGGAAACACTCAACAAAACAAACAGGCAACCCACGGAATGGGAGAAGATACTTGCAAATGACAGTACAGACAAAAGGTTGATATCCAGAATCGATAAAGAACTTCTCAAACTCAAGACACACAAAACAGATAATAATATCAAAAAATGGGCAGGAGGAGACAAGATGGTGGGGAAGTAGGAGGAGGCGCCCTTTCAACCTGTACCCTAAAGTGAGCTGATTACCTTCCAAAGAACTCTGATCACTCACAAAATCAGCCTGAGATCAGAATTATACACATCTGGATCTCTACCAGAGCAGAAGACGCCAGTGGGCAGGTAAAGCAGAGTGGGAACGTGGGACTGATATCGGAAGATAAACAAAAGGGGGAGGGAGCCACCAGAGGTGACCCATTGGAAAGTAATATCCCAATAGGAGAGTGCCCTGGGCCTGGGGACCAGCATTAACTCGGGAGTCTGGTAGTAAGAACTCAAAAAGAGCAAAGGATCACCGAGGGGAAATTACGGGAATCTGGGTGTTAGGGTCAGGGGCTTAAGTCCCCAGACCCAGGACAGCCACCCCTGGCACAGAGCCAGAGAGAGTGCAGCAGAGAAACCAGGTCTTGGTCCCTGAACCGCCAGTGCACCTGAGAGTGTATGGCGCCCGGCTCCCGTGAGGGGCTGGGAGCCTTGCCAGCCAACAGAAGCACAGCCTTTTTGC
>NC_081575.1:75632939-75679384 GCF_022355385.1 Mustela nigripes | reverse complement strand
CTGCGACCGGTTCAAGGTAAGCCCAAGCTGTGAACTTACTGTCAGCTTTGTCTCTGTAGCCAGTTTTCCCATTCCAATATCAGCAAGCTCTGCGACACTCAGACACCCCCGATCCTTCTGTGACCCTGCGGGACCTGAGGCCACGCTGACCCCGCATGGGCTTCGCCCCGGTTTAGCCTCTGGAGCAATGTCCCTCAGCGGAACGACTTTTAAAAGTCCTGATTTTGTGCTCCATTGCTCCGCCTCTTGCCGGGAGCCAGCCCCTCCTCCCGGGGTCTATCTTCCCGTCACTTTGGATTCACTTCTCCGCCGGTCCTACCTTTCAGAAAGTGGTTGTTTTTCTGTTTCCAGAATTGCTGTTCATCTTCTCTTCGATCTGTTGATGGATTTTCAGGTGTTTGAAATCTTTAGATAAGCTATCTAGCTGATCTCCGGCTATCTGAAGTAGTCTCAGCCTGCTACTTTTCCGCCATCTTGACTCTGGCCCCTCCTGATTAGCTAGTATCTTGATGAGAATTTTTGTATCCATGTTTATAAGGGCTATTTTTCTGTAATTGTCCTTTTCCATGGGGCATTTGTCTGGTTTGGGGATCAAGGTAATGCTGGCCTGCTAGCATTAATTTGGAAGTTTTCCTTTCATTTTATTCTTTTAAGCAGCTTCAGAAGAATAAGTATTATTTCTTCTTTAAATGTTTTGTAGAATTCTTCTGGAAGAGTATCTGGTTCTGGACTCTTTGGGAGATTATCGATTACTCTTCCATTTTCTTTGCTGGTTATGGGTCTGTTCAGGTTTTATATTTTTCCTGTTTCAGTTTTATTAGTTTATACTAGTCTAGGAATGCATTCTTTTCTTCCATATTGCCTAGTTTGTTGGGCATATAGTTGCTAATAATATGTTCATAATTCTTTGTATTTCCTTTGTGTTGGTTGCAATCTCTCCTATAATTCATAATTTTATTTATTTGGGTCCTTTATTTGGTTTCTGATTTATTGGACTTATTAATTCTTTCAAAGAACCAGCTTATAGTCTTTGATCTGTTTTACTTTCCCTTTGGTTTCTATTTTATTGACCTCTGCTCTAATATTTATTATTTCTCTTCTCCTGTTGGACAAAGACATTATTTACTGTTCTTTTCCCACTCCTTAAGGTTGGTGTAAGGTTAGGTTGTGCCATTAAGACTTTTCTTGTTTCTTGAGAAAGTTCTGTATTGCTATATACTTTTCTCTTAGGACTGTCTTTGCTGCATCCCAAAGGTTCTGAACTGTTGTGTTTTCATTTTCCTTTGCTTTTATAATTAAAAAAATATATTCTTTAATTTCCTTTTTGAACCATTCATTTTATAGTAGGATGCTCTTTAACCATCATGTATTTGTGTTCCTTCCAACTTTTCTCTTGGGATGTAGCATTGTAGTCTGAGAATATGCAGGGAATAATCCTTATTTTTTAGTACCACTTGAGACCTGGTTTTGATTCAGTATGTGATCTATTCTGGAGAATATTCCATGTGCACTCAAGAAGAATATGTATTCTGTTGTTTCAGGATGGCATATTCTGAATACATCTGTGAAGTCCATCTGATCCAGTGTGTCATTCAAAGCTGTTTATTCTAGTTGATCTTCTGCTTAGATAATCTGTGCATTTTTGTGAATGGGGTGTTAAAGTCCCTTTCTATTTTTGCATTTTCATCTATGATTTTTTTTAATTTTGTCATTAATTGGTTTATATATATTAATCTAAAGAAAATAAAATTTTATATTATGTTATATTAATCACCATACAGTACATCATTAGTTTTTTATGTAGTGTTCCATGATTCATTGTCTGCATATAACACCCAGTGCTCCATGCAATCCATGCACTCCTTAATATCCATCACTGGACTAACACATCCTCCCACACCTTCCCCTCTAAAACCCTCAGTTTTTTCTCAGAGTCCACATTATCTCATGGTTTGTCTCCCCCTCAGATTCTCCCCCCCTTTCTTTTTTTCTCTTCCCCCTCCTAATGTCATCCATGCTATTCCTTATGTTCCACAAGCAAGTAAAACAGCATGATAATTGACTTTCTCTGCTTGATTATTTCACTCAGCATAATCTCCTCCAGTCCCTTCTATGCTGATGCAAAAGCTGGGTATTAAAACTTTCTGATGGATGAGTATTATTCCATTGTGTATATGGACCACATCTTCTTTATCCATTCATCTGTTGAAAGGCATCTCAGTTCCTTCCACAGATTGGCTATTGTGGACATTGCTTCTATAAACATTGGGGTGTCTATGGCCTTTCTTTTCACTACATCTGTATCTTTGGGGTAAATACCCAGTAGTACAATTGCTAGGTCATAGGGTAACACTATTTTTAAATTTTTGAGGAACCTCCACACTGCTTTCCAAAGTGGCTGCACCAACTTGCATTCCCAGTAACAGTGTAAGAGGGTTCCCCTTTCTCCACATGTCCAACATTTATTGTTTCTTGCCTTGTTCATTTTTGCCATTCAAACTGGTGTAAGGTGGTATCTAATATGGTTTTGATTTGAATTTCCCTAATGCCTAAAGTTGTTGAACATTTTTTCATGTGTCTATTTGCCACTTGTATGTCTCCTTTGGAGAAGTGTCTGTTCATGTCTTCTGCCCAATTTTTGACTTGCTTATTTGTTTTTTGGGTGTTGAGTTTGAGAAGTTCTTTATAGATCTTGGATATCAGCCCTCTTTCTGTAGTGTCATCTGCAAATATCTTCTGCCATTTCGTGGGCTACTTTGATTTGTTTGCTTTTTTTTTTTTCTGTGCAGAAGATTTTCATCCTGATGAAGTCTCAAAAGTTTATTTTCACTTTTGTTTCCCTTGTCTTTGGAGACGTGTCTTGAAATAAGATGCCGTGGCCGATGTCAAAGAGGTTGCTGCCTATGTTCTACTTTAGGATTTTGATGGATTACTGTCTCACATTGAGGGTTTTCATCCATTTAGAGTTCATCTTTGTGTATGGTGTAAGAGAATGGTTAAGCTTTATTCTTCTTTATATAGCTTGCCAATTTTTCCAGCATCATTTATTGTAGAGATTGTATTTTGTTCCATTGGATATTTTTTTCCAACATATTTAAAATTATTTGACTGTTGAATTGAGGATCCATATCTGGCCTCTGTATTCTATTCCATTGATCTATGTGTCTGTTTTTGTAACAGTACCATGCTATCTTGGTGATCACAGCTTTGTAATATAGCTTGAAATCAGGCAACGTGATGCCCCAGCTTTCTTTTTCCACATTTCCTTGGTGATTCAGGGTCTTTTCTGGTTCCATACAAATTTTAGGATTGTTTGTTCCAGCACGTTGAAAATGCCATTGGTATTTTGATTGGAATGGCATTTGAAAGTATAGATCGCTCTGGCCAGCGTAGACATTTTAACAATGTTTATTCTTCCAATCCATGAGCATAGAATATTTTTCCACCTTTTTGTGTCTTCTTTGATTTCTTTCATGAGTCTTTTGTTCCTTGAGTATAGACTTTTTACCTCTTTGGTTAAGTTTATTCCAAGATATCTTGTGGTTTTTGGTGCTATAGTAAAAGGAATTAATTTCTCCCTGTACAGTTATATTGTTAGTGTATAAGAAAGAAACTGAATTCTCTGCATTGATTTTGTATCCTGCTACATTGCTGAATTGCTGTATAAGTTCTAGTAATTTGGGGATGGAGTCTTTTGGGTTTTCCACATAAAGTATCATGTCATCTGTGAAGAGAGGGAGTTTGACTTATTCACCAGTTTGAATAAATTTTATTTATTTTTGTTGTCTGATTTCTGACTCTAGGACTTCCAGTACTATGTTGAACAACAGTGGTGAGAGACAGCATCCTTCCTAGTCTCAATGGAAAGGTTCTTAGATTTCCCCACTGAGAATATTTGTTGTGGGTTTTTAATAGATGGATTTTACAAAACTCAGGAATTTTCCTTCTATCCCTGTACTCTGAGGAGTTTTAATCAGGAAAAGATGATTTATTTTGTCAAATGCTTTTTTTTTTCCAGCATCATTTGAAAGGACCATGTCGTTCTTGTCTTTTCCCTTATTTATGTGGTCTATCATACGAATTGACTTATGAATGTTGAAGGACTCTTATATCCCAGAGATAAATCCCATCTGGTTGTGGAAGATAATCATTTTAATACACTGCTGGATCCAATTAGATAGGATCTTGTTGAGAATCTTGGTATCCATATTCATCAGGAATACTGGTCTGAAATTTTCCTTTTGGATGGGGTCTTTGTATGATTTCAGGATCAAGGTAATGCTGACCTCATAGAAAGAGTCTGGAAGATTTCTTTCTGTTTTTCTCTTTTGAAACAGCTTCAGGAAAATAGGCATTATTTCTTCTTTGACTGTTTGGTAGAATTCCCCAGGAATCCATCAGGCCCTGGATTCTTGGTTGTGGTAGGTTTTTGGCCACTGTTTCAATCTCATTACTAGTTATTTGCCCATTCAGTTTGCCAATTTCTTCCTGAGTCAGTCTTCAAGTTTATAGGCTTCCAGGAATGCATCCATTTCTTTTAGGTTGCTTAAGTCATTGGCATATAACTGTTAATAATAAATTTTGATGATTGTTTCTATTTCATTGGTGTTACCCGTGATCTCCGCCCTTTTATTCATAATTTTATTAATTTGGATACTTTCCATTTTTTTTTAAGTCTGGCAAGAGGTTTATTGATCTTATTAATTCTTTCAAAGAACCAAGCTTCTAGTTTTGTTGATATGTTGTACTGTATTTCTTGTTTCTAAACATTTATTTATGATCTAATCTTAATGATTTCCCTTCTTGTGTGTGGGTTAGGCTTATTTTTGTTTTAATTTTTAATTTCTTTTCAGCATAACAGTATTCATTGTTTTTGCACCACACCCAGTGCTCCATGCAATCCGTGCCCTCTCTAATATCCACCACCTCAGATTGTTTTTCAGATTCCATGTTCTCTCATGGTTCACCTCCCTTTCCAATTTCTCTCAACTCCCTTCTCCTCTCCATCTCCCCTTGTCCTCCATGCTATTTGTTATGCTCCACAAATAAGTGAAACCATATGATAATTGACTCTCTCTACTTGACTTATTACACTCAGCATAATCTCTTCCAGTCCCGTCCATGTTGCTACAAAAGTTGGGTATTCATCCTTTCTGATGGAGGCATAGTACTCCATAGTGTATATGAACCACATCTTCCTTATCCATTTGTCCATAGAAGGGCATCTTGGTTCCTTCCACAGTTTGGCGACCGTGGCCATTGCTGCTATAAATATTGGGGTACAAATGGCTCTTCTTTTCACTATATCTATATCTTTGGGGTAAATACCCAGTAGTGCAATTGTGAGGTCATAGGGAAGATCTATTTTTAATTTCTTGAGGAATCTCCTCACTGTTCTCCAAAGTGGCTGCACCAACTTGCATTGCCACCAACAGTGTAAGTGGGTTCCCCTTTCTCCACATCCTCTCCAACACACGCTGTTTCCTGTCTTGTTAATTTTCGCCATTCTAACTGGTGTCAAGTGGTATCTCAATGTGGTTTTAATTTGAATCTCCCTGATCACTAGTGATGATGAACATTTTTTCATGTGTCTGATAGCCATTTGTATGTCTTCATTGGAGAAGTGTCTGTTCATATCTTCTGCCCATTTTTTATATGATTGTCTGTTTTGTGTGTGTTGAGTTTGAGGAGTTCTTTAGAGATCCTGGATACCAACCTTTTGTCTGTACTGTCATTTGTGAATATGTTCTCCCATTCCGTGGGTTGCCTCTTTGTTTTGTTGACTGTTTCCTTTGCTGTGCAGAAGATTTTGATTTTGATGAAGTCCCAAAAGTTCATTTTCATTTTTGTTTCCTTTGCCTTTGGAGACATATCTTGAAAGAAGTTGCTGTGGCTGATATCGAAGAGGTTAATTCCTATGTTCTCCTTTAGGATTCTGATGGATTCCTGTCTCACATTGAGTTCTTTTATCCATTTTGAGTTTATCTTTGTGTATGGTGTCAGAGAATGGCCGAGTTTCATTCTTCTACATATAGCTGTCCAGTTTTCCCAGCACCATTTATTGAAGAGACTGTCTTTTATCCACAGGATATTTTTTCCTGTGGATAATTCGAATTATTCAAATTTGAATTATCCACAAATAATTCGAATATTATTTGCCCATAGAGTTGAGGGTCCATATCTGAGCTCTCTACTCTGTTCCACTGGTACATTTGTATGTTTTTACGCTGCTAACATGCTGTCTTGGTGATCACAATTTTGTAGTAAAGCTTGAAATCAGGTAGCGTGATGCCCTCAGTTTTATTTTTGTTTTACAACATTTCCTTAGTGATTTGGGGTCTCTTCTAATTCCATACAAATTTTTGGATTATATGCTCCAGCTCTTTGGAAAATACTGGTGGAATTTTGATCGGAATGGCATTAAAAGTATAGATTGCTCTCAGCAGTAGAGACATTATAACAATGTTTATTCTTCCGATCCAAGAGCATGGAATGGTCTTCCATCTTTTTGTGTCTTCTTCAATTTCTTTCATGAGTGTTCTGTGGTTCCTCGAGTATAGATCCTTTACCTCTTTGGTTAGGTTTATTCCCAGGTATCTTATGGCTCTTGGTCCTATAGTAAATGGAATCTATTCTCTAATTTCCTTTTCTGTATTTTCATTGTTAGTGTATAAGAAAGCCACTGATTTCTACACATTGACTTTGTATCCTGCCACGTTGCTGAATTGCTGTATGAGTTCTAGTAGTTTGGGGGTGGGGTCTTTTGGGTTTTCCATATAAAGAATTATGTCTTCTGCAAAAAGAGAGAGTTTGACTTCTTCATTGCCAATTTGGATACCTTTTATTTCTCTTTGCTGTCTGATTGCTGTTGTTAGGACTTCTACTACTATGTTGAACAAGAGTGGTGAAAGTGGGCATCCTTATCTTGTTCCTGATCTCAACGGGAAGGCTGCAAACTTTTTCCCATTGACGATGATATTTGTTGTGGGTCTTTCATAGATAGATTTGATGAGGTTCAGGAATGTTCCCTCTATCCCTATACTTTGAAGCATTTTAAGCAGGAGTGGATGCTGGATTTTGTCAAATGCTTTTTCTGCATCAATTGAGAGGACCATGTGGTTCTTCTCTCTTCTCATATTAATTTGTTGTATCACATTGATTTGCGAATCTTGAACCCTCCTTGTAACCCAGGGATGAATCCCAACTGGTCATGGTGGATAATATTTTTAATGTGCTGTTGGATCCTGCTTGCTAGGATCTTGTTGAGAATCTTAGCATCCATATTCATCAGTGAATATTCATCCATATTCATCAGACCATCAGTGGTCTGAAATTCTCCTTTTTTTTTTGGTAGGGTCTTTGTCTGATTTGGGGATCAGGCTTCATAGTAAGACTCTGGAAGTTTTCCTTCTGCCTCAGTTCTTTGAAACAGCTTCTGGAGAATAGGTGTTATTTCTTCTTTTAATGTTTGGTAGACTTCCCCAGGGAATCCATCAGGTCCTGGGCTCTTGTTTTTTGGGAGGTTTTTGATCACTGCTTCAATCTCATTTCTAGATATTGGTCTATTCAGGTTGTCAATTTCTTCCTTGTTCAATTTTGGGAGTTTATAGTTCTCCAGGAATGCATCCATTTCATCTAGGTTGCTTAGCTTATTGCCATATAACTTTGGTAATATCTTCTGATGATTGTTTCTATTTCCTTGGTGTTAGTTGTGATCTCTCCGTTTTCATTCATAATTTTATGAATTTGGGCTTTCTCTCTTTTCTTTTGGATTAGTGTGGTTTCATTGATACGTTCTACTGTATCTCTGGTTTCTACCTCATTGATCACTGCTCTAATCTTGATTATTTGCCTTCTTATGTGTGGAGTTGGTTTGATTTGTTGTTGAGTCTCCAGTTCTTTAAGGTGTAGAGACAGCTGGTGTATTCTGGATTTTTCAATTTTTTTGAGGGAGGCTTGGATGGCTATGTATTTCCCCCTTAGGACAGCCTTTGCTGTATCCCATAAGTTTTGGACCAAAGTGACTTCATTCTCATTGGTTTCCATGAATTGTTTCAGTTCTTCTTTGATATCCTGGTTGATCCAGGCATTCTTAAGCAAGGTGATCTTTAGCTTTCAGGTGTTTGAATTCCTTCCAATCTTTTCCTTGTGATTGAGCTCCAGTTTCAAAGCATTGTGATCTGAGAATGTGCAGGGAATAAATTCAGTATTTTGGTATCAGTTGAGTCCTGATTTGTGACACAGTATGTGGTCTATTCTGGAGAAAGTTCCATGTGCACTTGAGAAGAATGAGTATTCTGTTGTTTTATGGTGGAATGTTCTGTATACATTTATGAGTTCCGTCTGGTCCAATGTGTCATTCCATGCTCTTGTTTCTTTATTGAATTTCTGCTTTGATGATCTATTTCTGAGAGAGGCATGTTAAGATCTCCCACTATTAATATATATTCATATAAATATGACTCTTTATCTTAATTAACAGTTTTCTTATGTAATTGGCTGCTCCCATATTGGGGCCATAGATATTTACAATTGTTAAATCATCTTAGTAGATAGTCCCTTTAGGAATTATGTGGTCACATTCTGTATTTCTGACTACAGTCTTTAGTTTGAAGTCTAATTTATCTGAAATGAGAATTGCTACCCCAGCCTTCTTTTGAGGCCCATTGGCATGAAAGATGCTTCTCCATCCCTTCACTTTTAGTCTGGGTGTATCTTTAGGTTCAAAATGGGTATGGACATTGGGGAGGGTATGTGTTTTGGTGAGTGCTGTGAAGTGTGTAAACCTGGTGATTCACAGATCTGTACCCCTGGGGATAAAAATATATGTTTATAAAAAATAAAAAATTATATTAAAAAAAATGGGTCTCTTGTAGACGACATATGGATGGGTCCCGTCATTTTATCCAATTTGCAACCCTGTGTCATTTTATGGGCACATTTAGGCCTTTCACATTGAGAGTGATTATTGATAGATACGTTTTTATTGACATTGTGTTACCTTTGAAGTCTTTCTTTTTGTAGATTGTTTCTATATTTCTGTTCAATGCTATTCTTAGGATTTTTACTCTTTTATAGAACCCCCCTTAATATTTCCTGCAGTGTCGGCTTGGTGGTTGCATAGTATTTTTTTTTTGAATCAGTTATATTTATTCTTTAAGTACAGGCACACTCATTTGACTATTCTGTTACCTAGAGATTACATTTGGAATATTACCATGGACAACTTGCATAAAATCACACTGGTAAGAAGGGAGAAAGAAAATAGATAATACAAATGACACATTTACATGACAAGATAGAAAAATATGCAAAGGGACTCCAGTCCTTTTCCTATTTTTGGTCACAGGCAGAAGTTGAGGTCTGTGAACTCCTTCTTCCACTTCCAGTTCTGTGTCTTCCTCATCTCTTTCAGAACCACAATAAGTCGGTGTTCTCTACCTCAGGAGCCAACAAACCTTTATTTTTTAAGGTCTGAGTCCTCAACAGTCTGGATTCCTTCTGTTTCCTGTGGGTTCCATCCACCTTTAAATCCTGGAACTGTGCTCAAGATCAAAGCTTTCTGCAATCCATCCAGGGTCTGAAAACACTCATCTTCATTTACCTCTTTATTCTGGTAGCAGTTCTGTTCTTTCCAACTGCTGTTGACTCACAAGGAAACCCAAATTCTCATTTTTCCATTCCCTGAATTAATGCAGCACCAGTACTTCAGAAATAACAAATGTTTATGAAGTTTCATTAAGATAATTATGTCTCATCCATTCCAGAATAGGAAGCATGTACAATAGAATATTACACTCCACTCTTCTTCAGTCCATTAGCCATACATTTCTTCAGAAATATTCAGATGGACAATGTTTTTTAGTCAGAGTGCACATTTCCTAAATAGAGCTGGTAACCCACCCGTAGCCTCTGGGTTCATCTGCACAACTCAAACTATATAAAACAAACACGATTTAATTATTCGGAATAATTCAGACCTCATCTTATTTCTTGGTTGCATAGTCTTTTAATCCTTGCTGGTCTTGGAAACTCTTTATCTCTCCATCCATTTTGAATGTCAGTCTTGCTCGATAAAGTATTCTTGGCTGCATGTTCTTCTCATTTAGTGCCCTGAATATATCTTGCCAACCCTTTCTGGCTTGCCAGGTCTCTGTGGACAGGTCCGACATTATTCTGATGGGCTTTCCTTTGTAAGTAAGGAACTTATTTGTCCTAGCGGCTTTCAAGAGATTGTATCTACAATAATGATTCCTCAATTTGACTATCAGTTGCCTAATTTTTTTGGAATCTATAATTTTGAGTGGAGACCATTCGACCTCTAGTACATGAATGCTGGTTCCATTTGCGAGATTGGGAAAATTTTCATGAAGAACTCGTTCCACTACATCTTCTAGACTTCTTTCTTTCTCCTCCCCTTCAGGGATTCCAATCATTCTGATGTTGGAATGTTTCATGGCATCATTTATTTCCCTGCTTCTGTTTTTATGGCTTCTAAGCTGTTTGTTCCAGGCTTCCTCCTGATCCTTTCTCTCTATCTGTTTGTCTGCCAGATCACTAATTCTATCTTCTGTCTCAATTACCCTAGCTTTTAGAGAATTTAGATTGCATTGAAACTCATTGAGAACATTGTAAACCTCACCCCTGTTAGCTTTCAGTTCTGCCCTAACATTGTGAACATCATCCCTCGTGGCTTTCAGTTCTGCTCTAATCAATTCTGTTTGGTCATTCATGGCTTTCTCCAACCCAGCTATTGCCTGGACAATTGTTAGCCTGAACTCTCTTTCCAACGTATTGTCTATGTTGATAGCCATTCCTCTGTTGCATAAGGCCCATCCTCTGTATTTTTCTTCTGTTGGGCATTCCTTCTCCTAGTCATTTTGGTGAGAGTTGACTGAATGGATGTAGCCGGATGTATCAACCGTGATGCAGTCAAGGTGCACCCTGGAACTCTTCTGACCAATCAGGTTAACCCACCTAAACAAGAGGAAAAAGAAAAGGAAAAGAAAAAAAAATAAAAGAGAGAGAGACAGAAAAAAAAAGGGAAGATAAAAGAGAAGGTTCAGCCCAAATGGGCCCCAAGGTAAGATTGATGAAGTATGCAAACAAAAACAGACAAACAAAAAGACTGATAAAAGTATATGACAAGAGAAAAAATATATATATATAACCAAATAAAGGAAGAACCTCGTCAAAAAGAGCCGCAAGTATAAGATTTATATACTATCAGGACAAACACAAAAAAGCACAGAAACAACTTGCAGAAGAAAAAGTTGGGAGAGTGGTTATAAATTCTCAGTGTGGGTGAGGAAGGTTGTTTTGATTCTTCCTGGATGTATCTTGATATCTTTGTTAAAGGACTCAACTTTCCTAAGATAAGGGGGATAAAAATTGGTTTACCTATAGGGGTAGCATTGATTGGGGAAAGGGGATTACCTTGAAGTTTAACTCTATATGAATATTAGAAAATAAAAATAAAAAAAGAATGAACTAACTAAACTAAACTAAAATTTAAAAAAAATTTAAAAAATAGAAATGCAGACACATGAAAAAATGTTCATCATCACTAGCCCTCAGGGAGATTCAAATTAAAACCACATTGAGATATCACCTTACACCAGTTAGATTGGCCAAAATTGACAAAACAGGAAACAACATGTGTTGGAAAGGATGTGGAGAAAGGGGAACCATCTTACACTGTTGGTGGGAATACAAGTTGGTGCAGCCACTTTGGAAAACAGTGTGGAGATTCCTCAAGAAATTAAAAATAGAACTTCCCTATGACCCTGCAATTGCACTCCTAGGTATTTACCCCAAAGATACAGATGTCGTGAAAAGAAGGGCCATCTGTACCCCAATGTTTATAGCAGCAATGGCCATGGTCGCCAAACTATGGAAAGGACCAAGATGCCTTTCAATGGACGAATGGATAAGGAAGATGTGGTCCATATACACTATGGATTATTATGCCTCCATCAGAAAGGATGAATACCCAACTTTTGTAGCAACATGGACGGGACTGGAAGAGATTATGCTGAGTGAAATAAGTCAAGCAGAGAGAGTCAATTATCATATGGTTTCACTTATTTGTGAAGCATAACAAATGTCATGGAGGACAAGGGGTGTTAGAGAGGAGAAGGGGGTTGGGATAAATTGGAAGGGGAGGTGAGTCATGAGAGACTATGGACTCTGAAAAACAATCTGAGAGGTTTGAAGTGGCAGAGGGGTGGGAGGTTGGGGTACCAGGTAATGGGTATTATAGAGGGCACGGATTGCATGGAGCACTGGGTGTGGTGAAAAAAAATAATGAATACTGTTTTTCTGAAAATAAATAAATCAATTAAAAAATAGAAATGCAAAAGAAAAACACAGGTGTATTTATCTAAAAGTGCAGGTTAGAAGGTTATTATGGAATTTGTTGTACTGGACATCTCGCTGTGGTGGTAAATAGGTTAAAAAATTATCTTTATAAAAAAAATGAACCAGAATAGTGGGAACGAGTTAAAATTAAAAGCTGTCCTTTGTAGTAGTGGTGGTGTTCTCTTGTAGTCCTTTTTTTTTTTTTTTTCCTGGTTGGTTTTCTGGGGGAGGTGCCTGCCACGTGGGTTTTCAGTCAATGATGTCCCCTGAATTAAGTCCTCCTGCCCCCCTCAAGAGGGTGGGCTCTGAGGAAACCAGAGTTTCCAGGCTTTTGTTCTCTGGAGGTTTTTATGTTTGTTCACTTTTTTTTCTCTCACCTTGACCTCTTTTGATGGTTTTTGTAGGTTTAGAGGCAAGAAAACTGCACCCTGAGCTGCCTCTCAGAGAGAAGCCTCAGCCTGCTGCAAAGCCCATATAAATTCCCCCTTGGCTGCTGGCAGAGCAGGCTCCAAGTCGCGGTCCCTGGGGACACAGGATCTTCTGCTTGTACCCCAAACTACGGCAGCGACGGCTGTCTGGGCAGCTCCAGACCACCAGAGAGGTTCTAAGCAGTGATTGCACACTGAGATTTTCCCGCTGGCCTGGGCTGGGTGTGCCTGGTCTTTCTGGATCTAGGAGCGCCGCCCTTCTGCGCCCCTCTCTCAGGGGAGGCTGTGGGTTGCGCATGCATCTCAGGCTCTGAAACCAGGGCACGGGTCCGAGAGCACCAGGCTGGGCCTATGCACACCTCTCTCCAGGAGAGTTTGGGGCGTGCATGCATCTCAGGCTCTGATACAATAGCGCGGGCCTAAGAGCGCCTGGCTGGGCCTTCACGCACCTCTCTCAGGGGAGGGTGAGGGGCGCGTGCGTGTCTCACGCTCTGTAGTGCAGCTCGCTGTTCTGCCCTCTGGCGAGGCACCCAGCCCCTCACAGGAACCCAACCCCACAAGATCTCGGGTGCGCTGGCGGCTCAGGGACCAAGACCTGGTTTCTCTGCCACACTCCATTATTGTCTTATTGTTAAATGAGTTTCCTTAAGCTTGTTATTAATTGATTTATATATTTGGGTGCTCCCAATTTGGGAGCATAAATATTTATAATTATTAGAACGTTTTGTTGGATAGAGTGCTTTATTTTTATATAGTGTCCTTCTTCATCTCTTATTACTTTCTTCATTTTAAAATGTATTTTGTCTGATATAAGGATGGTTACTCCAGATTTCTCTTGATGTCCATTAGCATGATAAACTGTTCTCCACTCTGTCACATTCAATTTGGAGGTGTCTTTGTGTCTCAAATGAGTCTCTTATAAACAGCATTTCAATGGCTCTTGGTTTTTTTCTATCCACTCTGGCACTCTATGTCCTTTGATTGGAGCATTTAATCCATTTACATTCAAAGTATTTACTGAAAGGTATGGATTTAATGCCATTGTATTACCTGTAAAGTCTCTGTTCCTATAGAATGTCTTTATTCTTCTCTAGTCTTTGTAACTTTCCATCTCTCCACTCAAAGCGTCCCCTTTAATATTTCTTGCAGGACTGAATTAGGTTTCAACAACTCCTTTACTTCTACTGGTCTTGGAAACTGTTTATATCTCTCCTATTCTGAATGAGAGCCTTGCTAGATAAAGTATTCTTGGGTGCGTATTTTCCCCATTTAGCATGTTGAATATATCATGTCAGTTCTATTTGGGCTTCCAGGTCTCTCTAGACAGTTATGCTGCCAAGCATATGTATACACCTCTGTAGGTTAAGGACTTTTTTCCCAAGCTGATTTCAGAATTTTCTTTTTATCTTTGTATTTTGCAAGTTTCATTGTAATATGCCATGGTGTTCACCTGCTTTTGTTGATTCTGAGGGTAGTTCTCTGTGTCTCTTGGCCTTGAATGCCTGTTTCCTTCCCCAGGTTATAAAGGTTCTCGGCTATAATTTGTTCACATAAACCTTCTGCCCCTTTTTTCTCCTACTGTTCTTTTAGGTCTCTAGAAGATATAGATATTGTTTCACTTTATGTAATCATTGAGTTCCCTAACTCTTCCTTCCTGATCTAATAGTATTCATTCTCTCTTATTTTCACCTTCATTATTTTCCACATATTTATCTTCTATATGACCAATTCTACCCTGTTTTTTCAATCCTTGTAGTGATTATATTCAGTCTGTTTTGCCACTCAGTTTTAGCATTTTCAAACATTTCAGCTGGGCTAATTTTGGGGTCTTATATCTTTGCATGAAATGTTTCTCTGGTGTCTTCTATGCTTTTTTCAAGTCCATCTAGTAATCTCTTAACTGTTCTAAGTTCTTGTTCACTTATATTGCTTATATCTACTTGGGGCAAGTCCTTGGCTATGATGCCTTCCTGAGCTTTGTTTTGGGGAGAATTTCCTCATTTGTCATTTTGGTTCAATTTTTAGCTTTTGAGTGTTATGAAAGCTTATTATATTTTCTGTACCTCAGAGTAATGCTATATTAAAAAGACATCATACACTGTCCAGGGCCTGGCACTTCTGGAAATGTTTCTATTGGACAGTGTGTACATTCCGCTGTTGTGGGTTTTTTTCGACTTGCCAGTCCTCTGCAGAGTTCCTCCTTGCTAGCAGTGAGAATTGTTTAGACATTTATTTCAGCGTGCTTTAATTTGTTTGTAGAAAAAAGCCTGTAAAAAGCTGAAAGAAATAAAGAAAAAGAGAGAGAGGAAAGAGAGAAAATAAAGAGAGAAATTAAGAAAAAATGAAAAGGGGTGAAAAAAAAACCAAGAAAAATGCCTGATTCAAAACTAAGAGAGAAGGAAAAAAAGAAAGAAAAAAGAAGCCTGAACTAAAGAAAAGAAAAAGAGAGAAAGAAAATTAAAAAAAAAAAAACTAGCAAACAAACAAAAAGCTCTCGTTCTGATACCAAAGGAAAAAAAAGATAAATAAAAAATAAAGTAACAGGGGCACCTGGGTGGCTCAGTGGGTTAATCCGCTGCCTTCGGCTCAGGTCATGATCTCAGAGTCCTGGGATGGAGTCCTGCATCGGGCTTTCTGCTCAGCAGGGAGCCTGCTTCCTCCTCTCTCTCGCTCTCTCTGCCTTCCTCTCTGCCTACTTGTGATGTCTCTCTGTCAAATAAATAAATAAATAATCTTTAAAAAAAATAAAGTAACAGAAAAAAAGTACAGCCTGGTCTTATTTCCATCAGAACTGAAGGGGATGCTATGAGGTACTGTATGATCAGTAGACCCAGTGCATGGGGCATGTTGCCTGTGTTGCTTTTCTGAGGGGGAGGACTGGTATGATTGCTGGCTCAGAATCAGTTCTGCCCCAGTTTAAAAACAATACAAACAAACAAACATAAAACCAAAAAACACACACAGCACCAACAAAAATCTTGCCAAGCAAAGGTGGTGGCATTTGAGTAAGCAGCTTCTACCTCCACTGAAGGCCACTGTGTTGCTATCTGGTATTGGACTGTGTTGATAGCAGGGGTAAAATGTTGAAATCCCTCTTTTTCATCCCCCAACAGGGGAACTCACACCCCTTGCTGTTCAAGAAGCTTTAACAAAAAATCAAGGGTTGTCAGTGTGCCCTGGGCCTAGCTCTCTTGTGCTTATCTCTGTGTTGGCTGGGATTCAAAACTCCAAATATTAAAGTATTCAGCACCACTCAGATCTACTCCATCCTCCAGGTTAGAGGCTTGCTGCAAACTTACTAATGCTCATTGTCCCAGAAAAACAATCCCCTGCCTGAGCCATGTGCAGGTTTTATCATTTGGCAATATGAAAAGCAGCAACCAGATTATCCAGCCACATTTTTTTTCACTGCTGATGACAGGCTGTTTGCTGGCTCCTGCAGGGTTTTTGTCCTTGGAGAGGATATATACCCTCTTCCAAATGTACTCCAGGAAGGGGAACAATCTCTTCTAGTGTAACACCTGAGATCCCTACAACATTTTGTGTGTGCTCCTGGGCTACAGCCATCATTTTCTCCAGAATTACATGCTACAGCAACTCTCGCACAAAAGTTGCACATTTCTCAAAGCTCAGAGTTTGAGCTACACTCACTGTTTGCAAAAAACCTGTCCCACTCCGTTCCCCCAGCTCCCCCAGTCTGTGATTTGAGAGATTTTCTTCGTGTGGGAATCCAACATCACACTCTGTCAACTTGATTTGAATCTTTTTGTACTTGTTAAAGGCTGATTTGTGACTCAGTATGTGACCTCTTTTGGAAAATGTTCTATGTGCACTCAAAAACAATGTGTATTCCTGTAAGAATGTTATTATGTCTTAAGGATTCATTGAGCTCCCTAAGTCTACATTTGTGATCCAAAACTTTTCTTTCCCTCTTCTTTTCAGTTGCATTATTTTCCATAATTTTTTCTTCCATTTCATTGATTCATTCCTGTGGTCAATCCTTGCTGTCATTGCATCCAGTCTGTTTTGCATCTCACTTATGGCATTTTGTATTTCAGTATGACTTAATGACTATATTTTATTTCTTTTATAGCTGCAGTATGTGATTCTTCAGTGTCTTCTGTGATTTCCTCAAGCCAAGCTACTATCCTTAGGATTATTCTTTTAAATTCTATGTTGATTAAATCCCAGACTTCTTCATGTCATTTCTTTTGGGGTGAATTCCTCCACTTGTTACTTTGTCTTGGTCTCAGTGTGTTTGTATGTGTGTGTGTTTGTGTGTGTGAATGTTAAGAAAGCCTGATGTGACAAAGATCTGATATCCAAGATTTATAAAGAACTCCTCAAGCTCAACATACACAACAAAACAGATAATCATGTCAAAAAAGGGCAGAAGACATGAACAGACACTTCTCCAAAGAAGACACACAAATAGCTAACAGACACATGAAAAAATGTTCATCATCACTAGCCATCAGGGAGATTCAAATCAAAACCACATTGAGATACCACCTTACACCATTTAGAATGACCAAAATTAACAAGACAGGAAACAACATGTGTTGGAGAGGATGTGGAGAAATGGGAACCCTTTTACACTGTTGGTGAGAATGCATGTTGGTGCAACCACTTTGGAGAACAGTGTGGAGATTCCTTCAGAAATTAAAAATAGAGCTTCCCTATGACCCTGCAATTGCACTAATGTGTATTTACCCCAAAGCTACAGAGGTAGTGAAATGAAGGGCCATCTGTACCCCAGTGGTCATAGCACCAATGTCCACAATAGCCAAACAGTGGCAAAAGCCAAGATGCCCTTCAACAGACGAATGGATGAAGAAGATGTGGTTCATATATGCAATGGAATATTATGCCTCCATCAGAAAGGATGAACACTCACCGTATGTATCAACATGGATGGGACTGGAGGACAGTATGCTAAGTGAATTATATCAAGCAGAAAAAGTCAATTATCATATGGTTTCACTTACTTGTGGAGCATAAGGAATAACATAGAGGACATTAGGAGAAGGAAAAGAAAAGTGAATTGAGGGAAATCGGATGGGGTATGAATCATGAAAGATGGTGTACTCTGAGATCCAAAACAAGGGTTTTGGAAGGGAGGGGAGTGGGAGGATGGATGAGCCTGGTTGTGGGTATTAAGAAAGGCATATATTGCATGGAGCACTGGGTGTGGTGCATAAACAATGAATCTTGGAACACTGAAAAAATACAATTATATTAAAATAATTAAAAAAATAAAGTGCCTATTGTGTTTCTGCTCTTGAGAGTAATGGCTATATTGAAAAGAGTTCCTACACTTACTGCCCTGGGCCTGGTGGCTTTAGAAGGTGTTTAGAAGGCATTTCAGAGTGTGCACTCTGTTGTCATGTTTTGGCTTTTCTTCTCCTCAGGTCAGTATTCTGCAGAATTTCTCCTTGTATGCAGTGGGAGATGTTTGGTCTACTTCTTAAAAGAATCTGGGCCCTACTTATCCTAGTGCTAAAGCTTTGCAGTACTCGATGATTAGTAGAGTTGCTGTGTGTGAGGGGTTTGTGATGATCGTCTGTGGGAGGGGCCCCAGTGCACTGATTGTCAGGTGGACTTGCCCTAGTAGAGATGCACCTGAAGGGCATGGGTGGGGGGCTGTTGTGCAGTGTTGCTCACTGAAGTGCATCAGTGCTGATGGGTAGATGGGAAAATGGCATTGCCCCACTCTCCTCTGAAGCAGGGAATTCCTGCTGCCACTCTTCAGGAAGCCATCACAGAAGAGTAAACAATCTCTTGCCTTGTGTCCTGGCTTCCTTCAGATTCTTGTCATCACTCTGTCTATGTCCAAGCTATCTGCCTTCCACACAGTACTCCTCTGTTTTATCTTGGGTGCATGGCTGTGTTTCAGAACTCCAAATTTTAGGGACAGTTCTGTGCAGACACATGAGGTGTGGACCCACACTTATTCTCTAGTGGAGAGTGTTGCTACATTGTAACCACTGCCATTTTTTTCCAAGAAAAGCAGTTGCAATACCACACAATGGTTTAGTTTATGGCAAAGTACAGCAAAAGTCTGGCACTTAGGTTCGTTGGTCTTGCAGTTGTCTCTGTTCCTATGCTAATGAATAGGACAGAACATTGGTGCCTGCTAGCTCTTTGTCCCTGGAGTGGCACTCCTAAATACACTCCAGGAAGGGGAAATGTTTCTCCCTGTGCAACCAGGGAATCCTCAGACCATGCTGCCAACTCCTGGGCCTCTGTCTTCCTTCACCATAAGGGCACTATTAAGCCTGCCAGACATGACCCCAGTGATAGTGTGGACTTTTAAAACTTCAGACTTTGAACTCCATTGCTTATAAAAACTTGTAGTAGTCAGGCCCTCTCCTTATCCCAGTAAATTGTTTTGGGGAAGAGTTTTCTTTTGCAACCACCTGCGTACTGCTATCACTTTTTCCTCTCTCACTTCTCTCTCTGTGATCAGGACTCCCTCATCTAACTAGCATCCACAATACTTTTATTTCCTAGATCTACAATGCACTGCTCTACTTTCTGTGATATGGCAGTTTTTCTACCTGTAGATATGCAGTTTGTTGTATCAGTCCTCATATCAATTTCCTGGCTGTTCAGAATATACTGACATTTATCTGGCTGTGTTCAAGAGACGAAGCAACTTAGGGTAACCCTACTCCTCCAACATCTTAACTCCTCCTTTGGGAAATCTACTATTAGTCTTATAGAGACTTCTTTGCAAATAACTTCTCTCTTACATTCAGAGTTATCTTTTTGTTTTTTACTTTAAACTGTTTGATTATAAAATGTGTCTTTGTGTGGGCCTTTTAATTTATCTTACTTATAGCATTGAGCTTCTTTGATTTATAGTTCCATATCTTTAACCAAGTTTAGAGAGTGTTTAGCTATTATTTTTTAAAAATAATGTTTCTGCCTTTTTTGCTCTTTATTCTCTGGTACTTCCATAATGAATATTTTTGCCCACTTGGTGTACCTTATATGGCTCTTTGATTCTATTCATTTTCTTCTTTTTTCTTTCTGCTCTTTTTTTCCCTTTCTGATGTCTGCATCATTTGAAATGTATCCAATCTGATTCATTTCTCTCCATCCTCAAATCTTTTCATTTTTATTTTTTAATTCAAATTAATTAGCCAACATATACAGCCTTGTAGTAAAACTTAAAATCAGGCAATGTGATTTCCCCTGCTTTGTTATTCTTTTTTAATATTTCCTTGGTGACTTGGGGTCTTTTCTGGTTCCCTACATATTTTAGGATAGTCTTTTCTAACACCTTGAAAAATGCCGGTGTTATTTTGATCTGGATGGTGTTTAATGTATAGATTGTGTATAGATAGAAATATTTTAACAATGTTTATTCTGTTGATCCATGAGCATGGAATGTTTTCCACCTTTTTGAGTCTTTTCAATTTCTTTCATAAGTTTTTTGTAGTTACTAGAGTATAGATCTTTACTTCTTTTTTTAGGGTTATGTCAAGGTGTCTAATGGGTTTTGGTGCTATTGTAAATGGAGTAGATTCTCTAATATCTCTTTCTACATTTACATCATTAGTATATAGGAAAGCAACTCGTATCTGTGCATTGATTTTGTATCCTGCCACATTGCTGAATTGATGTATAAGTTCTAGTAATTTGGGGATGAAGTCCTTTGGGTTTTCCATATAAAGTATTATGTTATCTGCAAAGAGAGAGAGTTTGACTTCTTCTTTGTGAATTTGAATATAATTTATTTATTTTTGTTGTCTGAGTCCTGAGGCTAAGACTTCTAGTAATATGTTGAACAACTGTTGCATCCTTGTGTTTTGGACCTTAATGGAAACTCTCTCAGCTTTTCTGCATTGAGAATGATATTTGCTGTGGGCTTGTCATAGATAGTTTTGGTGAATTTGAGGAATGTTCCCTCTATCCCTTTATTTTGAAGAGTTTTAATCAGGAAAGGATGCAGTATTTTGTCCAAGGCTTTTTATGCATCAATTGAGAGGATCATATTTTTTTCTCTTCTCTTATTAATGTGTTCTATGACATTGGTTAATTTGCTAATGTTGAACTACCCTTGCACCCCAGGGATAAATCCTACCTGGTCATGATGAACAATCCTTTTAGAGTACTCTTGGATCTTATTGGGTAAGATCTTGTTGAGAATTTTGGCATTCATATTCATCAGGGATATTGGTCTAAATTTCTCCTTTTTGATGAGGTCTTTCCCTGGTGTTGGGATGCTGGCCTTATTGAAAGAGTTTGGAAATTTTTCTTCCATTTCTGTTTTTTGAAGCAGTTTCAGTAGAGTAGTTACTATTTATTCTTTAAATGTTTGGTAGTATTCCTCTGGGATGGCCTCTGGCTGTGGACTCTTGTTTTTTGGGAGGTTTTTGATCATGCTTCAATTTTGTTACTGGATTTTGGTCTATTCAGATTGTCAGCTTCTTCCTTTTTCAGTCTTAGTAGTTCATAGGTTTCCAGGAAGCCATCCATTTATTTCAGGTTGCCTGCAATTGTTGATAATAATTTCTAATAATTGTTTCTATATCCTTGTTAGTTGTGATATCTCCCCTTTCTTTGATAATTTTATTAATTTGTGTCTTTCTCTTTCATTTGGATGAATCCAGCCAGTGGTTTATCGAGCTTATTAATGCTTTAAAAGAATCAGCTTCTAGTTTCCTTAATGTATTCTGCTCTATTTCTGGTTTCCAATTCACTGATCTCTACTCTAATCTTTATTATTTATCTTCTACTTCACTTAGGCTTTATTTGTTGTTCTTTAAGGTGTAAAATTAGCTTGTGTATTTGGGTTTTTTTGGGAGGGGGCTGAGGATTGGATAGCTATGTATTTCCCCCTTAGGATAAACTTTGCCATATCCCACAGGTTTTGGACCAATATGTTTTCATTCTCATTGGTTTGCATGAATTGTTCAAGTTCTTCTTTGATTTCCTGGTTGACCCAAACATTATTGAACAGGATGGTCTTTATTTTCCAAGTGATTTAATTCCTTCCAAACTTTTTCTTGTGATTGAGTTCCAGTTTCAGAACATTATGGTCTGAGAATATGTGGGGAGTAATCTCAATCTTTTGGTATCAGTTAAGACCTGGCCTGTGACCCAGTATGTGGTCTATTCTGGAGAAAGTTCCATGTGTGCTTGAGAAGAAAGAGCATTCTTTTGTTTTAGGGTGGAATGTTCTATATGTATCTATGAGGTCTATGTGGTCCAGTGTATCATTCAGTTCTTGTTTCTTTGTTCATCTCCTGCTTAGATAATCTGTCTATTGCTGTGAGTGAGTGCTGAGGTCTCCTATTTTTAAAGTATTATTATCAATATATCTCCTTATTTTTGTTAACAGTTTGCTTATGTAGCTGGCCGTTCCCATTTTGGTGCCATAAATATTTACAGTTGTTAGATCTTCTTTTTGGATAGTCCCTTTAAGCATGATATAGTGTCTTTCTGTATCTCTGACTGCAGTCTTTAGCTTAAAATCTAATTTGTCTGAGATGAGAATTACTACCCCACCTTTCTTTTGAGGTCCATTGGCATGAAAGATGATTCTACATTCGCTCACTTTCAGTCTGATGTATGTTTAGGCTCACAATGAGTCTCTTGTAGACAGCATGTGGGTGGATCATGTCTTCTTATCCATTCTGCAACCCTGTGTCATTTCATGGGAGCATTTAGGCCATTCACATTTAGAGTGATTATTGAAATATATAATTTTATTGTCATCATGTTGCCTGTAAAGTCCTTGTTTCTATAGATTGTTTCTGTAAATTTCTGTTCTATATCACTCTTGGGGTATTTCTCCTTTTATATAACCCCCCTTAATATTTTTTGCAGATCTGGCTTTGTGATCACATATTCTTTCAGTTTCTGCCAGTCTTGGAAGCTCCTCGTCTCTCCATCCATTCTGAATGATAGCTTTCTCAGATAAAGTATCATTGGATGCTTATTTTTCTCATTTAGTACCCTGAATATGTCTTTCAAGCCCTTTCTGGCTTGCTAGTTTTTTGGACATGTCTGACATTATTCTGATGTTCCTCCTTCTGTACGAAAGAAATCTCTTCCCCTTCACCACTTTCTGGATTGTTTCATTGGATCTAAGATTTGTCAGTTATATTAGTGTATGTGTGGGCATTGGTCTATTCTTTTTGATCTTGGAGGGGTCCTCTCTGCCTCTTGGACATGAATGCTTGTTTTGTTCCCCAGATTATGGGAGTTCTCAGCTACAATTTGCTCAAATATATCTTTTAGACCCCCCCTCTGCCATCTCAGGACATTGGAATATTTCATGGCATCATTAATTACTCTCTGTGTGATCTCTTGGGCATCAATCATTTTTTCCCATGCCTCCTTCTTTTCCTTCTTTTCTATCATCTTATCTTCTAGCTCACTAATTTGTTCTTCTGGCTTATTTACCATGGGTTTTAGAGTATCCAGGTTTGTCTGCAGTTTATTCATAGCATTTTAAAGTTTGGCCTGTTTAGGTCTCATTTCTGTCCTTAGAGATTCTACATTGTTGCTAATATTTTTCTCAAGCCTAGATATCAACTTCATAACTTTTCCTCTGATGTTTATTTGTGACATCTTGCTTTTATCCATATTCATTAAGTCTGTGCAGAGGCTACAGTCTCTGATTCTTTTCTTTGTTGGGGGTTCCTCCTCTTAGTCATTTTATTGGGATGGTGTTTTAGGGACTGTACAGAGTCCAAAGTATTAACCATGACCCAAGCAAAATGTACCTGTTTTATAGGGACCTTAGGGTTGTCCTCCTCTTGTTCTTCCAGCCTGTCTCCTGAGGGAGGGATCCACCACACTGTTACTCAGGCAACCCTGCTTGGGCAGATTTGCCCTGCCCTCTGTGGTGGTAAATGGGCTCAGTGAAAACTGTTTTTGCTTGTTTGTTTGTTTGTTTTAGCTTTTACTCTCTGGCTGCTTTCCCTGGTGGCTTTCTGTGTCTCTTGAGAGTCAGAGCAGAAGTGAGCTCATCCAAACCTCTGTCTCAGAACAGAGAAATTGCAGTCTTCTTTTCATTGAGTTCTCCAGCCCACACTGCCTCCGTTTTTGTCTGTGCTGCTAACAATAACAGCCTCCTCAGTTTTGCATCCCACAGCAACACTCCCAGTGGTAGAACCCAGGACCAGGTATGTTTCTAACCTTTGTGTTTCTAAAACCAGGAGCCACCTCTGGATCCTGTCTGGAGGCTGCACTAAAGTCCTATTCCTACTGCTACCAGTCTGCAAGTCTGTGCCAGGTCCCCAACATGAGGCATTTTTGGTTCCGGTATTATATCACCTTCCTATCACCAGCTTATGGCAGGTCCCTCCCCCTTGTGTTTATCTTCTGATACCTGTGCACAGAATCACAGCTCTTTGACTCATACCTCAACACCACCAGAGATATTCTGTTTGCAGAGATCCAGGTATATATTTTTACATCTCAGGCTGATTTTGTAGGTGTTCAGAATGGTTTGGTAGATATCCAGCTAAATCAGGGGACTGGTTGAAATAGTGTCTCTCAAATCCTCTGCCATCTTTTTCATTTCCACAACTTTCTAATATAGGTTAAAGTCTGTCATTGTGATGGCCCAGCTTTCCTTTACTTGTTCAACATGCTTCTGGTGATTCAGGGTCTTTCTGGTTCCATACAAATTTTAGGATTTTTTTTCAGCTCTATGAAAAAAATGTCAATGGTATTTTGATAGGGATTGCAATGAATGTGTAGATTGCTGTGGGCAGCAAAGATATTTTCACAGTATTTTTCTTCCAATCCATGAGCATGGAATATTTTTCCATTTTTTTGTGTGTCTTCCTCAATTTGTTTCATAAGTGTTCTGTAGTTTCTAGAGTAAAGATCCTTTACCTCTTTAGTCAGATTAATTCCTAAGTATCTTATGTTTTTTGGTGCTATTCCAAATGGAATCAATTCCTTAATTTCTCTTCCTTCAGTATCATTGTTAGTATATGGAAATGCAACTGATTTCTGTGCATAGATTTTGTATCCTTCCACACTGGGGAATTGTTGTATGAGTTCTAGCCATTTTGGGGTGGAGGTTTCCACATATTGTAGCATGTCATCTGCAAAGAGTGATAGTTTGACTTATTTGCCAGTTTGAATTCCTTTTATTTCTTTGTGCTGTTTGATTGCTGAGACTAGGACTTCTAATAGTATGGTGAGCAAAAATGGTGAGAGTTTGTATCCCTGCTGTGTTTCTGACCTTAGGGGAAATGTTCTCAGTCTTTACCCATTGAGCGCCATATTCACTGTGGGCTTTTGATAGATGGTTTTCATGATATTGAGGTATGTTCTCTTTATCCATAGACTGTGGAGAGTTTTAATTAAGAAAAGATATTGCATTTTGTCAATTTTTTCTGCATCAATTGAGAGGATCATAAGGTTCTTTTTCATTCTTCTATTAATATGATGTATCAAGGTGATTGATTTTTGAATATTGAATCACCCTTGCATCCCAGGAATAAATTCCACCTTTTGTGGTTAAAAAAAAAAATTCTTTTAAGGTACTATTGGATCCTATTGGCTAGTATTTTGTTGAGTATTTTGGTATCCATGTTCATGAGGGCTATTGATCTGTAATTCTTTTTGATGGGGTCTTTAGTATTGGGATCAAGATAACACTGGCCTCATAGAAGGAGTTTGAAAATTTCACTTACATTTCTATTTTTTTTAAGTAACTTCTGTAGAATAAGTATGATATTTTCTTAAAATATTTGGTAGAATAGCCCTGGGAAGTCGTCAGGACCTGGACTCATTTTGGGGATGTTTTTGATTAGTGCTTCAATTTCCTTGCTGACTATTGATCTGATCAGATTTTCTCTTTCTTCTTGTTTCAGTTTTGGTAGTTTATAAATTTCCAGGAATGCATCCTTGTCTTCCACATTGCCACATTTTTTGATATATAGTTGCTCATAATATGTTCTTAAAATTGTTTGTATTTTCTTGGTGTTGGTTGTGATTGTTACTCTTTCATTCATGATTTTATTAATTTGGATCCTTTCTCTTTTCTTTTTGATAAATCTGGCTAGTGGTTTATCAGTCTTATTTCTTTCAAAGAACCTGCTTCTAGTCTTATTGATCTGTTCTACTGTTCTGCTTTTTTAAATTGACTTCTTCTCTAATATTTATTATTTCTCTTCTCCCGCTTGGTTTAGACTTTATTTTCTGTTCCTTCTCCAGCTTCTTTAGGTTAAAAGTTAACGTGTGTATCTGAGATTTTTCTTAGTTTTTGAGAGAGTCATGTATTGTAATGTACTTCTCTCTTAGGACTGCCTTTGCTGTTTCCCAAAAGTTTTCAAACAGTTGTGTTTTCCTTCTCATAAGCTTCTATGAATTTTTTGGTAATTCTTCTTTAATTTCCTGGTTGAATCATTCATTCTTGAACAGGACGCTCTTTAACCTCCAAGTGTTTTAGTTCTTTCCAAATTTATTCCTTTGTTAGAGTACCAGTTTCAAAGCACTGTTGTCTGAAAATATTCAGGGTATAATCTCAATCTTTTGGGATCAGTTGAGACCTCATTTGTGACCCAGTATGAGACCTATTCTCAAGAAAGTTTTATGTGCTGTCAAGAATAAGGTTTGTATACAACTGTGAATTTCACCTGGTCCAGTGTGCCATTCAAAGCCCTTGCTTCTTTCTTGATTTTCTGCTTAGATGATCTGTCCATTGTTGTGAGTGGGGTGTTGAATTCCCCTATTAATGTGTTATTATCAATGTGTTTCTTTACTTTGGTTATTAATTAGTTTATATAATTGGCTTCTCACAAATTAAAACATATATGTTTATAATTGTTAGATCTTCTTGTTGGGGAGATACCTTTAGGTATGGTGTAGTGTCTGTTTTCATCTCTTACTACAGTTTTTGTTTTAAAATCAAATTTGTCTGATAGGATGATTGCTACCCCAGTTTTCTTTTGAGGTCCATTGAGGTGGTAAATTGTTCTCCACTCCTTCACTTTCAGTTTGGAAGTATGTTTAGGTCTAAAATGAGTCTCTTATAGACAGAATATGGATGGGTATTGCATTTAGCCCATTTACTTTCAGAGTAACTACTGAAAGTTATGAATTTAGTTCCATTGTGTTGTCTGTAAATTTAAAGTTTCTATATATTGTCTATTTCTTTCTAGTCTATGTTGGACTCTTTTTTGCTCACAGCATTTACATTAGCGTTTCTTGCAGGGCTGTCTTGGTGGTCACATATTCTTTCAGTTTCAGTCTGTCATTGTGTTCTGTTCATTATGTCTCCTTCAATTCTAAATGACAGCCTTGCTGGATAAAGTGTTTTTGGCTGCATTTTCTTCTCATTTAGTGCCATGAATATATCTTGCCACCCCTTTCTAGCCTGTCAGGTCTCTGTCTGATGGTCTGATCAGACAGACCATCAGACCATTAGATCTGATGATAGTCTGTTGTTCCTACCTCTATAGGTTAAGAACCTCTTGTCTCAAGCTTCTTTGAGAGTTTTCTCTTTATCTCTGAAATTTGTAAGCCTTACTATTATTTGTCAGGGTGTTGGTCTATTATTAATTTTGTATTTTTGGTCTACTTCTTTGACATGAATGCCTGTTTATTCTCCCCACATTAGGGGAGTTCTCAGCAATGATATGCTCAAATATACCTCCTGGCCCTCTCTCTGTCTTCTTCACCCTCAGGTACCTTAATAATTCTGATGTTGCTTCATTTTATGGCATCACTGAATTCTCAAAGCCTCTATCCCTGAGCTATTGTTTTTCACTTTTCTTCAACTTCTTTCCTTTCCATTAACCTGTCTTCTATGTCACTTACTTTCTTTTCTGCCTCATTCACCCTAGCTGTTAGAGCACCCAATTTTGACTGCATCTCAGTTATAAGCACTTTCAAGTTTAGCCAGATTAATTCTCATATCTGTGTTAAGAGATTCTCTTTTATACTTTTTCTCAAACCCAGCTATTAACTTTATAATTATTATTCTTAATTCCATCTTTGACATCTTATTTATATCCATATCAATTAGATCTGTGGATGAAAACATTATCTCTGGTTCTTTCTTTGGTTGTGAATTCCTCCTTCCAGTCGTTTTGCCCAGAGAAAAAAAGGATGAATGAGTAAACAAAATCAAAAATAAGAAACACAACCCAAGTAAAATACACCCTAGACAAATCCAAAGTGGTTGAAAGACACCAAAAAAAGGGGTGGGTGGGTAGAATATAATCTGACAGTGTGGATGAAACAGGGTGATCTGCTTAGTCCTGAGTGTATTTTGGTCTTTGTGTTAGGAGACACCAAATCCTGAGGTTGCAAAGAAAGTAAAACTTATATCTATATCCATATATAGATATATATATACATATAAATATGTATATATAGATATGTATGTAGTTAGATAGATATAGATATATACAAAAATAAAATTGAATGCAGTGAAAGGAGGCCAAAAATAAATAATATATCTGTAACATGTAGATGCAAAAAATGAAAGTTAAAAAAACCTTAAAAACAAAGAGATGATAAAATAAGAAACTAGTTGAAACAGGAAAAAAAGTGAAAAAAAAAGAAGAAATGGAAAAGATTAAACAAACCATAAAAAATTCTATTCTATATACCACTTTCCACTAGCACTGGAGTTTTAAAGTCTTGTGGGGTATGTAAACTTTCTGAGCCCCTATTTTTCCAGCTGGTCTTCTGGGAGAGGTGTGTGCTGTGCAGCTTTTCAGGTTTCTTTGCCTGGGCAGAGTCACACTTCACCTTGCCAGGGGCCTGGCTCAGTGTAATCTGGTCCTTTTTGTGGATTTTGTTCTATGAAATCTTTCTGAACCTCTTTAGAGGATCAAAATTAAAATGGCCATGCCCTGACCTCCAGTCCCAGAGCTGAAAAATCACTATCTCCTCTCTTTAGTAAACCCTCTGGGATAATCAATCTTCACTTTTGGGTCTGCCAAACTCTGAAGAATCCTGCAGTGTAGTGCCACAGCCATCCTCCTGGGGGAAGTTGGAGGGTCCTGCATTATTGCCCTTTGTAGGGCAAACTGAGAACTGTCACTGGATCCGGCCTATACCCACTCCACCCCTTCTGGGGGAAGGCAGAGGATCACCCTGCCTTGTCCTTTACAGGGCCCCCACCCTTAGAACTGTTGCCTACATGCACTTGCTCCACCCCTAATGAGGGATGCTGGAGGGTCCCTGGGTTCCAGTCCTCTGTACAGTGCACAGGCAGAGAGTGTTTACTCACTTGCCCCAGCTCACATTTTATGGTGAAAATAGCTGAACGCCCCCTCTTGGACTCACTGACCATAACTAGTTTCCCAGTTCCATTGTTTGGGAATTCTACCATCTCAGGTATTCCTGTAATTTCTGTGACTCTGGGGATCCTGAGACCACACTGACACACCTAGAAATCTGCCAATTTCATCTCCTGAACACCTCTCAGGCAGGGATGTCTCTCATTGGAGCAGATTTCTAAGGGTGCATATTTGGCCCTTCTGGGCTATATCACTTTCCAGTAGCAGCTTAAGAGGCTCTCCCCGCCCCCCTATTTAACTTCTGATATATCCCCTCAGATTCACTTCTCTGCAACTTCTATCTTGCAAAAACTGGTCACTTTTCTACTCATAGAGCTCCAGATATATATTTTTTTCATACATCTCAGGTTTAATTCATGTGTGCTCAGAATGATTTGATAGTTATCAAGCTAAATCCAAGGAACCAGATGAAATGAGGTTCCCTACTCTTCCACCATCTTGCCACCTTCCATTTTTTTTAAATAATTTCTATATTTGGGAGGGGGGCAAGATGGCGGAGGAGTAGGGGACCCTATATCAAATGGTCCACTAACTTGAGTTGGATATCTGGCCGACCACTCTGAAAACCCACAAAATGAGCCTGGGATGTAAGAAGATATATTATGATCTATACCAACAGAATATCTCCGGTGGCTGGTTTTGAGGTATGATGCAGGGAGCCATCATTTTGTGGCCAGATATCTGAAGATAAATTAAAGGGGGAGGAGTTGCTATAAGTGGGAAGGTGAAATAACATAGAAGCACAAACCCATTCAGTACTGGGGACTGGGCACAGACTCACAGACCAGTAGGCATGAGGAAAGGACTTTAGGGCCACCCACCAGGCTGAAAACTGAAGCTGCATGGGTGCACGTATTAACTGGTGTCAGCTGGCAGTTTTAGAAGCACAAAGGGCAGAGTCATGCCTGGACCTGGAAACAAGGGCTGGGAGTGTGGCTATGGGGTGCACAAACCAGGTTGCTGTAGTTTTTAGCAACACAGACAAAACTAGAGTCAGTGTGACCTGGAGAGTTTTCTGGAGCATGGTCTTTGATCTCTCTGTTCTGAGACAGAACTTCAGACACAGTCACTTCAGCTCTGACTGTTAGAAGGGACAGAGAAACCCACCATGGAAAGACACCAGAGAATGAAATCCCCCTTAAACCAGTATTCACTGATCCCAACCACCACCACTGGGGGAAGACAATTTTGCCCAAACAGTGTTGCCTGATTAACAATGTGGCAGGCCCTTCGCCCCGGGAAGACAAGCTGAAAGAACAAGAGGCCAAGAACCCTAAAGTAGCTAAAAACAGGTGCATCTTGCTTGGATTGTGGTCAATAGTTTGGACTCTGTACGTTCCCTCAACCACCTCTCACCAGAATGACTAGAAGAAGGAACCCCCAACAGAGGAAATATTCAGAAACTGTGACCTCTGCCATTACACTAATGGATATGGACGTAAGCAAGATGTTGGAAATAGAATTCAGGGTAACAATTACACAGACAATAGCTGGGTTGGAGAAAACCATTAATGGCAACATAGATTCTCTAAGGGCAAAAGTGAGAGCTGATTTGGCAGAATTTAAAAATGCTATCAGTGAGATGCAATCTAATCTAGATTCTTTAACAGCTAGGGTAAATGAGGCAGAAGATTGAATTAGTAATCTAAAAGACAAACTGATAGAAAAGAAGGATCAAGAGGAGGCCTGGAACAAACAGCTTAGAATCCATGAAAACAGGATTAGAGAAATAAATGACACCATGAAATTTTCCAGTGTCAGAATTATTTGGATCCCTGGGTAGTGAAGAGGGAGAACTAGAAGATATAGTTGAGCAAAATTTACCTGAAAATTTCCCTAACACAGGGAATGAAACAAGTGTTCATATTCTAGAGGCAGAGATAACACACCCCTAGATCTACATGGGTAGGAAGACCTCCAGACATGTGATAGTAAAACTCGTGAATCTTAAATCCAAACAAAATATCTTAAGGGCATCTAGGGCAAAGAGATTCCTTATAAGCAGATTCTTTACATTTCAGAATAAAGTCAGACCTGTCCACAGAAATCTGGCAAGCCTGAACGGACTGGGAAGACATATTCAGGATACTAAATGAGAAGAACATGCAGCCAAGAATACTCATTTGGCAAGGCTGACATTTAGAGTGGATGGAGACATAAAGAAGTTCCAAGACTGGGAAAGACTGAAAGACTTTGTGACCACCAAGCTTGCCCTGCAAGAAATATTAAGGGGAATTTTGTAAAAGAAGAAAGACCCCTGTTTCATTTGCATTCCTGACCTGACTACCCAGAGCCTGCCTTTTTTTTTTTTTTAAAGGATCACATCCCACTAAGAAGTGTTGGTGATCGGCATGAACTGAGCAGTAAGACCCTTTCCCTGAGAGGTGCTTGCCTTTGTGTTGAAGGGAGCTGAGTGGCCACCATGGCCCACAGTGAGGTCTGCTCATCACAGGGACCATGTGGGCCTCGGATGCCACCCCCAGCTCTCCCTGATGGAGGGTGGGTGGCAGAACTCCATCTGTGTGGACAGATCCCAGCCCCCTAAGCTCCCATTTTATATATGGGGTGCTGAGAGCCAGCAGTAGGGGAAGGGACAGGCTGAGAGTCATGGAAAGGTGGGGCAGGACCCCCACACAGAGCCCCTACCTACATCATCAGACAGTTTGACTTTGTGTCCCCATGCTTCCCCGAAACAGTTCTGCTGAGAGAGAAGCAGCAGCTTGGCAAACACTCCAAGGCTGCTTCCTGCTTATTCTTGGTGGGGGTAGGGGCATGGCTACCACATATTACCTGTTTAGTGAGGCTCCTTTAAGGGGATTTTTATTTGTGATTGTGGCTGATTTTTATGGCAGTCCAACGAGACAGCAAACACTCAGTGTTCGTATTTATATAATTCCTGACAGAAAAATCTTAGATAATTAGCAAATATTACAAATACTTCTCAGTCTATAAATTCTACAACTTACATGAATAGACCAATTTCTTGAAATATATGAACTATGAATGCTCAAGAAGGAAAAATAGAAAAACCTGGAGTTTTGTGTATGTGTCAGAGAAGTTGAATTTGTATTCAAAAACCATCCAAAGAAGAAAACCCAGGTCCGGATGCTTTTACTAATGAACCTTTTTGAACAGTTAAGGAAAAAAATACTCTGCTGTCTCTTCCTGGAAATAAAAGATAGACGATGTGGGGCGCCTGCGTGGCTCAGTACAGTTGGGTGTCCAGCTCTTGGTTTCAGCTCAGGTCATGGTCTCAGGGTGGTGAGATCGAGCCCCAGATTGGGTTCTGTGCCCAGCAGGGAGTCTGCTTGAGATTCTCTCTCTCCCTCTGCCTCTCCCTCACCCTACACTTTCTCTCTCTCTCTAAAATAAATAAATAAATCTTAAAAAAAAGAAGACCCCAAGAGTGATATGAACAGAAATTTACAGAGACAATCTATAGTAACAAGGACCGCACAAGCAGCATGATGACAATAAAAACTTATCTTTCAATTATCACTCTCAATGTGAACAGCCTAAATGCTCCCATAAAATGGCACAGGGTTTCAGATTGCATAAAAATATAGAATCCATCAACATGCTGTCTACAAGACACTAATTTTAAACATAAAGATATATTCAGACTGAAAGTGAGGTGATGTAGAACCATCTTTCATGCCAACAGACCTCAAAAGAAAGCTGGGGTAGCGATTCTCATATCAAACTAATTAGATTTTACCCTAAAGACTGTACTCAGAGAAAAAGAAGGATGCTATGTCATTCTTTTTTTATTATTATTTTATTTGTTGATGGGATAGACAGAGATTAAAAGTAGTCAGAGAGGCAGGCAGGGAGAGAGGAGGAAGTAGGTTCCCCACTGAGCAGAAAGCCCGATGTAGGGCTCCATCCCAGGACCCTGAGACCATGACCTGAGCCAAAGGCAGAGGCTTTAACCCACTGAGCCACCTAGGCACACCTACAATATCATTCTTAAAGGGTCTATCCAACAAGAAGTTCTAACTGTTTTAAATGTCTATGCCACCAAAATGTGAGCAACCAACTACATAAGCCAAATGTTAATAAAAATAAAGAGACATATTGATAACGATATTTTAATTGTAGGGGATCTTAGTACTTCACTCTCAGATCATCTAAGCAGAGAATTAACAAATAAATAAGAGCTTTGAATGACACACTGGACCATATGGACATCACAGATATATACAGAACATTCCACCCTAAAACAACAAAATATTCATTCTTTGTGAGTGCACATGGGACTTTCTCTAGAATAGACCACATACTGGGTCACAAATCAGGGCTCAACAAATTCCAAAATATTGAGATTATTCCCCGCATATTCTCAAACCACAATGCTTTGAAACTGGAGCTCAATCAAAGGGAAAAATTTGGAAGAAATTCAAACACTTGGAAGTTAAATATCATCCTGCTCAAGAATGTTTGGATCAACCAGGAAATCAAAGAAGAACTTTTAAAAAATCATGGAAAACAATTAGAATGAAAACACATCCGTCCAAAATCAACAGCATATGGGATATAGCAAAGGTGGCTCTAAGGGGAAAATACATAGCCACACAAGCCTTACTCAAAAAAAAAAAGAAAAGAAAAAGAAAGAAAGAAAGAAAGAAAGAAAGAAAGAAAGAAAGAGAAAGAAAAAACCCAAATACACAAACCCTCTTTAAGCCTTAAAGAACTAGAGAATCAAAACCAAATTAAGCCTAACCCATGCACAAAAAGGGAAATAATTAAGATTAGAGCAGAGATCAGTGAGTTAGAAACTAGAGATACAGTAGAACACATCAATGAAACTAGGAGCTTGTTCTTTGAAAGAATTGAAAAGATTGATAAACCACTGCCCAGACTAATCCAAAAGAAAACAGAATAACCCAAGTTAATAAAATTATGAATGAAAGGAGGGAGAGATCACAACTATAAGGAAATAGAAACAATCATCAGAAATTGTTATCAACAACTATGAGCCAATGAGTTAAGCAACCTAGAAGAAATAGATGGATTCTTGGAAACCTATAAACTTGCAAGACTGAAACAGAAAGAAATTGACAACCTGAATAGATCAATGACTGGTGACGAGAATGAAGCAGTGATCAAAAACCTCCCACAAAACAAGAGCCCAAGACCTGATGAATTCCCTCGATAATTTTACCAAACATTCAAAGAAGAAATCATACTTATTCTCCTGAAGCTGTTTGAAAAATATAGAAGTAAAATATAGATATAGATATAGATATAGATATAGATATAGAAGTAAAACTTCCAGACTCCTATGAGACCGACATCCCCTTGTTCCCCAACCCAGGCAAAAACCCCATCAAAAAGGAGAATTTCAGACATATATACCTGATGAATATGGATGCCAAGATTCTCAATAAAGTCCTAGCTAATAGGATCCAACAGTACACTGAAAAGTAATCCGCTAAGACCAGGTGGGATTTATCCCTGGGTTGCACGGGTGGTTCAACATTCACAAGTCAGAGTGATAGAACACATTAGTAAGAGAAGTGTGAAGAGCACATGGTCCTCTCAACTTATGCAGAAAAAACATTAGACAGAATACATCATGAATTCCTGATTAAAATTCTTCAAAGTATAGGGATAAAGGGAATATTCTTCAACTTCATAAAATCTACTTATGAAAAATCCACAGCAAATATTATTCTCAAAGGAGAAACATAACAGCTTTCCCTTTGAGATCCGTGCTGGGAAAATTGGACAGCTATATACAGAAGAATTGAACTTGACCATTCTCTCACAACATACACACTCACACACGTAATCTCTGCATGAATGAAAGCCTTTAATGTGAGACAGAAATCCCTCAAAGTCCTAGAGGAGAACATAGGCAGTAATCTCTTCAACACCAGCCACAACTACTTTCAAGACACGTCTCCAAAGGCAAGGCAAGGGAAACATTAGCAAAAATGAACTTTTTTTTAAAATTTTTTATTTTTTATAAACATATATTTTTATCCCCAGGGGTACAGGTCTGTGAATCACCAGGTTTACACACTTCACAGCACTCACCAAAGCACATACCCTCCCCAATGTCCATAATCCCACCCCCTTCTCCCAAACCCCCTCCCCCTAGCAACCCTCACTTTGTTTTGTGAGATTAAGAGTCACTTATGGTTTGTCTCCCTCCCAATCCCATCTTGTTTCATTGATTCTTCTCCTACCCACTTAAGCCCTCATGTTGCATCACCACTTCCTCATATCAGGGAGATCATATGATAGTTGTCTTTCTCTGCTTGACTTATTTCACTAAGCATGATACACGCTAGTTCCATCCATGTTGTTGCAAATGGCAAGATTTCATTTCTTTTGATGGCTGCATAGTATTCCATTGTGTATATATATCATATATTCTTGATCCATTCATCTGTTGATGGACATCTAGGATCTTACCATAGTTTGGCTATTGTGGACATTGCTGCTATAAACATTCGGGTGCACGTGCCCCTTTGGATCACTATGTTTGAGACATCGTCAAGATAAAAAGCTTCTGCATAGCAATGGAAACAGTCAACAAAACCCATATATGGCAGAAGATATTTGCAAATGACACTATAGACAAAGGGCTGATATCTAAGGTTTATAAAGAACTTCTCAAACTCAACACCCAACAATAAGTCAAAAATAAGTCAAATAAATCAACAAAATAAGTCAACAAATGGGCAGAAGACATGGAAAGACACTTATCCAAAGAAGACATACAGATGGCTAACAGGCACATGAAAAATGTTCATCATCATTAGCTATCAGGCAAATTGAAATCAAAACCACAAGATGGAGGGGTAGAGAAAGATTGAAGAGAAGTAGGAAACAATGTTTCAATGGGTCCCCTAAAGTGAGCTGATTACCTACCAGAACACTCTGAACACCCATGAAATCAGCCTGAGATGTAGGATTATACACTTCTGGATCTCTACAGGGCAGAATACAACAGTGGACAGGTAAAGTGGAGTGGGAATGTTGGACTGATATTGAAAGATAAACAAAAGGGGGAGGGAACCACCAGGAGTGACCCATTGGAAAGTAATACCCCAATATGAGAGTGCCCTGTGATTGGGGACCAGCATTAACTTGGAATTTGGTTAAAAGCACTCAAAAAGAGCAAAATATCTTAATGGGAAATTTGTGGAATTGGGCAATATGGGCACGGACTTGAGCCCATGGAACCAGGACATCCACCCCTGGTGTCCTGACAAAGAGAGTGCAGTGAAGAATGCAGGTCGTGGTCCCTGAGCCACCGGCGCTTGTGAGAGTCTCTGGTTGGCAGCCTCTGGGTGGCGGTGTGCATGAGAGAGTCTGGTGTGGACACCAGCTGGCAGTTTCTAGAACCACAGCCTTTTGCATCCTCCATGTGTGCTGCCAGAGCAGGGTCTGAGTCACACTCTACAACAACCCTTGAAAGAGGACCCTGTGGGGGCTAGCCAGTGCTCTCTAGGACCGGCGAGAGTCTGAACACCCCAATCCTGATGCCAAGATGAAAATTTCAGCGGCTGTCTCTGGTTGGGATCTCTCCAGTGGTCTGGACCTGCCCAGACAGCTGCGGCAAAGGCAGCTACAGGAAGCAGGCTCTCTGGACTAATATTGCTCCCGATTTTAGGAGCACCAGGTACAGAGACAAGCAGGAGTTCCTGTGATTCCTGAGACTGTGGCTGGAAACGTGCTCTGCTGGTGGGAAGTGGCAGAGGGGGAAATCTATGTGCTCTGGACCACCCAGAGTGGAACAGACTGAGGCTTCTCTCTGAGATGGAGGTCTGGGGGCAGTTTGCTTTTCCAAAACCCTCCAAGGGGAAAAGAAACCCTCTGGAGAAAAAAAGCCTGAAAATTTGGTTTCCTCAGAGCCCAGCCCCTTGGTAGGGGGCAGAAGAAATCAATTCTGGCAAGACTGCCTGAAAAACTCCTTGGAAGGCCCCTCTGCCATAAAGGCAGCCAAAAAAGAAAAAACAAACAAATAGACAAGAGGACAACCACCACAGGGTCCCATAAAAATGTAAAACCCCAATATCAGGGGAAAAGAAGATATTAGGTTCCCGGTATTGCCCTAAAACCTGTTTACATCACAGATTCAAACTTTTATTTTAATTCGTTGCCACAACTCTTGTTATTTTTATTTTTTTATAATTGGTTAGCCAATTTACCATCACAATGAGAGGTTCAGTACAAAAATTCCATGATAACCTTTTAACTTGAAATTCTGATACATATACCAGTGTTTTTTGTTTTTCTGTTTTTTTTAATATTCATATAAAGATAATGTTCAAGGTAATCCTCTTTCCCTAATCAACACTACTCCTATATATAAACCAGTATTAAGCCCCCTTTATCTTGGGAAAATTGAGTCCTTTAACAAAGATACCAAGATACACCCAGGAAGAATCAAAATAATCTTTCTCGCCCACACTGAGGATTTATAACCATCCTCCCATCTTTTTCTTCTGTCAGTGTTTCTGTGTATTTGTTTTTGTTCTGGTAGTATATAAACCTTATACTTGGAGTTCATTTTGGCTGGGTTCTTTTTTTTTCTTGTCATTTACTTTTGTCAGTCTTTTTGTTTGTCCGTTTTTGTTTGTATACTTTATAAATCTTACCTTAGGGGCCCATTCTGGCTGGGTCTCCCCCCCCTTTTTCCTCTCTCTCTCTCTTTCTATATTTTACTTTTTTTCTTTCTTTTTGGTGATGACTCCAAAATGCACAGAAGCATTCCAGGATGTACCTTGCCTGGACCATGGTTGATACATTCAGCCACAGATCCCCTCAGCCTTCTCTCAGCTAAATGACTAGTAGGATGAATGCCCAACAGAGGAAAAATTCAGAGACTGTGGCCTCTCAATCAGAACTATTGGATGGACATAAACAGTATGTCTGAAAGGGAATTCAGTCTTACAATTATCCAGGCAATGGCTAGGATTGAGAAAACCATTGACAATGTGGAATCGATTAGGGCATAAGTGAAAGCCAAAAATGCTATCAATGAGTTCCAATCTAATCTAAATTCTCTAAAAGCTAGGGTAACTGAGGCAGAAGATAGAATTAGTGATCTGGAGGACAAACTGATAGGGAAAAAGGATGAGGAGGAAGCCTGGAACAAACAGCTTAGACACCATGAAAACAGAATTAGGGAAATGAATGATGCCGTGAAACATTCCAATGTCAGAATTATTGGAATCCCTGAGTGGGAGGAGAAAGAAAGAAGACTAGAAGATACAGTTGAACAAATTCTCCTTGAAAATTTTCCCAGTCTGGGGAATGGATCCAGTGTTCATGTCCTAGAGGCAGAAAGGGCTCCCCCCAGGATCATGAAATCTAGAAAGACCTTGAGAAACTTGACTGTGAAACTGATGAATCATAATTTTAGACAGGAGCTCTTGAAAGCAGCTGAGGGGAATAGATTCCTTACCTAAGGAGGAAGGCCCATCAGAATGAGATCAGACCTGTCCACAGAAACCTGGCAAGCCAGAAAGGGCTGGAAAGATGTATTCAGAGCACTAAATGAGAAGAATATGCAGCCCAGAATACTTTATCCAGCAAGGCTGACATTCACAGTGGATGGAGAGATAAAGAGCTTCCAAGACTGGCAAGGTTTAAAAGAGTATGTAACCACCAAGCCAGCACTACAAGAAATATTAAGGGGGCTTCTATAAAGGAAGAAAAAACCCAAGAGTGACATAGAACAGAAAATTACACAGACAATCTATAGGAAGAAGGACTTCACAGGCAACACGATGTCAATAAAAACATATGTCTTAATAACCACTCCACATAGACGGTCTAAGTGCTCCCATAAAATGCCACAGTGTTGCAGATTGAATAAAACCACAGGACCCATCCATATGTTGTCTACAAGAGACCCATTTTGAGCCTAAGGATACATCCAGACTGAAAGTGAAGGGATAGAGAAGCATCTTTCATGCCAATGGGCCACAAAAGAAGGCTGGGGTAGTGATTCTCATATCAGATAAATTAGATTTTAAGCTAAAGAGTGTACTCAGAGATAAAGAAGGACACTACATCATTCTTAAAAGGCATATCCACCAAGAAGATCTAACAATTGTAAATATGTATGCCCCCAATACGGGAGCAACCAAGGGAGACAACTTCTAATCAAGATAAAGAGTCATATTTATATGAATACATTAATAGGCGGGGATCTTAACATTGCCACTCTCAGTAATAGACAGATAATCCAAGCAAAAAATCAATAAAGAAACAATAGCATTGAATGACACATTGGGCCAGATGGACCTCATAGATATATACAGAACATTCCACCCTAAAACAACAGAATACTCATTCTTCTCGAGTGCACATGGAACTTTCTCCAGAATAGATCGCATACTGGGTCACAAATCAGGACTCAACTGATACCAAAAGTTTGAGATTATTCCCTGCATATTCTCAGACCACAATGTTTTGAAACTGGACCTCAAACACAAGAAAAAGTTTGGAAGGATTTCAAACACCTAGAAGCTAAAGGCCACCTTGATTCTGAATGTTTGGATCAACCAGGAAATCAAAGAAGAACTTAAACAATTCATGAAAACCAATGAGAATGATGACATTTCTCTCCAAAACATATGGGATACAGCAAAGTTGGTCTTACGGGGGAAATACATAGTCATCCAAACCTCGCTCAAAAAAATTGAAAAATCCAGAATACACCAGCTTTCTTTACACCTTAAGGATCTGGAGAATCAACAACAAATTAAGCCAACCCCATTCACAAGAGAGGAAATAATTGATATTATGGTAGAGATCAATGAGATAGAAACTAGTGATACAGTAGAACACATCAACAAAACTAGAAGCTGTTTTTTTTTTTAAATAATCAATAAGATCGATAAACCATTGGCCAAACTAATCCAAAAGAAAAGCAATAGAACCCAAATTAATAAAATTATGAAAGAGAAGGGAAAGATCATGACTAACACCAAGGAAGTTGAAGCAATCATTAGAAATTTTTATCAACAGTTATATACCAAGAAGTTAAGCAACCTAGACGAAATGGATGCATTCCTGAAACCTCTAAACTTCCAAAACTGAATCAGAAAGAAATGGACAACCTGAATAGACCAATATCTAGTAACAAGATTGAAGCAGTGATCTAAAACCTCCAAAAAAACAAGAGCCTAGGACCTGATGAAATCCCTGGGGAATTTTATCCAACATTCAAAGAAGAAATAATACCTATTATACTGAAGCTGTTTCAAGAAATTTAAGCAGAAAGAAAACTTCCAGACACTTTTTATGAAGCCAGCATTACATTGATCCCCAAAACAGGTAAAGATCCCATTAAAAAGGAGAATTTCAAATGGGAGTACAAAGGGCTAATATCCAAGGTCTATAAAGAACTCCTGAAACTCAACACACACAAAATAGATAATTATGTCAAAAAATAGGCAGAAGACATGAAAAGACACTTCTCTAAAGAAGACATACAAGTGGGTAACACACACATGAAAAAATGTTCATCATCAGTAGTCATCAAGGATATTCAAATATAAACCATATTGGGATACCATCTTACATCAGATAGAATGGCCAAAATTAACAAGAAAGTAAACAACATGTTAGAGAGGATATGGAGAAAGGGGAACCCTCTTACACTGTTGGTGGGAATGCAAATTGGCGAAGCCACTTTGGAAAACAGTGTGGGTGCTCCTCAAAGAATTAAAAGTAGAGCTACTCCATGACCCAGCAATTGCGCTCCTGGGTATTTACCCCAAAGATACAGATGTAGTGAAAAGAAGGGCTATATGCACCCCAATACTCATAACAACAATGTCTGCAATTGTAAAACTGTGGAAAGAGCTGAGGTGTCCTTAAGCAGATGAATGGATAAAGAAGATGTGGGTCATATGTGCAATGTAATATTACTCAGCCATCAGAAATGATTAATACCCACCTGTTGCATCAACGTGGTTAGGTCTGGAGGAGATTATGCTGAGTGAAATTAGTCAAGCAGAGAAAGTCAATTATCATATGGTTTCACTTACTTGTGGAACATAAGGAATAGAGGACTTTAGAAGAAAGGGTAAAATGAGGTCGGGGGATCAAAGGAGGAAGTGAACCATAAGAGACTGTGGACTCCGAGAAACAAACTGAGGATTTTAGAGGGGAGTGTGTTGGGGAGATGTGTTGGGCTGGTAATGGGTATTAAGGAGAACATATATTGCATGGAGCACTGGGTGTTATATGTAAACAATGAATCTTGGAACACTATTAAAAACCAATGATGTACTTTATGGTGATTAACATAACATTAAAATAAAAATAAATATAATTATTTATAATGATATTTATATTATATATTATATAAAATAATATTTATAATAAAAATGAAAATAAAAAATAAATTATATCTCTTAGCTGATATTGTCATTTTGTTAATACAACATATTCCTGATATCCTTTTGTTCTTTTTTCATGTTTTCTTATAGCTGTTTAAGCATATTTAAGATACTGAAGTCTTTGTTTAGTATGTCTAATATTTGTGATTCCACAGTGGCACTTTCTATTTTGTTTCTTTGTACTGGAAATGTTTTTCTATGTCTTTATATGCTCTGTGGCTTCTTTTTTTGGATGATATTCATGTTGAAAATTGGACATTTGACTATTACATTGTGGTAACTGGAGATGAGATTCTCCAACATCCCCAAGGTTTGAGCTCTTTTTGCAGACTATTGTGTGTGGTAACTGAATCTTTGTTCCACGCATGTGGAATGAGCACCTTGAATGACAACAGATCAAACATACAAACAAACAAAAAAGTGAAGCATGAAAAAACACAAACCTCTCACAGTTTTTGTGGGTTTGCCCTGTGATGTGTCACTCCTATAACTCCGTGATGTTTGCTCTGAACCTAAGGACCAGCCTGCTTATAGTTTCATCTAGTCTTTTTGAGTATGCATCTTTCCTGGTTATGTACATGGCTTCCTAAACCTCCCCATACATATGACTACTTTGGAATGTCATAATTTCCCAAAATGTCTCACCTCAAGATCTCCTCTGTGCCTCATATAGTCTCTTGTAATGTCCAATTCCTATCACGCCTCATGTCTGAGAGTTTACAGTTTGCTTTGCAGCTCCTACATGCAATCTCTGCTATTTTTTTATGAATTAGGTAAAATAAAGATAAGGATCTTGTGGTGATCCTTCAGGTATCCTCTAAGCAGGTTAGAATAAACTTATAAAGTGGTTTGCAAATAGTCTTCTCTGCTCCTCTGGCTTGTGAGCGGGAACTAGGAACCAGACTGACACTCATTTAAGACCAAAACCACTGCCACTTTGGAGTGGGAATAGGAGAAAGATTGAGTAAAAGGGTCACAAAACTTTCCTGTCATTTTGAAGGTATTTGTTTTTTTATTCAGAATTTACTTGGTTGTTGTAATCCTTTGATTATTTTCCTGAACTCTGAAAAAGCATATTCAGACAGTTTCTGGTTAATTCTTCAATGTTTCTTGAAGGGAAAGGAGGTTAGAACCATTTTGTTAAGGTGCTGGATTTTTCTTAAAGCTGCTCTACCTATGAAACTTCTAATGCTGGTTAATAATAACACCATCTAGTCACCCATGACAGAAACCTTGATGCATACCTAAGACTCCTTTCATTTTCCTTTATACCCTATACTTAATTAGTCACCAAAGCTTATATATTTTACTGTTAAAGATATGACAAGTTTCTCATGCTTTGTCTCCCCCCTCTAGAGAGGTAGATGAAGCATGAGAGACTGTGGACTCTGAGAAACAAACTGAGAGTTTTTGAGGGAAGAGGGGTAGGTGGATAGGTGAGCCTGGTGGTGCATATTAAGGAGGGCACATATTGTATGGAGCACTGGGTGTGGTGCATAAACAATGAATCTTTGAACACTGAAAAAAAAGAAAATAAAATTTAAAATACATATATGGCAATAGATACTGAAAAAGATAACCAGTAGACCAATGAGAAAATTAAAGTTGTTTAGGGAAAAGTGATCAGCATGCCAAATAATTACTTTTTGCTCTTATTTTTCTTCAATTGAGATATTAGCTAAGTTAAATTCTGTGGAAGAACTTATTTGTAAAATAAAAATTTCTAAAGGAAACAAACAAAAAGATCTGACAAGTTCTGATTTCAGTAAAGATGGTTAAAGTCTTTTCCACCAATTTTTGACTTTTCCACTGAAAACCTTGTAGAGACTGTGTAAAACAGCAATCTGAGTATAAAAAGTAAATGACAGTAGGCATATTGGGAAAAGAAATCAGAGGACTGATCCAGCAGTGATTTCCCTTTTGTTTTTTTAAAACATAGGCTTCTTTCTAGAAAACAAGGAAGCAGTGTTCCTAGGATCTAAATGTATTGTAGAAATCACATAAAGTGGGGAGCTCCAGAAATTTATTCCTTAAATTATATGGGCTTACCCCAGGGCTGTGTATGTATATATCTGACCCTAAATGGCAAACACAATAAAGTCTTTGAGAACTGAACTACAAGATTGATTTCCACCTAAATCCCAAACTGACCACTAGGTAGCATAGACATGGGACAGATCTGAATAATATTGCAAACACTTAAAATTAGGTTGGCATTAGAATCACAGCCCACAGTGGCAGGTCAGAATTTTTGGCCTTAACCTAATCAGGTGGATTGCCTGTTAAAATTAAAAACAATGGCCAACAGACATGAAAAGATACTAACATCACTTAATGTCATCAGGGAAATGCAAATAAAAGCTACAATGAGATATTACCTCACACTCATCTGAATGGCCAAAATAAAAAACACAAGACAACACAACAAATGTTAATGAGGATGTGGGAAAAAAGGAACTCTTGTGCACTGTTGGTGGGAATGCCAACTGATGCAGTCACTGTGGAAAAGAGTATGAATGTTACTCAAAAAGTTAAAAATAGAACTACCCTACAATCTGGTAATTGCACTACTGAGTATGTCCCCCAAAATAAAAATAATAATAATAATAATACAAGGGGATACATGCACCTCTATGTTTATTGCAGCTTTATTTACAATAGTCCAATTATGGAAGCAGCCCATTGATAGATAAGTGGATAAAAAAGATATGGTATAAATATATACAATGGAATATCATTCATTGATATAAAGAGAATGAAATCTTGCCATTTGGAGCAACATGGGTAGAGATAGAGAGTATAATGATAAATGAAATAAATCAATCAGATAAAGACAAGTACCATATGATTTCACTCATACGTGGTATTTAAGAATCAAAACAATTGAGCAAAGGAAAAAAGAGAGGGAGAAAGGCAAACCAAGAAACAGACTTTTGACTATAGAGAACAAACCAATAGCTTCTAGAGGGAAGGTGGGGGGATGGGTAAAATAGCTACTGGGGATTAAAGAATACACTTAACATGATGAGCACTGAGTAATGCATAATGTTGTTGAATCATTGTATGAGACACTTGAAAATTATATGACACTATATTAATAATACTGGAATTAAAATAAAAACTTAATTAACAACCAATAACATTCTCCATATGAATTAATCAAGGCACACAGTCTCATGTCATGATATTCAAAATGTTTGAGTATAATCCAAAATTATCTTATAAATAACTCATCAAAAAAGAAATTAGAGAGCTATCAATGCTCAGATGACATAGATGTTGGAATTATAAAAACCTTGAAGCAGCTATTTTACTTATACTGCAAGAAATAGGTTAAATGCTTTCGATAAACAGTTTCAGCAGGAAACTACATAGTATAAAAAATAACCAAATGGAAATTTTGCTCCATCTACATGGACTGCCTACCTATTCCCCCGCACCTGGCTTTTATTGTTCAGCACTTGCCTGAGATGACACCTCTCCTAGAATATCTTCCATGACCTTTTATTGGCTTGACTCTGCCTCCTTTGTGCTTCCCCAGTACTTGTGTTGTTTTCTGTGATTGACTGTGTGACAAATTTTGGGGTCTGTTCCCCCCAAAGACAGAAGCATTCCCTATATACAGGGTCTATGGGGAGACCCTTAGGCAAGCAAATTTTTTTCTGCTGTTAGCCGTGGCCGGTTTTTTCACCCTTGCTCTTCCCCAGGCCATCTTTCAGCTTTCTGAAATTCAATGGAATAAAATATATCTTGCATTGTTTTGGTTTAGGAGACGGTGTTTTCAGACCCAAATACCTGATTCCCAGAAATATGGTAAAGAATGAATGTATTTGAAAATAATAACATGATTTGCATCCAATCTGAGGACGAAAGCCTTCTAATAAACTCCCCCTCCCTCCACCGTGGCCAAGCAGCTGGACAGCACATTCTAGGGCTCTGAAAAGTATCAGAGAAGTTTTTCAGCTGTTCCTCAGTATGATTCATGCTCCCTATTTTGGTTTCTTGAGTGTTTTGTTGCTGTGGAATTTCCAGTAATGGTTTTCTCACACCAAGGCCTATGTATCTGCATCAGTGCATATGTTTTTATACAGATGTTCCTGCTGCTTTGGAGATAGAAAGATGTCAGATACCAATCAAGAGGCAAAGTTCGTGGCTCAGTAGGTAAGATGGAATTGATACAAATCACTCAACAAGGGCAGGCCATCAACTTTTTGCTGATAGATGATCTCTCTCTTTTTTCCACATGTACATGTACACACATGCATATACACACACAGATGCCCCTGAAGAAAGACTGAGTGTTTCAAAGGATTACAGATGTTGTAATCTACTAACTTCTGGAAGTCTCATTTTTTTCTTGGACTACAGTTTCCCCACCAGCATTATGGAAGGCTTTGGACTAGGTGGTTTCTAAGTACCCTGTGAGACTGAGGGACTACTTCTTGAAGTAATAAAGTGGAGAGTTGTGGACTGGAATGATCAGGGATAGTGATGGGGAGAGACATTCAGACTCAGTAGTTATACGGTAGAGGTGGATATCTGTATTTTAAGTGGTTCCCTAAATGATCTCATGCAACCAGCTGATGGGAAACCAGGCATAACTGGTTCCTTTTCTTGAACAGCCCTATATTTGCCCAATTCTTCACTTAAAATGCATTCATATGCACGTAAAGAACTCCTTGGGCCTGTGATCAAATACAGATCCAGGGACAGTGATCTGGGCTTCTCTCTCATGGGAAAAACAAAACAAACAGGGCCATTCTTCTTTTGTGTGTTTTCAACCTGGGTCAATGTACCTTAAATCTCTAAGGTTGAACCTAAAGCTAAATAATTCCAGGGCCCAAGCTCTTTGCCCAGATTATACCATCTTCCCCTCCAACTAAATTTCTGCTTGTCTTTCACTGCATCTAACAGATTCAACCTTCTTTTTTTAATTATTTTTTAATTTTTTATAAACATATATTTTTATCCCCAGGGGTACAGGTCTGTGA
>NC_081575.1:75631743-75632839 GCF_022355385.1 Mustela nigripes | reverse complement strand
CCCCATGTTGCATCTCCAATTCCTCATATCAAGGAGATCATATGATAGTTGTCTTTCTCCGATTGACTTATTTTGCTAAGCATGATACCCTCTGGTTCCATCCACGTTGTGGCAAATGGCAAGATTTCATTTCTTTTGATGGATGTATAGTATTCTATTGTGAATATATACCACTTCTTCTTTATCCATTCATCTGTTGATGGACATCTAGGTTCTTTCCATAGTTTGGCTATTGTAGACATTGCTGCTATAAACATTTGGGTGCACGTGCCCCTCCGGATCACTACATTTGTATCTTTAGGGTAAATACCCAGTAGTGCAATTGCTGGGTCATAGGATAGTTCTAAATATTTCACATTTTGAGGAACCTCCATGCTATTTTCCAGAGTGGTTGCACCAGCTTGCATTCCCACCAACAGTGTAGGAGGGTTCCCCTTTATCTGCACCCTCGCCAGCATCTGTCATTTCCTGACATGTTAATTTTAGCCATTATGACTGGTGTGAGGTGATATCTCATTGTGGTTTTGATTTGTATTTCCCTGACGCCGAGTGATATGGAGCACTTTTTCATGTGTCTGTTGACCATTTGGATGTCTTCTTTGCAGAAATGTCTGTTCATGTCCTCTGCCCATTTCTTGATTGGATTATTTGTTCTTTGTGTGTTGAGTTTGATAAGTTCTTTATAAATTTTGGACACTAGCCCTTTATCTGATAGGTTATTTGTAAATATCTTCTCCAATTCTGTCAGTTGTCTTTTGGTTTTGTTAAGTGTTTCCTTTGCTGTGCAAAAGCTTTTGATCTTGATGAAATGCCAATAGTTCATTTTTGCCCTTGCTTCCCTTGCCTTTGGCAATGTTCCTAGGAAGATGTTGCTGCGGCTGAGGTCGAAAAGGTTGCTGCCTGTGTTCTCCTCAAGGATTTTGATGGATTCCGTTCTCACATTGAGGTCCTTCATGCATTTTGAGTCTATTTTCGTGTGTGCTGTAAGGAAATGGTCCAATTTCATTTTTTGCATGTGGCTGTCCAATTTTCCCAACACCATTTATTGAAGAGGCTGTCTTTTTTCCATTGGATATTCTTTCCTGCTTTGTCGAAG
>NC_081575.1:75631089-75631643 GCF_022355385.1 Mustela nigripes | reverse complement strand
CAGCCGCAGCAACATCTTCCTAGGAACATTGCCAAAGGCAATGTTCCTAGGAAGATGTTGCTGCGGCTGAGGTCGAAAAGGTTGCTGCCTGTGTTCTCCTCAAGGATTTTGATGGATTCCGTTCTCACATTGAGGTCCTTCATGCATTTTGAGTCTATTTTCGTGTGTGCTGTAAGGAAATGGTCCAATTTCATTTTTTGCATGTGGCTGTCCAATTTTCCCAACACCATTTATTGAAGAGGCTGTCTTTTTTCCATTGGACATTCTTTCCTGCTTTGTCGAAGGTTGAATCTGTTAGATGCAGTGAAAGAAAAGCAGAAATTTAGTTGGAGGGGAGGATGGTATAATTGATCAGGAAGGGATTCTGTACTTTGTCAAATGCTTTTTCAGCATCTATCGAGAGTATCATATGGTTCTTGTTCTTTCTTTTATTAATGTGTTGTATCACATTGACTGATTTGCGGATGTTGAACCAACCTTGCAGCCCTGGAATAAATCCCACTTGGTCGTGGTGAATAATCCTTTTAATGTACTGTTGAATCCTATTGGCTAGC
>NC_081575.1:75620200-75630989 GCF_022355385.1 Mustela nigripes | reverse complement strand
GATTTGCGGATGTTGAACCAACCTTGCAGCCCTGGAATAAATCCCACTTGGTCGTGGTGAATAATCCTTTTAATGTACTGTTGAATCCTATTGGCTAGTATTTTGTTGAGTATTTTCGCATCTGTGTTCATCAAGGATATCGGTCGGTAGTTCTCTTTTTTGATAGGATCCTTGTCTGGTTTTGGGATCAAGGTGATGCTGGCCTCATAAAATGAGTTTGTAAGTTTTCCTTCCATTTCTATATTTTGGAACAGTTTCAGGAGAATAGGAATTAGTTCTTCTTTAAATGTTTGGTTGAATTCACCCAGGAAGCCGTCTGGTCCTGGGCTTTTGTTTGAAACTTTTGATGACTGTTTCAATCTCCTTACTGGTTATGGGTCTGTTCAGGCTTTGTATTTCTTCCTGGTTCAGTTGTGGTAGTTTATATGCCTCTAGGAATGCATCCATTTCTTCCATATTGTCAAATCTGTTGGCGTAGAGTTGCTCATAGTATGTTCTTATAATAGTTTGTATTTCTTTGGTGTTAGTTGTGATCTCTCCTCTTTCATTCATGATTTTATTTATTTGGGTCCGTTCTCTTTTTTTTTTTTTTTTTGATAGTCTGGCCAGGGGTTTATCAATTTTATTAATTCTTTCAAAGAACCGGCTCCTAGTTTCGTTGATTTGTTTTATTGTTTTTTTGGTTTCTATTTCATTGATTTCTGCTCTGATCTTTATGATTTCTCTTCTCCTGCTGGGCTTAGGGTTTCTTTCTTGATCTTTTCCAGCTCCTTTAGGTGTAGGGTTAGGTTGTGTACCTGAGACTTTTCTTGTCTTGAGAAAGGCTTGAACCGCTATATATTTTCCTCTCAGGACTGCCTTGTTGTGTGCCACAGATTTTGAACCGTTGTGTTTTCATTATCATTTGTTTGCATGAATTTTTTCAATTCTTTAATTTCCTGGTTGACACATTCCTTTTTTAGAAGGATGCTGTTTAGTCTCCATGTATTTGGATTCTTTCCAAATTTCCTCTTGTGATTGAGTTCTAGCTTCAGTGCATTGTGGTCTGAAAATATGCAGGGAATGATCCCAATCTTTGATACCGATTGAGTCCTGATTTAGGACCGAGGATGTGATCGATTCTGGAGAATGTTCCATGTGCACTAGAGAAGAATGTGTATTCTGTTGCTTTGGGATGAAATGTTCTGAATATATCTGTGATGTCCATCTGGTCCAGTGTGTCATTTAAGGCCTTTATTTCCTTGTTGGTCTTTTGCTTGGATGATCTGTCCATTTCAGTGAGGGGAGTGTTAAAGTCCCCTACTATTATTGTATTATTGTTGATGTGTTTCTTTGATTTTTTTATTAATTGATTTATATAGTTGGCTGCTCCCATGTTAGGGGCATAGATATTTAAATTTGTTAGATCTTCTTGTTGGAAAGATCCTTGACTATGATATAGTTTCCTTCCTCATCTCTTATTATAGTCTTTGGCTTAAAATCTAATTGATCTGATATAAGGATTGTCCCTCCTGCTTTCTTCTGATGTTCAGTAGCATGGTAAATTCTTTCCCACCCCCTCACTTTAAATCTGGAGGCGTCTTCGAGTTTAAAATGAGTTTCTTGTAGGCAACATATAGATGGGTTTTGTTTTTTATCCATTCTGATACCCTGTGTCTTTTGATTGGGGCATTTAGCCCATTAACATTCAAGATATCTATTGAGAGATATGAATTTAGTGCCATTGTATTGCCTTTAAGTGACTGTTACTGTATATTGTCTCTGTTCCTTTCTGATCTACTACTTTTAGGCTCTCTCTTTGTTTAGAGGACCCCTTTCAATATTTCCTCTAGAGCTGGTTTGGTGTTTGCAAATTTGTTCAGTTTTTGTATGTCCTGGAAGCTTTTTATCTCTCCTTCTATTTTCAATGATATCCTAGCTGGGTATAGTATTCTTGGCTGCATGTTTTTCTCGGTTAGTGCTCTGAATATATCATGCCAGCTCTTTCTGGCTTGCCAGGTCTCTCTGGCTAAGTCTGCTGCCAATATAATATTTTTACCATTGTATGTTACAGACTTCTTTTCCCAGGCTGCTTTCAGGATTTTCACTTTGTCACTAAGCATTGTAAATTTTACTATTAGGTGACAGGGTGTGGACCTATTCTTATTGATTTTTTTAAGATTTTATTTATTAATTTGACAGACAGAGATCACAAGAAGGCAGAGAAGCAGGCAGAGAGAGAGAGGAGGAAGCAGGCTCCCTGCTGAGCAGAGGGCCGATGCGGGGCTTGATCCCAGGACCCTGGAATCATGACCTGAGCCAAAGGCACAGGTTGGCACTGAGCCACCAAGGCGCCCCTTCTCATTGATTTTGAGATGGGCTCTCTGTACCTCCTGGTTTTTGATGCTTGTTCCCTTTGCCATATTAGGGTAATTCTCTACAATAATTCTCTCCAATATACCTTCTGCTCCCCTCTCTATTTCTTCTTCTTCTGGAATCCCAATTATCCTAATGTTGTTTCGTCTTATGGTGTCCTTATCTCTTGAATTCTCCCCTCGTGGTCCAGCATTTGTTTGTCCCTCTTTTGCTCAGCTTTTTTATTCTCTGTCATTTGGTCTTCTATATTGCTAATTCTTTCTTCTGCCTCATTTATCATAGCAGTGACAGCCTCCATTTTTTGTTGCACCTCATTAATAACTTTTTTTAATTTCAACTTGATTAGATTTTAGTTCTTTTATTTCTCCAGAAAGGACTTTTATATCTCCCGAGAGAGTTTCACTAATATCTTCCATGCATTTTTTGAGCCCAGCCAGAACCTTGAGAAGTGTCATTCTGAACTCTTTATCTGACATATTACCAATGTCTGTATTGACTAGGTTCCTAGCCTTTGGTACTGCCTCTTGTTCTTTTTTGTGTGTGTGGTTAATTTTTCCGCCTTGTCATTTTGTCCAAATAAGAGTATATGAAGGAGCAAGCAAAATACTAAAAGGGTGGAAAGAACCCCAGGAAAATATGCTTTAACCAAATCAGAAGAGATCCCAAATAGTGAGGTGGAGAAAGAGGGTAAAAAGAGGTTCAGAAAGAAAAAAGAAAAGAAAAGAAAAGAAAAGAAACAATTAAGCAAAGAAAACAAATAAAGAAAAAATATAAAAAAGAAAAAAATATATATATTAGATAAACTAGTTAAAAAAAGTTAAAAAAGAAAAGGTTAAATTTTTAAAAATTTAGAAGAAGAGAAAAAAAATTGAAAAAGAAGAAAAAATTAAGTTAACTGCAAGACTACAGAATCATGGGGAGAAAGCCAAGAATTCCGTGCTTTGCTTTCTCCTCTTCTGGAATTCTGCTGCTCTCCTTGGTATTGAACCTGCACTCCTTGGTAGGTGAACTTGGTCCTGATTGGATTTCTTGTTGATCTTCTGGGGGAGGGGCCTGTTGTAGTGATTCTAAAGTGTCTTTGCCCCAGGCGGAATTGCATCGCCGGGCTGATTCATCTGCTCGGGTTTGCTTTCGGGAGCTTTTGTCCCTTGAGTACTTTCAGTAGAGTTCTGGAGGGCAGGAATGAAAATGGCGACCTCCTGGTCTCTGGGCCAGAGGGGCCAAGAGCCCGGGGCCCCTCTCCTCAGTGCGCCCTCAGAGAACAGCGCCCAATTACTCCCGTGTCCCTGGCCTCTGGCCACCCTCCGAGCTCACTGAGCCTGCGACTGGTTCAAGGTAACCCCGAGCTGAGAGCTCACTCCTCAGCTCTGTCTCTGTGGCCGGCTTCCCCGTTCTAATACCTGTAATCTCTGTGACTCTCAGACACCCCCAATCCTTCTGTGACTCTGCGGGACCTGAGGCCACGCTGACTCCGTGTGGGCTTCACCCCAGCTTAGCCTCCGCAGTGATGTCCCTCAATGGAACAGACCCTTAAAAGTCCCGATTTTGTGCTCCATTGCTCTGCCACTTGCCGGGAGCCGCCCCCCCCACCCGGGGTCTATCTTCCCATTGCTTTGAATTCACTTCTCCGCCAGTCCTACCTTTCATAAAGTGGTTGATTTTCTGTTTCTAGCATTCCTGTTCTTCTTCTCTTTGATCTCCCGTTGGATTTGTAGGTGTTTGCAATCTTTAGATAAGCTATCTAGCTCATCTCCTGCTAGCTGAAATAGTCTCAGCCTGCTACTTCTCCGCCATCTTGACTCCTCTCCTCAACCTTCTTTTTGAAGAAATCTAACTAGGTTTACCTGCAAGATACTTTCTTTGTTTATTCTGTCAACTCCTATAACACTTTTAGGCTAGACCATATCATTTACTACTAATAAGCTGCTGTCATTTTTGCTTGGTGTGTGTGTATGTGCACGCACATGTGTGTGTGTGTGAGAGAGAGAGAGAATAAGAAAGAGTCAGAGAGGCATAGAAAACTGTAGAAACACTCAGGGCAATGGGATGTATCTTTTCCCCCTATCCACAGTGTGATGCTCTGATCTGAACAATGAGTGGTAAACCATGAATAGAATGATACTTCTTTAGACAGAGGGTCAAGAAAGTTCTTTCTGAGGAGGTGATGTGTACAGAGAGACCTAAATGAAGTGCAGAAACAAGGCACATGCATGGCCTTCTGTGGGGCATTACTCCCAACACACAAGTCTAAGAATATCCACTTGGGCTGAAAGGTCATTTTTCTTTAGCTCTTGTGCTCAAGATTAAGGATTTTGAACAATTTGTGTTTGGTGGAACCTACTCAGAGATACCTTAGGATCTTAAAGCCCACTTCATCCAGAGCAAGTCTGCTTGGAATTGCTTTATGTGCTTATGTTCTGATGGAAAGTGTTATTTGAACATAGTGAGGTGTTTTGGTTGTTTTTTTTTTTTTGTAGTTTCAAGATTTTATTTAAATTCCAATTAGTTAAAAGACGAGTTGAGATAGAGGAGGAGTAGAGGAACCCTAGGCTTGCCTCATTCCTCAAATACAGCTAGATAAATGTAAAATCATTCTTAAATCCAAGAATTGATCTGAAGACTTAGAAAATAAAACTGTACATCTGCAGGTATAAAAATGGCCATATAATAGAAAGTAGGAGCTGTGGAGAGTCGATGTGAGTTAGAAAAGATTTCTGAGTGCTGCACAAGAGAGGGAGCCCTGATCACAGGGGGAACACCACACACACACACACACACACACACACACACACACAATTTCTTAAAGATTTTTTATTTATTTGACAACATGTGTCCTCCATAATACCCATCACCCAGCTATCCCATCCATCCACCCCTATCCCTTCTGAAACCTTCAGTTTGTTTCATAGAGTCCAGAGTCTCTCATGGTTTGTCTCCCTCTCTGATTTCTTCCCCTTCAGTTTTCCCTCACTTCCTCAATTGTCCTCTATGTTATTCCTTATGTTCCACATATGAGTAAAACCATATGATAATTGTCTTTCTTAGAGGGAGAGAAAGGGGGAGATAGAGAGAAAGAGAGAGAAAGAAATAAACTGTGAACTAAGTGCACAGGGATTGCACAAGAAAGACTTCCCAAAACCATTGACTGGATAAAGGAGAGGGGCTGACTACTGCAAGTTTTTTAAGTGTTGGAGATCTAAGTCTGAAGATTTAGAAGTCCACACAATAGCCAGGTCATACCTCATGAGCTTAGTAGTGCTTCAATGGGTAAGGAGGGTGGAGGCTGAGGAGTGAACATTGTGGTCTGAGGATCCCCTGGGTTGCACAGAAAGAAACAGTTCTTGTGGAGTGCATTTAGGAGTGGTGGCACAGCCCCTGCAGGGACAAAAGTGATGGAAGGTGCCAACATGCTGCTCTGTTCTTTATCATAGGAAGAGAGACACCTGCAAAAGGCAGCAAACCTCAGTGCTGGTGTTGTGCTGCATTTTATCATAAACTTTAAACTATCCAGGAGGAGTTAAGATGGTAGAGAAGTAGGGAGCCCTAAGTTTGTCTCTTCCCATGTATACAGTTAGATAGTTATGAAATCATTCTGAACACCTGAGAAATCAATGAGATATCTGAGAAAAATAATGCTGCAAGTCTACAGGTAGAAAAGCAACCACTTTTTGGAAGGTAGGAGGTACAAAGACTTGAATGCAAGGTGATATAGCTGAGGATATGTCAGAGGGGAGTAAGCCTGCTTAAGGAGGTTACTGCAAAGTATTATAAGCAGAGTAATGAAAAATCAGAACTTTTAGAGGTCTACTACAGTGGGGAATGTCCCTGGCTTAAATGTACTTAGGTGGTGAAGTGGGGGCAGAATCCCAGGTGGGATGGTTGTGGTCTCAGGATCCTCAGGGCCATAAGAAGGATGGGAAGTGCCTGGGTGAAGCAGTGTTCCTAGGAATAGGAGCAGGAAAGCCAGCTGAAGACAGGGAGTCTGGGGGCTGGCTTTCTGATCTATGTTATGGTAAACTGCAAACAACCCTGCATGGTCAATGCAACTTCTTTCCTGGGAGTGGTCCAGCAGAAGTCAAAAGCATGGCAAGAACCCCCCATCCCCTAGGAGGAACAGCACAGGTCCACACTGCAGGAATCTATAAAATTTGGAGTATTGGAACTCAGTTGTGTGCCTGAGATTTTAAAAATGCTCACCTACAGCCTGGATGAACAGAGTTTGGACAGAAACCAGGGAAACAAGAGTAATTGATTGTTTTTCTGTGAGGGCTCACTGAGGAGTGGGGGGCACAAACTTACAATGCAGGAGCTAGAAAGTGGGGATCAGCCATATTCATCCCACCCAAATGTGCTGAAAGTCTTCAGGGAGCAAAACACCACATAGTTGAGTCCAGAACTGCTTACACTGAGCTTGCCCCGGTGCAAGGGAGGCACACTTACAATAGTGCAAATCCATATAAGAATTGGCACAATAGGCTGCTCTCACAGACCAGCACAAATAGTTGGCTCACACCAAGTTTATAGATTGTAGAAGGCACAAAGCTTTAGCTTTTGTGATAAACAGTATACCGCATTCTTTGTATTTTTATTCTTTAGTTGTTTAGTATTATTTTTTCAACATTTTCATATTTTTCAATTCTTTTAAAAATATTTTTAATTTTTTATATATGTCATACATAGGTATTTTTATTTTCTCTCATTTTATTTTATTTTAATTTGTTAATGGTTTTCATTCTTATTTTGGGAACTAGTTTCATTTAACAAACAAATCAAAACACAGCTAGGATTTAAATTTCTGTTTTGCTTTTTTTTTTTTCCCTTAATGCTTTCATTGCTGTTGTTGTTTCTTTTTTTTTCTTTGTTTTCCTGGAAAAAATGACTAGATAGAGGAAATCATCTCAAAAGAAAAATCAGGAGGTAGTACTCCTTGTGAGGGATTTAATCAATATGGATATAAGTAAGGCGATGGAACTAGAATTTAAAACAACAATTATAAAGATAATAGCTGGGGCTTGAAAAAACATAGAAATATTATACAATCTCTTATTGCAGAAATATGAGCAATAATTTAATCATCCCCAAATTAAAAATGCTATAACTGAGATGCAGTCCATGTGAAGGTCATAAAAATGAGGGTGAACAAAGGAGAAAAGAGGATAAGTGATACAGAAGCTAAAATGATGGAAAATAAGGAAGCTGAAAAGAAGAGAGGAAGATACTATTAACTCACACAAAAGGAGACTTATAGAACTTAGGGACACCATAAAGTGAAATAATATTTGGATAATAGGGGTCCTAGAAAATGAAGAGTGGAAGAGAGGGAAAGTAGGGTTATATGAAAAAAAAGGTGCAGAGAACTTCCATAATCTGAGGAAATGAATAGGCATTCAAGTCTTGGAGACACAGAGAATCCCCTTTAAAATCAATAAAAATAGGTCTACAACCCAACATATTATAATGATGCTTGCAAATTTCAAAAATAGAAAGAAAATACTGAAAGTAGCTCAGGACAAAGGGTTATTACCCTACAAGGACAGACATATGAGGCTAAGAGCAGACATGTCCACAGAGACCTGGCAGGCCAGAAAGGACTGGAATGATACTTTCAATATATTAAATGAGGAAAATATGCAACTAGGGATACTTTATCCAGCAAGGTTCTTATTCAGAATAGAAGGAAAGATAAACACTTACCAGGACAAACAAAAATGAAAAGAATTTGTGTACATTAATTCAGCCCTGCAGGAAATATTCAAGGGGATCATTTCAGAGAGAGAGAGACCAAAAGTAACAAAGACCAGAAATAGGGAGAGACAATCTACATGAACAGGTAATAGGATGGCACCAATTTCATATTTTCAACATTTTCTCTTAATATAAGTGGACCAAATCAACAAAAAGTACATAGAGTATCAGAATTCATAAAAATAAGCCAAGACCCATCAATATGCTGATTACAAGAGACTCGTTTTAAATGTAAAGACACCTTCAGATTGAAAGTGAGGGGATGGAGAAGCATTTATCATGCTAATAGACATCAAAAGAAACCTAGACTAGCCACACTTAAATATGAAAAACCATATTTTAAACTAAAGACTGTAATAAGTGTTGAGGAAGGACTCTATATTATAATAAAAGGATCTATCCAACAAGAAGACCACAATTGGAAATATTCATGCCCCTAATGTGGGAGCAGCCAATTAACCAATTAAAAACAAAATTCAAGAAATTCATTGATAATAATATAATAATAGTAGGAGATTTTAACACCTCACTCACAACAAAGGATAGATCATCTAAGAAGAAAATCAACAAAAAAACAAGAGCTTCGAATGACACAGTGGACCAAATAGACTTTATAGATATATTCAGAACATTCTTACCTAAAGCAACAGAATTCACATTCTTTTTAAGTGCACATGGGACAGTCACCAGAATAGTCCACATAAAAGGTCAAAAATAGGCCTCAACAAGTACAAACAGAATGAGATCATATCATGAATATTTTCTGACCACAATGCTATGAAATTTGAAGTCAAACATAAGGGATAAAATTGTAAACACCACAAACATATGGACGTTAAACAAAATACTACAAAAAAATGAATGGGTAAACCAGGAAATTATAGAATAAATTAAAAAATACATAGAAGCAAATGAAAACATAACAGTCCAAAACCTTTGGGATGGGAGGAGGAGTCAAGATGGCGGAGAAGTAGCAGGCTGAGACTACTTCAGATAGCCGGAGATCAGCTAGATAGCTTATCTAAAGATTGCAAACACCTGAAAATCCATCCGCAGATCGAAGAGAAGAAGAACAGCAATTCTGGAAACAGAAAAACAACCACTTTCTGAAAGGTAGGACCGGCGGAGAAGTGAATACAAAGCGACGGGAAGATAGACCCCGGGGGGAGGGGCCGGCTCCCAGCAAGCAGAGGAGCAACGGTGCACAAAATCAGGACTTTTAAAAGTCTGTTCCGCTGAGGGACATCGCTCCAGAGGCTAAACCAAAGCGAAGTCCACGCGGGGTCAGCGTGGCCTCAGGTCCCACAGGGTCACAGAAGGATTGGGGGTGTCTGAGTGTCGCAGAGCTTGCGGTATTGGAACGGGAAAAGTGGCTACAGAGACAGAGCCGACAGTAAGCTCACAGCTCGGTGTTACATTGAACCGGTCGCAGGCTCGGTGAGCTCGGAGCATGGCCGGAGGTCAGGCAGATGGGAGTAACTGGGCACTGTTCTCTGAGGGCGCACTGACGAGTGCGGCCCTGGGCTCTTGGCTCCTCCGGGCCGGAGGCCAGGAGGCCGCCATTTGTATTCCCGTCCTCCGGAACTCTATGGAAAGCGCTTAGGGAACAAAAGCTCCTGAAAGCAAACGCGAGCGGATTACTCACCCTGGCTCCTGCTAAGGGCGATGCAATTCCGCCTGGGGCAAAGACACTTGAGAATCACTACAATGGGCCCCTCCCCCAGAAGATCAACAAGAAATCCAGCCAAGACCAAGTTCACCTACCAAAGAGTACGGTTTCAATACCAAGGAGAGCAGCAGAATTCCAGAGGAGGAGAAAGCAAAGCAAGTAACTCATGGCTTTTTCCCTGTGATTTTTTTTTTAGTCTTGCAGTTAATTTAATTTTTTTCTTTTTCATTTTTTTTTTTTCTCGCCTTCTGGTAAATTTATTTTTTTTAACTTTTACCTTTTTCTTTTTTAACGTTTTTTAACCAGTTATCTAATATATATATTTTTTCTTTTTTATATTTTTCTTATTTGTTTTCTTTTTTTTAAATTCTTTTCTTTTTTTTTCTTTTTTCTTCTTTTTTTTCGTTCTTCCTTTTTGAACCTCTTTTTATCCCCTTTCTCCCCCCTAACGATTTGGGATCTCTTCTAATTTGGTTAAAGCATATTTTCCTGGGGTTGTTGCCACCCTTTTAGTATTTTACTTGCTCCTTCATATACTCTTATCTGGACAAAATGACAAGAAGGAAAAATTCAACGCAGAAAAAAGAACAAGAGGCAGTACCGAAGGCTAGGGACCTAATCAATACAGACATTGGTAATATGTCAGATCTAGAGTTCAGAATGACAATTCTCCAGGTTCTAGCCGGGCTTGAAAAAGGCATGGAAGAGATTAGAGAAACCCTCTTGAGAGATATAAAAACCCTTTCTGGAGAAATAAAAGAATTAAATCTAACCAAGTTGAAATAAAAAAAGCTATTAATGAGGTGCAATCAAAAATGGAGGCTCTCACTGCTAGGATAAATGAGGCAGAAGAAAGAAGTAGTGATATAGAAGACCAAATGACAGAGAATAAAGAAGCTGAGCAAAAGAGGGACAAACAGCTACTGGACCACGAGGGGAGAATTCGAGAGATAAGTGACACCATAAGATGAAACAACATTAGAATAATTGGGATTCCAGAAGAAGAAGAAAGAGAGAGGG
>NC_081575.1:75599579-75615200 GCF_022355385.1 Mustela nigripes | reverse complement strand
GAGGGGGTTTGGGAGAAGGGGGTGGGATTATGGACATTGGTGAGGGTGTGCTTTGGTGAGTGCTGTGAAGTGTGTAAACCTGGTGATTCACAGACCTGTACCCCTGGGGATAAAAATATATGTTTATAAAAAATAAAAAAGTAAAAAAAAAAACTTTGGGATGCAGCAAAGGCAATCTTAAGAGGGAAGTATATAGCACAGTTAGGTCTTTCATCTATTTTGAGTTTATCTTTATGTATGGTGTAAGAAAATGATCCACTTTAATTCTACATGTGATGGCCCAATTTTCCCAACCTTATTTACTGAAGAGATGGTCATTTTTCCATTGAATATCCTTTCCTGTTTTGTCAAAGATTAGTTGGCCATAGAGTCGAGGGTCCATTTCAGGGCTCTCCATTCTGTCTCCTTGTTCTGTGTGTCTGTTTTTGTGCCAGTACCATACTGTCTTAATGATTATAGCTTTGCAGTATAGCTTGAAATCTCTCATTGTGATACCACCTGTTTTGGTTTTCTTTTTTAACATTTCTATGGCTATTCAGGGATTTTTCTGGCTTCATTGAAATTTTAGGATTATTTGTTCCAGTTCCGTGAAAAATGTCAATGGTATTTTGATAGGGATTGCTTCAAACATGTAGATTGTTCTGGGTAGCATAAATATTTTCACAATATTTGTTTTCCCAATCCCTGAGCATGGTTTATTTTTCCATTTTTTTGTGTCTTCCTTGATTATTTTTATGATTGTTCTGTAGTTTTTAGAGTACAGATCCTTTTCCTCTTTGGTTATGTTTATTCTTCGATATCTTGTGGTTTTTGGTGCAATTGTAAATGGGATTATTTCCTTAATTTCTCTTTTTTTATGCCTCATTGTTATTGTATAGAAATGCAACTGATATCTGTGCTTTGATTTTATACCCTGGCAGCAAACAGTTTGACCTAGGCCATAGTAACTTCTTGTTAAACACATCTCCAAAGGCATTGGAAAGCAAAACAAAAATGAAGTATTGGAACTTCATCAAGAAAAAAGCTTTTGCACAGCAAAGGAAATTGTCAACAAAATAAAAGTAGATTTACAGAATGGGAGAATATAATTCCAATAACTTATCAGATAAGGGGATAGTAGCAAACAGCTATGAAGTGCTTATCAAACTCAAAACCCAGGAAACAAACAAACAAAAAATCCAGTAAAGAAATGTGAAGAAGGAATAGATAGATATTTCTCCAAAAAAGACATAGAAATGGCCAAGAACTACTGGGTATTTAACCCAAAGATACAGAGGTAGTGAGAAGAAGGGCCATCTCTTCCCCAATGTTAATAGCAGCACTGGCCACAGTTGCCAAACTGTGGAAAGAGCCAAGATGCCCTTCATCAGATGAATGGATAAAGAAAATATGCTCCATATATACAGTGGAATATTACACCTCCATCAGAAAGGATGGATTCCCAAGTTTTATTTCAACATGGACCAGACTGGAGGAGATTATGCTGAGTGAAATAAGTCAAGCAGAGAGAGTCAATGATCATATGGTTTCACTTACTTGTGGAGCATAAGGAATAATATGGAGGACATTGGAAGAAGGAGAGAAGTGAGTTGGGTAAAATCAGACAGGGAGATGAACCATGAGAGATTGTGGATTTTGAGAAACAAATTGATGGTTTTGGAAGGGATGGAAATGGGGGTTTGGGTGAGTCTGGTTGTGGGTATTAAGGAGGGCACGTATTGCATGGCGCACTGGGTGTGGTGCAGAAACAATGAATCTTGGAACACTGAAAAAATAAAATTAATTTAAAAAAAGAAAGAAGTGGTCAACAGACACATGAAAAAATTCTCACCACCACTTGGCATCAGTGAAATACAAATCAAAACCACCATAAGGAAGTGGCTGGGTGGCTCAGTTGGTTAAGCATCTGCCTTCAGCTCAAGTTATGATCCCAGGGTCCTGGGATCAAGATCTCCGTGCTTCTCCCTTTTTCTTGTCACTCTCCCCTGTTTGTGCTCACTCTCTCTCACTCTCTCTCTCAAATAAATAAGTGAAATCATTTAAAAAAAACACAATGAAATACTAAATTACACTTGTCAATGAAAAAAAATACCTCACAAGTTAGAAAACAACAGATGTTTTCAAGGATGTGGAGAATGGGGAATTCCTCTTACACTGTTAGTGTGAATGCCCACTGGGACAGACACTCTGGAAAATAGTATGGAAGTTCTCAAAAAGTTAAAAATAGTACCACCTGGGACACCTGGGTGGCTCAGTCAGTTAAGCATCTGCCTTTGGCTTGGGTCATGATCCCAGGGTCCTGGGATTGAGCCCCACATCTGGCTCCCTGCTCAGTAAGGAGCCTCCTTTTCCCTCAGCCTGCCACTCCCCCTGCTTTTACTCTCATGTTCTCCCTTTTTGTCCTTCTCTAATTAAAAAAATAAAGCTACTCTATGTCCCATCAATTGTACTACTAGGTTTTTATCCAAAGGATTAAATATAGTAATTCCAAGGAGCACAGGAGCACCAATATTTATAGCAGCACAGTCCACAACAGCCAAACTATCAAGAGTCCAGATGTCCTTGGAGAGGTGAATGGATAAAGAACAGGTGGTATATATACACAAAACAGGTGAACATAGGGAATAGGATGGATGAAGAAAATAAGATAACAACATAGATGGAAACAAGCCATAAGAAGCTCTTAACTGTAGGAAACAAACTGAGGGTTGCTGTTGGGATGATCAGTGGAGGATGGGCTAATTGGGTGATGGGCATTAATGTGGGTACCTGACATAATGAGCACTGGGTGTTAGATGCAACTGATGAATCACTAAATTCTACCCCTGAAACTAATAATACAGTGCATGTTAACTAAATTGAATATTTAAAAATTTTTTTTCCTGTGTATTTCTTTTTAAATTAACATATAATGTATTTTTTGTTTCAGGGGTACAGGTTTGTGAATCTTCAGTCTTACCCAGTTCATAGCACTCACCATAGCACATACACTCACCAATGTCCATTACCTAGCCAGCCTATCCATCCATCCTTCCCTCCAGCAACTGTCATATTGTTTGACATTGTTAAATATTTCTATGCTGCCCAGAGCAATATGCACTTTCAATGTCATCCCAATCAAAATACCAATGGAATTTTTCAAAATCCTGGAACAAACAATCCTAAAATTTGTATGGAGCCAGAAAAGAACTCAATCACGAAGGAAATGTTGAAAAAGAAAAACAAAGCTGGGAGCTTCATGTTGCATGATTTCAAGCTAGATTACAAAGTTCTATATTTGTATATTTTCTTTTTTAATTAACATATAATGTGCTATTTGCTTCAGGGGTACAGGTCTGTGAATCATCAGTCTTACACAATTCACAGCATTCACCATAGCATATACCCTCCCTATTGTCCATAACCCAGACACCCTATCCCTCCCCCACACCCCCCAGTAACCCTCAGTTTGTTTCCTGAGATTAAGAGTTTCTTATGGTTTGTCTTCCACCCTGTTCCCATTCTTGTTTCATTTACCTCCCTTCCCCCCACAAACCCCTGCCGTGCCTCTCGAATTCCTCATATCAGAGAGATTATATGATAATTGCTTTTATCTGATTGACTTATTTTGCTTAGCATAATATCCTCTGGTTCCATCCATGTCATTGCAAATGGCAAGATTTCTTTTTTTTTTAATGGCTGCATAGTATTGCATCTTCTTTATCCAATCATCTGTTCATGGACATCTAGGTTCTTTCCATAGCTTTGCTATTGTGGACATTGCTTCTATAATATTCAGGTGCACATGCCCCTTCAGATCACTACATTTGTATCTTTAGGGTAAATACCCAGTAGTGGGATTGCTAGGTCATAGGGTAGCTCTATTTTAAACTTTTTGAGGAACCTCCATACTGTTTTACAGAATGGCTGGACAAACTTGCATCCCTACCAACAATGTAGGAGGGTTCCCCTTTCTCCACATCTTTGCCAAAACCTGTCCTTTCCTGACTGGTTAATTTTAGCCATTCTGACTGGTGTGAGGTGGTAATTTATCGTGATTTTGATTTATATTTCCCTGATGCCAAGTGATTTTGAACACTTTTTCATGTGTCTGCTGGCCATTCGGATGTCTTTTTTGCAGAAATGTCCATTTATGTCTTCCGCCAGTTTCTTGATTGGATTATTAGATCTTTGGGTGTTGAATTTGATAAGTTCTTTATAGATTTGGGGTACTAGCCTTTTATCTGATGTCACTTGAAATATCTTTTCTCATTCTGTCAGTTGTCTTTTGGTTTTGTTGACTGTTTTCTTTGCTGTGCAAAAGATTTTATCTTGATGAAGTCCTAATAGTTCATTTTTACCTTTGCTTCCTTTGCCTTTAGTGATGTTTCTAGGAAGAAGTGGCTGTGGCTGAGGTCAAAGAGGTGGCTGCCTGTGGTCTCCTCAAAGATTTTGATGGATTCCTGTCTCACACTGAGGTCTTTAATCCAAACAATTTAGTTTAGAATTTAAATTAAAAACAAAAACAAAAACAAACCCTGAGCCTCTGCACAGTTGTGCTACTGCTTTTCTGGGACAAACAGGCACAAGCCACAATGCAATGAGACCCTTCCCCTGAGGATTAGTGTAAGTCTGTGCTGCATGGGTTTGTGCAGCATGGATACCTACAATTTGGAGTTTTGAAACCCAGTTGCACATCTGAGATTAAACACAGAAGTACTTGTTTCCTGGCAGGCAGACATTTTGGACAGAAGCAGGGTGAAGACAGATATCTGATGGAAGCCAGGACACAGAGGAGAGGATGTTTGTTCTTCTGTGATGGTTTTCTGAAGATTGAGAGGCAAAAACTCCCCCTCCAGGGAAGAGAGAGCTGGACAACACCATTTTCCCTCCTTTGCATCAGCACTGATGGAATTCAGTGAGCAACACTATGCCCCTAGTGTAGGCTGGAGTGACATAACCAAGCCCCACTGGGATCTACAGTTGCATATCCACTAAGGCAAGTCCACCTGACAATCAGTGCACCAGACCCATTTCCCCAGAAGACCAGCACAAACCCTTCAAATGTATCAAGTCTACCAATCATAGAGAGATGCAAGGCTTCAGCTTCAGGGGTAATAGGATCTACCTTCTTTTAAATTTTTTTTTATTATTATCATCAATTAGCCAACATATATTATGTACTGTTCAATGATTCATCAGTTGTGTATAACACCCAGTGCTTATCACAACAGGTGCCCTCCTTAATACCAATCACCCATACACCTTCCAGTCCCCACCATCCCTTCAGCAACCCCCAGTTTGTTTCCCAGAGTCCAGAGTCTCTCATGGTATTTCTCCCTATCTAATTTCTTTACATTATGTTTTCCCTTCTTTCCCCCTGTGGTCCTCCATGTTATTTCTATGTTCTACATATTCCTATGTTTTACAACATTGTCTTTCTCTGCTTCACTTTTTCACTTTGTGTAAATACCTCCAGTTCCATCAATGTTGAAGAAAATGGTAGGTATTCATCCTTTCTGATGAATGTGTAGTATCCCATTGTGTATACGGACAACTCCTTTATCCACTCACCTGTTGAAGAACATCTTTGCTCCTTCCACAGTTTGGCTATTGTGGACATTGCTGCTATGAACACTGGTGTGTATGTAGCCCTTTTTTCACTACATCTGTACCTTTGGGGTAAATACCTAATAGTGTAATTGTTGGGTCATAAGGTAGCTCTATTTTTCACTTCTTATGCACTGGGTGTTATACACAACTGATGAATCATTGAACAGTATGTAATATATGTTGGCTAATTGGCGATATTAATAAAAAATTAAAAAAGAAGGTAGATTCTATTACCCCTGAAGCTGAAGCCTTGCATCTCTCTATGATTGGTAGACTTGGTACATTTGAAGGGTTTGTGCTGGTCTTCTGGGGAAATGGGTATGGTGCACTGATTGTCAGGTGGACTTCTCTTAGTGGTTATGCAACTGTAGGTCTCAGTGGGGCTTGGTTATGTCACTCCAGACACATGAAAAAATGTTCATCATCACTACCCATCAGGAAGATTCAAATTAAAACTACATTGAGATACCAACTTCTACCAGTTAGAATGGCCAAAATCAGTAAGACAGGAAGCAACATGTGTTGGAGAGGATGTGGAGAAAGGGGAACCCTCTTACACTGTTGGTGGGAATGCAAGTTGGTGCAGCACTTTGGAGAACAGTGTGGAGATTCTTTAAGAAATTAAAGATAGAGCTTCCCTATGACCCTGCAGTTGCACTACTGGGTATTTACCCCAGAGATACAGATGTTGTGAAAAGAAGGGCCATCTTAATGTGGTTTTGAATTGAATCTCCCTGATTGTTAGTGGCAATGAACATTTTTTCACGTCTGTTAGCCATTTGTATGTCTTCATTGGAGAAGTGTCTGTTCATGTCTTCTGCCCATTTTCTGATATGATTATCTGTTTTGAGTTTGAGGAGTTCTTTATAGATCCTGGGTATCAGCCCTTTTTCATTATTATCATTTGCAAATATCTTCTCCCATTCAGTCGGTTGCTTCTTTGTTTTGTTGACTGTTTCCTTTGCTGTGCAGAAGCTTTTGATCTTGATGAAGTCCCAAAAGTTCATTTTTTGCAAGGGTAACCAAAGCAGAAGATAGAATTAGTGATTTAGAGGGCAAACTGATAGAGAAAAAGGATCAAGAGGAGACTCGGAAGAAACAGGTTAGAAGCCATGAAAACAGAATTAGGAAAATAAATGACACCATGAAACGTTCCAACATCAGAATTATGGAGATTGCTGAGGGTATAGAGAAAGAGAAAAGACGAAAAGATATAGTTGAGCAAATTCTCCAGGAAAATTTTCCCAATCTGGGGAAAGGAAACACCGTTTGAGTTCTAGAAGTAGAAAGAACAACCCCCAAGATCAAAGAATCTAGAAAGGCCTCAATATACCTGATTGTGAGACTGACAATTCATAATTTCAGACAACAGCTTCTGAGGGCTGCTAGGTGGAAGAGATTCCTTATGTATATTGGAAGATCCATCAGAATAATGTCAGGCCTGTCCACAGAAACATGGCAAGCCATAAAGGGCTACAAAGACATATTCATGGCACTAAATGAGAATAACATATAGCCAAGAATACTTTATCCAGCAAGGTTGAAATTGAAAATGGATGGAGAGCTAAAGATCTTCCAAGACTTGCAAGGTTTATAAGATTATATGACCACCAAGCTGCACTACAAGAAATATAAAAGAGGGGTTCTATAAAAGAAAAAAAAAACAGGACTGATATAGAACAGAAATTTACAGAGACAATCTGTAGAAACAAGGACCTCACAGGCCACATAATGTCCGTAAAAACATCTCTCAATGATCACTCTCAATGTGAACATCTTAAACACTTCCATAAAAGAGCACAAGATTGTAGATTGGATAAAATGACAGGCACCGTCCATATGCTGTCTACAAGAGACCCATTTGGAACCTAAAGATACATCCACACTGCAAATGAAGGGATGGAAAAGCATCTATCATGCCAATGGGCCTCAAAAGAAAGCTGGGGGAGCAATTCTCATATCAGATAAATTAGATTTCAAACTTAAGACAGTAGTCAGATATACAGAAGGTCAGTATATCATTCTGAAAAGATCTATCCACGAAGATATAACAATTATAGACATTTATGCCCCCAATACAGGAGCAGCCAACTACATGAAAAAACTATTAAGGTAAAGAGTCATATTGATATGAATACAATAAGAGGAGGGGGTCTTAACATGCCACTCCCAGTAATAGATCAACTAAGCAGAAAATCAATAAAGAAAAAAGAGCATTGAATGATCCATTGGACGAGATAGACTTCATAAATAATATACAGAACATTCCACCTTAAAACAACATAATACCCATTCTTCTTAAGTGCACATGGAACTTTCTCCAGAAAAGACCACACACTGGGTCATAAATCAGAGATCAACTGATAACAAAAGACTGAGATATTCCCTGCATATTCTCAGACCACAGTGTTTTGAAACTGGAACTCAACCACAAGAAAAAGTTTTGAAGGAGTTCAAACACGTGGAAGGTAAAGACCAACCTACTTAAGAATGTTTGCTAAGATACAGATGCAGTGAAAAGAAGGGCCATCTGTACCCCAATGTTTATAGCAGCAATGGCCACGGTCGCCAAACTGTAGAAAGAACCCAGAGACTCTTCAAAGGACGAATGGATAAGGAAGATGTGATCCATATACACTGTGGAGTATTATGCCTCCATCGGAAAGGATGAATACCCAACTTTTGTAGCAACATGGACGGGACTGGAAGAGATTATGCTGAGTGAAAGAAGTCAAGCAGAGAGAGTCAATTATCATATGGTTTCACTTATTTGTGGAACATAACAAATAGCATGGGAGACAAGGGGAGATGGAGAGGAGAAGGGAGTTGAGGGAAGTTGGAAAGGGAGGTGAATCATGAGAGACTATGGACTCTGAAAAACAATCTGAGGGGTTTGAAGGGGAGGGGGCGGGAGGTTGGGGGAACCAGGTGGTGGGTATTGGAGAGGGCACGGATTGCATGGAGCACTGGGTGTGGTGCAAAAATAATGAATACTGTTATGCTGAAAAGAAATAAAAAATTTTTAAAAAAGAAAGAAAAAGAGAATCCAGAATACACAAGCTCTATTTACAACTTAAATAACAGGATAATCAACACCGAATTAAGCCAATCCCACACACAAGAAGGGAAATAAGATTAGAGCAGAGATCAATGAGATCAAAATTAGAGATACAGTAGAACACACCAACAAAACTAGAAGCTGGTTCTTTGAAAGAATCAATAGGAAACCACTGGCCAAATTAACCCAAAAGAAAAGAGAGAAGGCCCAAATTAATAAAATTATGAATGAAAACAGAGAGATCACAATTAACACCAAGGAAATAGAAACCATCACCAGAAATTATTATTAGCAGTTATATGCCAGTAAGTTAAGCAACCTAGACGATTTCCTAGAAACCCATAAACTTCCAAGACTGAATCAGGAAGACATTGACAACCTGAAAAGACAAATATCTAGTAATGAGATTGAACGAGTTATAAAAAACCTCCCCAAAAAAGAAGAGCCCAGGACCTGACAGATTCCCTGGAGAAATCTACCAAACATTCAACAAAGAAATATAATCTATTCTCCTGAAGCTCCTTCAAAAAAAAAAAAAATAGAAACAGAAGGAAATCTTCCAGACTCTTTCTGTGACGTCAGCATTACACTGATCTGCAAACCAGGCAAAAACTCCATCAAAAAGAGAGTTTCAGACCAATAGCCCTGATCAATATGGATGACAAGATTCTCAACAAGATCCTGGCTAATAGGATTCAACAGTACATTAAGAAATTATCCACCATGAAGAGGTGGGATTTATCCAAGGGATGCATGGGTGGTTCAACATTTGCAAATCAATCAATGTGATAGAACAAATCAGTAAGAGAAGTGAGAAGAACCACATGGACCTCTCAATTGATGCAGAATAAGCATTTGACAAGATGCAGCATTTGTTCCTGATTAAAACACTTCAAAATATAGGGATATAGTGAACATTTCTCAACGTCATAAAACCTATCTATGAAAAACCCACAGCGAACATCATCCTCAATGGGGAAAGGCTGACAACCTTCTCTTTGAGATCAGGAACATGACAAGCATGCCCACTCTCACCACTGTTGTTCAAAAGAGTACTAGAAGTCCTAGCAACAGCAACCAGACAACAAAAAGAAATAAAAGGTTTTCAAATTGGCAATGATGAAGTCAAACTCTCTCTCGTCGCAGATGACATGATACTTTATCTGGAAAACCCAAAAGACTCCACCCCCAAACTACTAGTATTCATACAGCAATTCAGTAATGTGGCAGAATACAACATCAATACACAGAAATCAGTTGCTTCCTTATACACTAACAATAAAAATAGAGAAAGGGAAATTAGAGAATCAATTCCATTTACCATAGCACCAAGAACCATAAGATACCTGAGAATAAACCTAACCAACGAGGTAAAGGATCTGTACTTGAGGAACTACAAAACATTCCTGAAGTATTGAAGAAGACACAAAAAGATGGAAGAGAATCCATGCTCAGTGATCAGAAGAATAAACATTCTTAAAATGTCTATACTGCCTAGAGCAATCTATACTTTCAATGCCATCCTGGTCTAAATTCTTCTAATGGCATTTTCTAAGGAGCTGGAACAAACAATCCTAAAATTTGTATGGAACCAGAAGAGATGTCGAATTGCTAAGGAAATGTTGAAAAAGAAAACAAAATTGGGGGCATCACGTTGCCTGGTTTCTAGCTTTACTACAAAGCTGTGATCACCAATGCAGCATGGTACTGGCACAAAAACAGACACATAGACCACTGGAACAGAATAGAGAGCCCAGATATGGACTTGCAACTCTATATTCCACTGATATTCAAGAAAGCAGGAAAATATATCCAGTAGAAAAAAGATAGTCTCTTAAATAAATGGTGCTGAGAAAATTGGACAGCTATATGTAGAAGAATGAAACTCAACCATTCTCTTACACCATACACAAAGATAAACTTGAAATAGATAAAAGACCTCAACATGAGGCAGGAATCTATCAAAATTCTAGAGGAAAGCATAGGCAGTAACCTCTTTGACATCAGCCACAGCAACTTCTTTCAAGATATATCTCCAAAGGCAAAGGAAACAAAAGCAAAAATGAACTTTTGGCACTTTGTCATGATCAAAAGTTCCTACACAGGAAAGAAAACAGTCAACAAAACAAAGAGGCAACCCACAGAATGGAAGAAGATATTGGCAAATGACAATACAGACAAAGGGCTGATATCCAAGATCTATAAAGAACTCCTCTAACTCAACACACACAAAACAGATAATCACATCAAAAAATGGGCAGAAGACATGAACAGGTACTTCTCCAATGAAGACATACAAATGGCTATCAGACACATGAAAAAAATGTTCATCATTACTAGCCATCAGGGAGATTCAAATCAAACCAACATTGAAATACCACCTTACACCAGTTAAAATGGCCAAAATTAACAAGACAGTGAACAACAAGTGTTGGAGAGGATGTGGAGAAAGAGCAACACTTTTACACTGTTGGTGGGAATGCAAGTTGGTGCAGCCACTTTGGAAAACAGTGTGGACATTCCTTAAGAAATTAAATATAGAGGAGGAAGGGGGGCAAGATGACAGAAAAGTAGGAGGTACTGTTTCAACTGGTCCCCTAAAGTGAGCTGATTATCTACCAGGAAACTCTGATAGCCCATGAATCAGCTGAGATTAGGATCATACACTCCCGGAACTCTGTGGAGGCAGAAGATGCCAGTGGGCAGGTAAAGCAGAGTGGGAACATTGGACTCATATCTGAAGATAAACAAAAGGGGGAGGGAGCCACCAGAAGCAACCCACTGGAAATTAATACCCAAATACAAGAGTTCCCTGTGATTGGGAACCAGCATTAACTTGGAATCTGGTTAAAAGAACTCAAAAAGAGCAAAAGATATTAAGGGGAAATTGGTAAAATTGGGTGGTTAGGGACACAGGCTTAAGCCCATGGACCCAGGACCCAGGGCTGCCACCGCCATTGTCATGCCAGAGAGAGTGCGGCAAGGCATCCAGGCTGTGGTCTCTGAACCAAAGGGCCTGTGAGAGCATCTGGATGGTGGTGCATGTGAGACAGTCTGGTGTGGATGCCAGCCGGCACTCTTTTGAACCACAGCCTTTTGCACTCTGCACTTGTGCTGCATGACCGGGGTCTGAGTCAGCCCCACACCGTCCCCTGAGAGAGGTCTGTGCAGGCACTATCTGGTGCTTTCTAGGACTGGTGAGAGTCTGAACACTCCCAGCCCGGGCCAGTGTGAAAATCTCAGCATGCTCTCTCTGCTTGGGATCTCGCCAGTGGTCTGCACCTGCCCAGAAAGCCACAGAGGCGGCAGCCACTGGAAGTGGCTCTCTGGATTAATATTGATCTAGGTTTTAGTAACACTGGGGTATAAGCAGGGGCTCCTGCGACCTCTGAGACTGTGGCTGGGAACTTACTCTGCCGGTGGGAGGTGACAGAGGAAAATATGTGTGCTCAGGACCACCCATAGAGGAACAAAATGAGGCTTCTATCTGAGATGGAGGTCTGGGTGCAGTTTGCTTTCCTCTAAGCTTCTGAAGAACCACTGAAAGATGGATAGGGGAGGAAAAATAACCCCTCCAGAACAAAAGCCTGAAAACTGGTTTCCTCGGAGCCCAGCCCCTTGACGGGGGCAGAAGGAATCAGCTCTAGCAAGACTGCCTGAAAAACCATGTGGCAGGCCCTTCCCCCAGAAAACCAGCTCCCCAAACCCCCAAAACAGAAACAAACAAAAAACAAGAGGACAGCCACCACAGGATCCCCATAAAACTGTATAACTCCAATATCAGGGACAAGAAGATATTAAACTCCCTGTATTTCCCTAAAACCTGTATACTTCATAGACACAACTTTTATTTTAATGTGTTCTCACTATTCTTGTTCTTTTTAATTTTTTATAATTTTCAACCTATTTACCATCACAACGAGAGGATAAGTACAACAAACTTCATAATAACCTTTTAACTTGAAATTTTGATACATATACCTGTTTTTCTTATGCTTTTCTGTTTTTTTTTTAATTTTTTATTTTTTTAAAAAAAGATTTTATTTATTTGACAGTCAGAGATCAAATGTAGGCAGAGGGGCAGAGAGAGAGAGAAGGGAAAGCACGTTCCCTGCTGAGAAGAGAGCACGATGTGGGGCTCAATCCTAGGACCCTGGGATGATGACCTGAGTGGAAGGCAGAGGCTTTAACTGACTGAGCTACCAAAGTGCCCCTTTTCTATTTTTAAAAATATTCATATACAGATAAGGTTCAAGATAATCCTGTTTCCCCAATCAATACTACCACTGTATATAAACCAGTTTTAAGCCCTCTTTATCTTGGGAAAGTTGAGTTCTTTAACAAAGATATCAACATACACCCAGGAAGAATCAAAATAAACTTCCTCACCCACACTGAAGATTTATAACCATCCTCCCATCTTTTTCTTCTGACAGTGTTTATGTGTATTTGTTTTTGTTCTGGTACTATATAAATCTTATACTTGGGGTTCATTTTGGCTGGGATCTTTTTTTATTTTCTTGTTATTTTATTTTATTTTTTATATACATATATTTTTATCCCCAGGGGTACAGGTCTGTGAATCGCCAGGTTTACACACTTCACAGCACTCACCAAAGCACATACCCTCCCCAATGTCCATAACCCCACCCCCTTCTCCCAACCCCCCTCCCCCCAGCAACCCTCAGTTTGTTTTGTGAGATTAAGAGTCACTTATGGCTTGTCTCCCTCCCAATCACATCTTGTTTCATTGATTCTTCTCCTACCCACTTAAGCCCCCATGTTGCATCACCACTTCCTCATATCAGGGAGATCATATGGTAGTTGTCTTTCTCAGCATGACTTATTTCACTAAGCATGATAAGCTCTAGTTCCATCCATGTTGTCGCAAATGGCAAGATGTCATTTCTTTTGATGGCTGCATAGTATTCCATTGTGTATATATACCACATTTTATTTATCCATTCATCTGTTGAAGGACATCTAGTTTCTTTCCATAGTTTGGCTACTGTGGACATTGCTGCTATTAACATTTGGGTGCACGTGCCCCTTTGGATCACCACGTTTGTATCTTTAGGGTAAATACCCAGTAGTGCAATTACTGGGTCATAGGGCAGTTCTATTTTCAACATTTTGAGGAACCTCCATGCTGTTTTCCAGAGAGGTTGCACCAGCTTGCATTCCCACCAACAGTGTAGGAGGGTTCCCCATTTTCCACATCCTCGCCAGCATCTGTCATTTCCTGACTTGTTGATTTTAGCCATTCTGACTGCTGTGAGGTGATATCTCATTGTGGTTTTGATTTATATTTCCCTGATGCCAAGTGATATGGAGCACTTTTTCATGTGTCTGTTGGCCATCTGGATGTCTTCCTTGCAGAAATGTCTGTTCATGTCCTCTGCCCATTTCTTGATTGGATTATTTGTTCTTTGGGTGTTGCATTTGCTAAGCTTTTTATAGATTTTGGACACTAGTCCTTTATCTGATATGTCATTTGCAAATATGTTCTCCCATTCTATCAGTTGTCTTTTGGTTTTGTTAACTGTTTCCTTTGCTGTGCAAAGCTTTTGATCTTGATGAAATCCCAATAGTTCATTTTTGCCCTTGCTTCCCTTGCATTTGGCGATGTTCCTAGGAAGATTTTGCTGTGGCTGAAGTCAAAGAGGTTGCTGCCTGTGTTCTCCTCAAGGATTTTGATGGATTCCTTTCTCACATTGAGGTCCTTCATCCGTTTTGAGTATATTATCATGTATGGTGTAAGGAAATGGTCCAATTTCTTTTTTATTCACGTGGCTGTCCAATTTTCCCAACACCATAAATTGAAGAGGCTGTCTTTTTTCCTATGGATGTTCTTTCCTGCTTTTTCGAAGATTAGTTGACCATAGAGTGGAGGGTCTATTTCTGGGCTCTCTATTCTGTTCCATTGATCTATGTGTCTGTTTTTGTGCCAGTACCTTGCTGTCTTGATGATGACAGCTTTGTAATAGAGCTTGAAGTCCGGATTGTGATGCCACCAACTTTGGCTTTCTTTTTCAATATCCCTTTGGCTATTCGAGGTCTTTTCTGGTTCCACATAAATTTTAGAATTATTTGTTCCATTTCTTTGAAAAAGATGGATGGGACTTTGATAGGAATTGCATTAAATGTGTAGATAGCTTTAGGTAGCATAGACATTTTCACAATATTTACTCTTCCAATCCAGGAGCACAGAACATTTTTCCATTTTTTTGTGTCTTCCTCAATTTCTTTCATGAGTACTTTATAGTTTTCTGAGTATAGATTCTGTGCCTCTTTGGTTAGGTTTATTCCTGGGTATCTTATGGTTTTGGGTGAAATTGTAAATGGGATTGACTGCTTAACTTCTCTTTCTTCTGTCTTGTTGTTGGTGTAGAGAAATGCAACTGATTTCTGTGCATTGATTTTATATCCTGACACATTACTGAATTCCTGTACAAGTTCTAGCAGTTCTGGAGTGGAGTATTTTGGGTTTTCCACATATAGCATCATATCATCTCCAAAGAGTGATAGTTTGACTTCTTCTTTGCTGATTTGGATGCCTTTAATTTCCTTTTGTTGTCTGATTGCTGAAGCTAGGAATTCTAGTAATATGTGGAATAGCAGTGGTGGTAATGGACATCCCTGCCGTGTCCCTGACCTTAGCGGAAAAGCTTTCAGGTTTTTTCCATTGAGAATGATATTTGCGGTGGGTTCTTCATAGATGGCTTTGGTGATATTGAGGTATGTGCCCTCTATCCCTATGCTTTGAACAGTTTTGATCAGGAAGGGATGCTGTACTTTGTCAAATGCTTTTTCAGCATCTATTGAGAGTATCATATGGTTCTTGTTCTTTCTTTTATTGATGGGTTGTATCACATTGACTGATTAGCAGATGTTGAACCAATCTTGCAGCCCTAGAATAAATCCCACTTGGTTGTGGTGAATAATCCTTTTAATGTACTGTTGAATCCTAT
>NC_081575.1:75559756-75569579 GCF_022355385.1 Mustela nigripes | reverse complement strand
ATATATGTTTACCAAAAATAAAAAATTTTAAAAAAAGAAGACTGTAATGATTAAGCTCCTAGACCTTCGATTCAGCTACACTTGGTTTCCAAAGCGAGCATATTTTGTCTTCAGCTATCTGCCCTCTGACAAGTTACTCAACCTTTTAAAATATCAGTTCCTTCATCTATTAAGTGGGGATATCCCAGTCTACCCTGAATAATGAATGTGAGGATAAAACAATAAATTGTGTGTGAAACATTTAGTATAGGGTGAAGACTTTAAGTTAGCAAATAAATATTACCTGTTACAGTTAGAGCTATTGTTATTATTGCTCTAATTCTTATCTTACTATAATATGCCTCTAATTAAGGGCCTCTTACACCAGGGTCGTGTGTTCCTCCTTATATGGAAGTTTTATTTCTGAATTGATTAGGTTGGGTAAAGGGGTGAAGATTTGTCCTTCCAACATCCTTACTTCTTCTTTCCTGATTCTTGGGGAGGGGAATGGACCAAGGAATGGTCCAAATTTTATCAAAAGGAGAATTTTATTGTCAAATCTTTGTTTTATTCACTGACTTTAGACTTGATTTCTTTTCTAACCCTGTGTGTTCTCCCTGTGTGCCTCACTTTCTCTATTCATAGAAAAGAATTCATGAGGATGCTTTTCTAAAGGGTTTCATAAGGCTCTTTCAGTGACAGAAATCTAATATTCCCAGTTAAATCTGGGAGCTGTTAAAAATAACTCCAGCTGATTTTTATAAAATATTGTTTTCTCCAAAGAGCTCCCTAATGTCAAAAGGAAAAAAAACACAACAAAAAAAGATTAACTAGTTCACTTATTGGACTTGGAACAATTATATTCAGGACTGAACTTATGTCCAATAAGCAGAACCCAATCAGTGGAGTAAAAATTTCTGTTCTTGATATTTATACAGTGCTTTAGACTTTTCTGGCAGTTGGATAAATAAATGCCCCCTCTCACTTTGCTATTTGATCCCAGGAAGGAGACTATGCCCTTCAGGTGACCATATCCCTGACCATCAGCTTCAGCTGACCAAGACCTGGGGATTTCAGACAAATGTAGTGAAAGCATTTTCAGTCTGAAAAGCTTTGGGTTCTCTATCCAATTCTCTTTGATAAGGTACCATCAGAAAATCTCTCCTGGGTTAAAAAAAAGAAATCTTCCCTTCTCGATCCTGGCTTGTGGCTCCTACAGCCTGAGTGTTATGTATCTGTATACACACATGCATGTGAGTTGACAGAGAGTCAAAATGAAGTTACAGTGGCCAGTTTGGACTCCATCAATGAGACTTTGTGTTTTTTCCCCTTTCCCTACTTTATTCCTATGGCACTGGGTACCCATACTTGAATGGTCCTGAGTTCAGTGCTAGCACCAGAATCCCCTTCTACACTTGACCTTGGCAGAGGTAGCAATTAGCAAGACCTTTCTGCCCACGGTGTCCAGACTGTAATTTAGGTTTGGAAAGTTAGGTTAGTCAGAGTGAATAGTTTATTCCCCTCTGACTCTTAGAGCCTGGGGCTGGGCCCAGGGCTTCACTGCTCTTTCAAACCTTGCTTTCTGGAACAAATCAAACTCAGGAGCTAATTGGGATAAAACCAAACTTGGTCTCCAAATTGCTGGTAAAATCATCAGATGTCTGATTTCTCCAACTACAGGTTTTTCCTGCATTACCTCTTGAGATATAATAAATACTCCTCCCTGGAAATTCATGATTTAAACCTACTTAGACCAACATATCCTCTGAGTGACAATATCTCCCTCATCCCACCCCAGTTCTGCAGGTGTAGAAAAGTTGGCCCAGAAAAATTACATACTTTTTCTAAGGAGTCATTCTTTGAGCAGGGACTCCTGAGGAAAGAAATGCGCCCTTTTCTGGGTACACATTTAAATATAGTCAGAACCAGGAATAGTGTGGAGGGATAAACATGGGAAGGTATCTTTATATTCTGCTCTGGGGCATCTGTAATTACCACCTGTAGACAGTAGAAGACTGCAAAAAATAAGCACTGCTTCCAGAATGTTGAGCCCTTCTGTGGTAATATCTCTCTAAAGGTCTCTATGTCCTTCTCATGTTTTCTTCATCCCTTTCCTTACTTCAAAAGGCTCTCAGGAAAAGTTCAGCTGACAGTCTTTAGCATTCCAGAAAAGATTTAACACTAGCATGGACCCACTGAGACTCTCCTTTTCAACATGCAAGACAGGTCCAGAGAAACAATCATCTTTCTTGAGATTTATGTTCTGCTGGAGATTTATGCCTGAGAAAACAAAACAGGACACCAGGCCTGGAGAGTGATCTCTTTTCCCTGTGCCTTTTAGAGTCCTTATTTGGTGGTGGTAGGAAGATAGTAGGGATGGACGGGTACCAATCAAACTGTGTGGGTGATTATCTAATTAAACTCCAAAGTGCTAAGATTTTATGTTTTACAGAAATTGGAAGTAAGCAGAGGCTTTTAATCAGTCGTTGGGTCATTTGAGGGCCAGAGCTGCCTTTAGTAGGAAAGGGGCCTGCGCTGTCTTGCAATGAAGAAGGAAGCTGGGGTCTCCTATCTAGAAACCAGACTCTTGCAAACTCTCACTGCAGAGGTCACTGAAGAATATTTAAGACCACTTTGTCACAAGGCCTCTCTTTGATGTCATCAGTTTGAATCTCTTTCCAGAGGGCTCTATGGTCACTTAGCATAGTTTAGTGATGTTTTGAATATATGTATGTCCTACCTCTTAGGTCATTCATATTCTCTTCTCTGCCCCCACCGACAAATATCATTAGAAAGTAAACAAACTGAGAAACAAACTGAGGGGTTTTTGGGAGGGATGGTTGAACCAGGTGGGGGGTATTAAGGAGAGCATGTATTGTATGGGGCACTGGGTGTTGTGCATAAACAATGAATCTTGGAAAACTGCATCAAAAACTAATTATGTATTTTATGGTGACTAACATAACAGAATAAAAGTTAAAAAGAAAAGAAAAAAGGTAAGCACCTTTGTACCTCTCCTCAAATCACCCCTTTCCATATTTCCTGATTCTACTGTATGACTTTGGGACCCAGAAGGGAAGCTATGGGGAAAAGAGATGTTGAAACCTCAGTACCCGCTCATGTCTACATTTGGAGTATGATCACAGCTAAGTTGTGGGACACAGGCTGATAAGTGAGGACTTTTTCCATCCCAAACTACTCCGGGAGAGCTCAGGTCTCTCTAGACCAGCAGTCTCCTATTAGACCTTTTTGACAACAGCTGCCAGCTCTTCTTATTACCCTCATAGCTGTAAGAACCTTTAATGGTATACTTTGTGTATTTTGAGTGCCCTCTAGAGAGCATATTTCCAGTAGGCTGGGATTTTATAAGGGCTTTATAAGTTTTTCCAAGTTATCATGCCTTTCCCTAAATTCTTTTACCTAATCTCTTTCCCCACCTCAAAGTAGTGGGTACAAAATCTCAAAAGCTTAGAAAGATGGTGCTTGAGAGGATCTTATAGATCACCTAATGTTTCTGTATTTTGCAGATGGTCCCAGATAGTTGCTGAATTAAGCCCCACCAATTCCAGACCACATGTGCTTTTTATTGTAGCCAGTTGTCTAAGCACTGGGCAAAGTGAGAAGCATGGAAAGTGGGAACAATTGTTTCTTCTCAATAAAAGAAGAAATAATAATTCACAGATATGAGTGTCTTCTGTGTTCTGGGTACCATTCTCTACCTATAGTGTCCAATGTAACTGTCATAGCAGTCATCTGAGGTAACTACCATCATCACCCCATTTTACACATGAGGGAACTGAAGCACAGAGAGGTAAAGTGACTTGCTATGTTTCCATAGCTCATGAATAGCAGAGTCAGAAAGAAGACTGGGGCAATTTGAATCCTGAGCCCAAATTCCTCTTTTGTCTCTTCTCCCCCCCCCCCCCCCTCATTATCTCACTTCTGGTCATTCCCTAAGTTCATCAAATCCTTTTTTTAAAGTTGAGATATATTTGATATATAATATTAAATTTGTTTTAAGTGTACAAGGTAATTATTTTTTGTGTATATTGCAAAATGATCACTACAGTATGTCCAGTAAATTTAGGTAACATCCAACACAATACAATTATATTTTTTCTTGTGATGAGAAATTTTAAGATCAATCTCTTTGCAACTTCCAAATATTCATACTTTAGTACTATTAGGTGTGGGCACCATGCTGTACATTATATACCCAGGACTTAACCCATTTTATAACTTAAAATTTATACCTGTTGAGCCTCTTCACCCATTTTTGCCCACTCTCCTCACATGCCTCTTGTAACCACCAATCTGTTCTCTGTACCTATGAGTTCATTGTTCTTGTTTTTAATTCCACATATAAGTAAGATCATATGATATTTGTTTTACTCTGTCTGATTTATCTCATTTAGCACAATACCCCTAAGTCCCATCCATGTTGCCAAAAATGATAAGATTATCATCTTTTAGCTAAGATGGCCTTCAACAAACAAATGGATAAAGAAGATATGGTCCATGTATACAATGGAGTATTATGCTTCTGTCAGAAAGGATGAATACCCAACTTTTGTATCAACATGGATGGGACTGGAGGAGATTATGATGAGTGAAATAAGTTAAGCAGAGAGAGTCAATTATCATATGGTTTCTCTTACTTGTGGTTCATAAGGAATAACATGGAGGGTATTAGGAAAAGGAAAGGAAAAGTGAATTGGGGGAAATCAGAGGGGGAGACGAACCATGAAAGACTGTGGACTTTGCAAAACAAACTGAAGATTTTGGAGGGGAGGCGGTAGGGGTTAGGTGAACCTGGTGATGGGTATTAAGGAGGGCACTTATTGCAGAGAGCACTGGGTGTGGTGCATAAACAATGAATCTTGAAACACTGAAAAAATAAAATAAAATTTAAAAAGATTATCATCTTCTTTTTTAAAAAAAGATTTTATTTATTTATTTGACAGACAGAGATCACAAGTAGGCAGAGAGGCAGGCAGAGAGAGACTGGGGAGAAGCAGGCTCCCTGCTGAGCAGAGAGCCCGATGCAGTACTCAAATCCCAGGACCCTGAGACAAAGGCAGAGGCTTTAACCCACTGAGCCACCCAGGCGCCCCAAGGTTATCATCTTATGGCTGAATAATATTCCATTCATATAGGTACCATGTTTTCTCTATTTGTCCATCAATGGATATTAAGTTTTTGTTCATGTCTTGGCTATTGTGAATAATGCTACAATGAACAAGAAAGTGCAGATATCTTTTTCTGCATCTACTGAGATGATCATATGACTTTTATCCTTTCTCTTATTAATGTGATGTATTGCATTAATTTATTTTGTAAATATTGAGCCACATTTGTATGCCTGGAATAAATCCCACTTGATTGTAGTGAATGATATTTTTAATATACTGTTGGATTAAATTAGTTAATATTTTGTTGAGGATTTTTACATCTATGATCATTAGACTTATTGGTCTGTAGTATTCTTTTTTTTTTTTCTGAAGGGTCTTTATCTGGTTTTGGTATTAGGGTAATGCTGGTTTCTTATAATGAATTTGGAGGCTTCCCTTCTTAAGTTTTTTGAAATTGTTTGAGAAGAATTGGTATTAACATGGTTCACATGTGAGGCATCTGGTCTTCAAATTTTGTTTCTTGGGAGTTTTTGATTTTTATTATTGATTCAATTTTATTGAATTGGTCAAGTGGTCTGTTTAAATGTTCTATTTCTTCCTGATTCATTTTTGGAAGGTTATATATTTCTAGGAATTTGTCCATTTTCTCTATGTTGTCTGATTTGTTGACATGCAATTTTCATTATATTCTTTAATAATATAATATAATTTTATATTCATTATATTCATTATATTTTATATATATATTCATTATATTTATATATATTCATTATATTTATATATATTCATTATATTTCATATTCGTTATATTTTATATTCATTATATTCTTTAATAATCCTTTGTATTTCTGTGATGTTTGTTGCTCTTTCTCTGCTTTCATTTTATATGATTTGATTTAATGATTTGATCTACATGATTTGAGTTCTCTTCTTTTTTGTTGATGAATCTGTTTTAAAGTTTGTCAGTTTTGTTTATCTTTTCAAAGAATTAGCTCCTGGTTTCATTGATCTGTTCTATTGTTTTTTAGTTTCTATTTTATTTGTCTCTACTCTTATCTTTTTTATTTCCTTTCTTCTTTTTTTTTTACTTTTTTATTTTTTATAAACATATATTTTTATCCCCAGGGGTACAGGTCTGTGAATCACCAGGTTTACACACTTCACAGCACTCACCAAAGCACATACCCTCCCCAATGTCCATAATCCCACCCCCTTCTCCCAAACCTCCTCCCCCCAGCAACCCTCAGTTTGTTTTGTGAGATTAAGAGTCCTTTCTTCTAATGGCTTTGTGTTTTCTTTGTTCTTTTTCTATTTCCTTTAGGTATATGATTAGGTTGTTCATTGGCTTTTTCTTGCTTCTGGAGGTAGGCCTGGATTACTATAATCGTCCCTCTCAAAACAGTTTTTGTTGCATCCCATATATTTTGGATCATTGTGTTTTCATTATAATTTATCTCTGTGTATTTTTAAAAAAATTTCCTCTTTGATTTCTTCATTGACCCATTTATTTTTTAGTAGTATGTTATTTAGTCTCCAGGTATTTGGATTTGTTCTTGTGATTGTGTTCTAGTTTCATACTGCTGTGGTCAGAACACATATATGATATAGCTTCAATAATTTTTAACTTACTTATTTACTTATTTTTCAAAAGTTTTGTTTAATTATTTGAAAGAAAGAGTGAGACAACACAAACAGGGGGAGCAGTAGAAGAAGAGAGAGAATCAGGCTCCCCACCAGGCAAGGAGCCTGATGCAGGACTTAATCCCAGGACCCTGGGATCATGACCTGAGCCGAAGGCAGATGCTTAACCATCTGAGCCACTTAGGTGCCCCCAGTTTTTAATTTATTGAGATTTCTCTTGTACCCTAATTTGACTTAATATTTTCACATTCTTTGCTAAATACCAATGAAAAAAATTGCTAAATACAATAGTTGTATTTTTAAAATTTTTGAGGATCTTCTGTACTGTTTTCCATGGTGGCTGCACCAATTTATATTCCCACCAACAGTGCATGAGGGTTCCCTTTTCTCTTGTCTTTTTGACACTATCCATCTTAACAGGTGTGAGGTGATATGTCATTGTGCATTTGATTTGCATTATTCTGATTATTAGTGATATTGATCATCTTTTCATGTGCCTATTGGCCATGTGTATGTTTTTGGGATAATGTCTATTTGGGTCCTCTGCCTGTTTTTTAATTGGATTTGTTTTTGTTTGTTTTTGATATTGAGTTCTATGAATTCTTTATATATTTTGAATATCAACTCCTTATCAGATATATGATATTTATGTTTTATCCCATTTTGTAAGTTGCCTTTTCATTTTGTTGATGGCTTTTCTTGCTGTGGAGAAGATTTGTGGCTTGATGTAGTCCCATTTATTCATGTTATTTTGCCTTTATTTTAGAGCAAATCTAAAAAATCATCATCAAGGTCAATGTTGTAAGAGACAAAGAAGGACATTATGTTATAATTAAAAGGTCTACACATCAAAAAAAATCTAACAACTGTAGATATTTACGTTCCTAACTTGAAGCAGCCAATTATATAAGCCAATTAGTAATTAAATTTAAAAAATAAATTAATAATAATATAATAAAAGTAGGAAAATTTAATACCCCATTCATCGCAATGGACATATCATTTAAGCAAAAAATCAACAAAGAAACAAGGACTTTGAATGATACACTGGACCAGAAGGACTTCACAGATATATTCAGAGTATTTCATCCTAATGCAACAGAATACATATTCTTCTCAAGTGCACATAGAACATTTTTCAGAAAAGATGACATAACCAGGTCACAAATCAGGTCTCAACCAGTACAAAAAGACTGGGATAATTCCCTGAATATTTTCAGACTACAGTGCTTTAAACCTTGAACTCAATCAGAAGATAAAATTTTGAAGGAACTCAAATACAATGGAAGTTGAAGGGCATCCTACTAAAGTTGGCTCAAGGCCCAACAAGAAATTAAAGAAGAATTAAAAATTAAAGAAGAATTAAAAATTTAAAAACATGGAAACATGAAAATGAAACACGATAAGAGAAGCAGCAAAGGAAGTTCGAAGAGGGACATATATAGCAATCCAGGCCCTCTCGAGAAGCAATAAAAGTCTCAAATACCAAACCTAACCTTACATTTAATGGAGCTGGGAAAGGAACAGAAAATTAAGCCTAGATCCAGCAGGAAAAAAGAAATAATAAATATTAGAGTAGAAATCAATGACATAGAAATTAGAAATAAAAAACAGAAGAGTATTTCACCAAGATGGTAGCGAATAGGATCCAACAGTATATAAAAAGGATTTTTCACTATGACCAAGTGGGATTTATTTATTTATGGACTGTAAGGTGGCTCAGTGCCCACAACTCAGTCAATATGATATACCACATTAATAAAAGAAGGGGCAAGAACCATATGAGTTCATCTGTGACCCAGCAATTGCACTACTAGGTTTTAGCCAGTGGACACATAAATAGTGATTCAAAGGGGCACATGCACCTCAGAGTTTATAGCAACCATGTCCACAGGGGCCAAGATATGGAAGGAACCCAAATGTCCATTGACAAGTAAATGGATAGAAATGTGGTACCTATATCTTTATCTATCTAATCTATACCTATATATAATGGAATATTACTCAGCTATCAAAAGGAATGAAATATTGTTATTTGCAATGGTATGGATGGACCTAGAGGGCATTATGCTAAGCAAAGTACGTCAGTCAGAAAAAGACAAGTGCCATATGATTTCACTCATATGTAGAATTTAAGTACCAAAACAAATGGACAAAGAAGGGAAGGAAAAATAAGCTAAGATGAAAATTGAGAGGGTGGTAAACCATAAGAGATACTGAGCTCTAGGAAAGAAACAGGGTTGTTGGAGGGGACATGGGTTGGGGGAAAAGAGTAATTGGGTGATGTCCATTAAGGAAGGCACTTGATGTAATGAGCACTGGGTGTTATATGTAACTGATGAATCACTACATTCTACCTCTGAACTAATAATACACTATATATTAATTAAATTTAATTTAAAATGAAAAGATTAAAACCTCCTAGATTTGCTGATCTGTTCTTGTTAATCTTTATTTGTTGATCTCATTTGTTGATCTTTATTATCTCCCTTCTCCTCCTGGATTTTGGCTTTATTTGATGTTGTTTTCCAGCTTTTGTTAGTTTTTGTATTTGAGACTTTTTCTGCTCTTGAGGAAGACCTGTATTTCTCTATACTCCCCTATTATGACCACCTTTGTTCCACCCCAAAGGTTTTGGGCTGTCACATTTTCTTTTTAATTTATTTCCACATTTTTAAAATAATTTCCGAGTTAACCCATCCATTCTTTGATAGGATATTCTTTAACCCCCATATATTTGTGGTCTTTTCAAATGTTTTCTTGTGGTTGGCCTCAAGTTTCATAGCATTCTGGTCTGAAAATATGCATAGCATGATCTCAATCTTTTTGTGCTGGTTGAGACCTGATTTGTGTCCCAGTATGTGATATATTCTGGTCACTATTCCACGTACACTCAAAAGCAATGTGTATTCTGCTGCTTTAGTATACAGTGCTCTGAATGTATCTGTTAAGCCCATCTGGTCCAGTGACTCATTTAAAGTCCTGTTTCCTTGACGATCTTCTGCTTAGATGATATCGTTGATGTGAGTGGGGTGTTAAAGTCCCATACTGTTATTGTATTATTATCAATG
>NC_081575.1:75554698-75559656 GCF_022355385.1 Mustela nigripes | reverse complement strand
TTATCAATGAGTTTCTTTCATTTTATTATTAATTGATTTATATGTTTGGTTCTTGCAAGATAGGGGCATAAACATTTACAATGGTTAGCTCTTCTTGTTTGGTAGATCTATTTATTATGATGTAGTGTCCTTCCTCACATCTTGTTGCAATCTTTGGTTTAAAATCTAGTTGTCTGATATAAGTATATCTCCTTCAGCTTTGTTTTGATGTCCATTAGTGTGATAAGTGGTTCTCTACTCCCTCAGTTTCAGCCTAGATGTACCTTTGTGTCTAAAATGATTTTTTTGTAAACTGGATATCAATGGGTCTTGTTTTTTTTTTTTTTAACCCATTCTGATACCCTGTGTCTTTTGATTGGAGCATTTAGTTCATTTACATTTAGAGTAATTATTGAGAGATATGAATTCAGTGTCATTTTATTACCTGTAAAGTCATTTTCCTTTAGATTGTCTTTGCTCCTTTCTAGTATTCGTTCCTTTTTGGTCTCTCTTTACTGCTCAAAGGGTGCCCTTTAATATCTCTTGAAGAGCTGGCTTAGTGTTCACAAAAATCTTTTAGTTTCAGTTTTATTTTTTTTTCTGTTCTGTAAGAGCCTTGTTGGATAAAGTATTCTTGGCTGCATATTATTCCATTTAGTACATTGAATATATCATCCCATTTCTTTCTGGCCTGCCAAGTCTCTGTGGACAGGTCTGTTGTTAGTTTTGTGTTTCTACTGTTGTAGGTTGAGGACCTTTTCTCCCTGGTAGCTTTCAGATTTCTCTCTTTTCTTTCTATTTTCCAAGCTTCACTATGATCTGTCATGGTGTTGACCTGTTTTTGTTTGTTTGTTTGTTTTGTAAGAAATTCTCTGTGCTTCTTGGCCTTGAATGCCTGTTTCCTTCCCCAGATCAGGGAAGGTCTCAGCAATAATTTGTGCAAATGAACCTTCTGTCCTCATTTCCCACTCTTCCTCTAGACTTTTATGATACAGATATTATCTCACTTTATGAAATCACTGAGTTCCCTGTCTACCTTCATGATATAATAGTTTTTTCCCTCTTCTTTTCAGCTTCATTATTTTCCATAATTTTGTCTACTATATCACCTATTCTGTCCTCTGCTTCTTCAATCCTCATTATGATATTATTCAGTCTGTTTTTTATCTTAGTCATAGCAATTTTTATTTTAACCTCACTAGATTTTAGGTGTTTTATCTCTGCAACAAAGATTTCTCTGATGTCTTCTATGCTTTTTTTTTCTAAGTCCAGCTAATTGTCTTATGACTCTTGGTCTAAATTCTTATTTAGATATATTGCTTATATCTGTTTTCAGGAAGACCCTGGCTGTTAGATCTCCCTGACCTTTTTGGCAGAGGAAAATTCCTCTGTCTTGTCATTTTGGCCAAGTTTCAATGTTTTCCATGTTATGAAACTTGTTATGTTTCCTGTATTTCAGAGTAATGCTGTATTAAAATGAGGTTATACATCATCCATGACCTGACACTTTTGGAAGTAGTTCTGGTGTATGCTCTGTGTACTCTGCTATTATGTTTTGACTTTTGCTTCCCACTGGTCACTCCTGTGCAGAGTTCCTCATTACTTCTAGTGGGGAGTGCTTGGAACTTTATCTAGATGTGCTTTGATCTGGGAGGGAGAGTTTAAGAGATCTTGAAATCTAGGAAATAAACTTCAGGTTGTTGGAAAGGAGGTGAGTGGGCGAATTTATAATTGGGTGATGGGCATTAAGAAGGGCACTTGATATAATGAGAACTGGGTTTTATATGTGACTGATGGATCACTAAAGTCAATCTCTGAAATTAATTTCAAAAAAATCTTGCTAAAGGGGCACCTGGGTGGATCAGTGGGTTGAGCCCCTGCCTTTGGCTCAGGTCAGGATCTCAGGTCCTGGGACTGAGCCCTGCTTTGGGCTCTCTGCTCAGCAGGGAGCCTTCTTCCCCCACTCTCTGCCTGCCTCTCTGCTTACATGTGATCTTTCTTTCTGTCAAATAAATAAAAAAATCTTTAAAAAAAAAAGCTTGGTAAAAAAGAAAGAGAGGGAAAAAAGAAAAAGAAAAAACAATAGAAAAAGTAAGAAAAAATCTTGGTCCAAAAAAAAAGAAAGTGAAAAGAAACAAAAAATCCCAATCAAAAATACCATAAGCCTGATTCCAAAGTAATTGAAAGGGAAAAACTGCAAACAAATGAAAATCTTGATTCAAAGGGGGGGGGTGAAGAATAAGGAAAAGAAAAATATAGCTTGGTCGTATTTCCCCTAGAAGTGAAAGGGATGCTTTGAAGCACAGTAGACTTGTTGCATATGGTGTGCTATGTTCCTCTTCTGAGGGAGAGGTCCACTGTGCTAAGTGTCAATCCTGTCCCAGTTAAAAAAATAAAAAGGACTTGTCAAGCATGGGTGAACATAGTTTGATGTAAGAGCTCCCACCTCCACTGGGGACTGCTGTGTTCCTCTCTGAACTCCCACTGTGTTGATAGTGAAGGTAAAATGGCACCAGCCTATTCTCTTATCTTAAGACAGGGGAATCTCACACACTCCACAGTTCAGGATGTCCTCACAGAAAATTAAGGGCTCTCACCCTGCCTGCAGCCCAGCTCTCCTCCATTTTATCTTTGGCTGGGCTGGGATTTAGCGATTTGTAAATTCACTTGATTTTTATCTTAGTGTGAGTCTGGGATTCAATACTCTAAATATTAAAGGATCTAGCACTGCTCAGATCCACTCCCTCCTCCAGTATGGAGCCTTGTTGTGCTCTAACTTTGTCCCAGCAAAACTCCCCCACCCGCACAATGTGCACAATTTATGGTGTGTCACCAAGAAAAGCAGTGATCAGGTGATCTATCCTCTGCACATGACTTTGTCCCCTGTTGATGAAAGACCTTTTCCTGGTGCCTGCAGTGTCTTTTGTCCTTGGAGAGGCAATAAACAGCAAGTTCTGTTTCATAGAAATTCCTGCAGGAGGATTCTGATTTCTGACAGTGTCTTTCCAGTGGAAGAAAGAAGATAGAACAAGGACGGACAGAGGGCAGGTTGCATACTGTCAGTGAAGGGCAGGGTGAGACACTTAGGCCTCTAAGACACATACTGCAAGAACACAACCTGTGATGTTCCACAGTGTCTCCTTCTGCTAAAAACACTTCAAATGTCATGAGGAAACTGTGCTATAGAATGTACTCACGACAGGGTTGAGTCTGTTGAATGTTGGATTCTGTGGAATCTCTCTGTGTTGAAATCATGAAATGACATTACAGGGGCCTAAAAGGGGATTCAGAGAAAGGGATCTGGTCAGGGAAACTACATCAGGTGGCTACTCATTCATAACAGTGTCTTCACCATTGAGGAATGAAGATAGAACAAGGACCATCTCTGGGCACTTTAGTAACTGAGAGTGAAGTGCCAGCTAAGGCGCTTAGGTATCCAAAACACATATTGGATGAGCACGACCTGTAGTCATCCACACTGTCTTTCTGTTTCGAAAACGCTTCAAACATTGTGAGGGAAGTATGCTTTCAGAGTGATTTGTGGCCGTGTTGAGTCTATCAAAGAAGGAAGCTGTTGGGACTGACTGTGTGGTAAACTGGAATAGGCGGATATAGGAGTCTAGTCTCAGACGTCCATCCCCTTGAACACAGGAAGTTCTGTTTCATAGAAATTCCTTCAGGAAGATTCTCATTTCTGACAGTGTCTTCCAGTGGAGGAAAGAAGATAGAACAAGGACAGACAGAGGGCAGATTGCATACTGTGATTGAAGGGCAGTGTGAGACACCTAGGCCTCTAAGACACATACTGCAAGTACACCACCTGTGATGTACCACAGTGTCTCCCTCTCCTCAAAACACTTCAAATGCCATGAGGGAACGCTGCTGTAGGAAGGACCCACGACAAGGGGGTGTATGTGAAAGATTGGAAGCTGTGGGACCTGTCTGTGTGGAAATCACGAAGTGTCTATATAGGGCCATTGCGGTGAACATAGGAAGTTCTCTGTTCAGGGAAAGTCTTGCAGGCAAATACAAAATGATGACAATATCTTCTCCCCTGAGGAAAGAAGATAGAACAAGGACGTTCTCTTGGCAGTTTGCATAATATGGGTGAAGTGCACGTTAAGGCACTTAGGCATCCAAAACACATTTGGATGGTCCTTACCTGTGGTCATCCACACTCTATTTCTTTTTCAAAAACGCTTTAAACATTTTGAGGGAAGTGTGCATTAAAAGGGATTCGGGGCCGTCTTGAGTCTGTCAAAGAAGGAAATTGTTGGGCCTAAGTGTGTTGTAAACTGGAATGGGCGCATATAGGGGTCTAGTCGCAGACGTCCATCTCCTTATACACAGGAAGTTCTGTTTAATAGAATTTCCTGCAGGAGAATTCTCATTTCTTACAGTGTTTTTCCGTGGAGGAAAGAAGATAGAACAAGGACGGACAGAGGGCAGGTTGCATACTGTGAGTGAAGGGCAGGGTGAGACACTTAGGCCTCTAAGACACATTCGGCACTGTGATGTTCCACAGTGTCTCCCTCTGCAGAAAAAAAACTTCAAATGCCATGAGTGAATGCTGCTGTAGGACGTACTCACGACAGAGATGTGTCTGTGGAAGTTTGGAATCTGTGGGACCTGTCTGTGTCGAAATCATGAAGTGTCTATACAGGGCCATTGCCGGTGAACATAGGACGTTCTCTCTTCAGGAAAATTCTTGCAGGCACATACTAATTGATGACAGTATCTTCTCCGCTAAGGAAAGAAGATAGAACAAGGACGTTTCTCTTGGCAGTTTGCGTACTATGAATGAAGTGCCAGTTAAGGAACTTAGGCATCCAAAACACATTTGGATGGTCCTTACCTGTGGTCATCCACACTCTATTTCTTTGTCGAAAATGCTTTAAACATTTTGAGCAACATGTGCTTTAGGAGGGATTCGTGGCCGTGTTGAGTCTGTCAAAGAAGGAAGTTGTTGAGACTATTTT
>NC_081575.1:75552503-75554688 GCF_022355385.1 Mustela nigripes | reverse complement strand
TGTGGTAAACTGGAATGGGCGCGTATAGGAGTCTAGTTTCAGACATCCATCCCCTTGACCATAGGAACTTCTGATTCAGGGAAACTCCTTCAGGTGGATTCTCATTTCTGACAGTGTCTTTCCTGTGGAGGAAAGAAGACAGAACAAGGACGGACAGAGGTCAGGTTGCATACTGTGAGTGAAGGACAGGGTGAGACACTTAGGCCTCTAAGACACATACTGCAAGTACACCACCTGTGATGTTCCACAGTGTCTCCCTCTACTCAAAACACTTCAAATGTCGTGAGGAAACTGTGCTATAGAATGTACTCACGAAAGGGTTGAGTCTGTTGAATGTTGGATTCTGTGGAATCTCTCTGTGTTGACATCATGAAGTGACTCGAGCTCTAAAAGGTGATTCACAGAAAGGGATCTGATCAGGGAAAATACTTCAGGTGGCTACTCATTCATAACACTGTCTTCTTCACTGAGGTTTGAAGCTAGAACAAGGACAGACTCTGGGCACTTTAGTAACTGTGAGTGAAGTGCAGGCTATGGTGCTTAGGCATCCAAAACACATATTGGATGAGCACGAACTGTAGTCATTCACACTTTCTTTCTCTTTCGAAAACACTTGAAACATCGTTATCAAAGTGTGCTTTAGGAGGGATTTTTGGCCGTGTTGAGTCTGTCAAAGAAGGAAGCTGTTGGGACTGACTGTGTGGTAAACTGGAATAGGGACGTATAGGAGTCTAGTCTCAGACGTCCATCCCCTTGAACATAGGAACTTCTGATTCATGGAAACTCCTTCAGGTGGATTCTCATTTCTGACACTGTCTTTCCTGTGGAGGAAAGAAGACAGAACAAGGATGGACAGAGGGCAGGTTGCATACTGTGTGTGAAGGGCAGGGTGAGACACTTAGGCCTCTAAGACACATACTGCAAGTACACCACCTGTGATATTCCACAGTGTCTCCCTCTACCAAAACATTTCAAATGTCATTAGGAAACTGTGCTATAAAACGTACTCACAACAGGGTTGAGTTTATTGAATGTTGGATTCTGAGGAATCTCTCTGTGTTGAAATCATGAAGTGATGCTACAGGGCCCTAAAATGAGATTCATAGAAAGGGGTCCATTCAGGGAAACTTCTTCATTTGGATACTCGTTCATAACAGTGCCTTCTTCGTGCATGAATGAAGATAGAAAAAGGACGGTCTATGGGCACTTTAGGAACTGTGAGTGAAGTGCAGGCTATCCAAAAAACATATTGGATGAGCACGACTTGTGGTCATCCGCACTGTCTTTCTGTGTCAAAACACTTCAAACATTATGAGGGAAGTGTGTTTTTGGAGGGATTTCTGGCAGTATTGAGTCTGTCAAAGAAGGAAGCTTTGGGACTGTGTGGTAAACTGGAATGGGCATGTATAGGAGTCTAGTCTAAGACGTCCATCCCCTTGACCATGGGAAGTTCTGTTTCAGGGAAACTCCTTCAGGCAGATTCTCATTTCTGACAGTGTCTCTCCTGTGGAGGAAAGAAGACAGAACAAGGACAGACAGAGGGCAGGTTTCATACTGTGAGTGAAGGGCAGGGTGAGACACATAGGCCTCTAAGACACATACTGCAAGTACACCATCTGTGATGATCCACAGTATATCTCTCAGCTCAAAACACTTCAAATGCCATGAGGTAACGCTGCTGTACGATGTACTCATGACAGGGATGTGTCTGTGGAAGGTTGGAAGCTGTGGTACCTGTCTGTTTGGAAAACATGAAGTGTCGATACAGGGACATTGCCGTTGAACATAGGAATTTCTCTCTTCAGGGAACCTCTTGCAGGCAAATACTAATTGATAACAGTATCATCTCCGCTGAGGAAAGAAGATAGAGTTAGGACGTACTTTTTGTAGTTTGCATACTGTGAGTGAAGTGTTAGTTAAGGTGTTAGGCATCCAAACACATTTGGGTGGTCCTTACCTGTGGTCATCCACAGTCTATTTCTTTGTCGAAAATGCTTTAAACATTTTGAGGGAAGTGTGCTTCAGGAGGGATTCGTGGCCGAGTTGAGTCTGTCAAAGAAGGAAGTTGTTGGGACTAAGTGTGTGGTAAACTGGAATGGGCGCGTATAGGAGTCTAGTTTCAGACATCCATCCCCTTGACCATAGGAACTTATGATTCAGGGAAACTCCTTCAGGCGGATTCTCG
>NC_081575.1:75539773-75552493 GCF_022355385.1 Mustela nigripes | reverse complement strand
TTTCTGACAGTGTCTTTCCTGTGGAGGAAAGAAGACAGAACAAGGACGGACAGAGGGCAGGTTGCATACTGTGAGTGAAGGACAGGGTGAGACACTTAGGCCTCTAAGACACATACTGCAAGTACACCACCTGTGATGTTCCACAGTGTCTCCCTCTACTCAAAACACTTCAAATGTCGTGAGGAAACTGTGCTATAGAATGTACTCACAACAGGGTTGAGTCTGTTGAATGTTGGATTCTGTGGAATCTCTCTGTGTTGAAATCATGAAGTGAGGCTACAGGGCCCTAAAAGGAGATCCATTGAAAGGGGTCTGTTCAGGGAAACTTCTTTATTTGGATACTCATTCATAACAGTGCCTTCTTTGTGGATGAATGAAGATAGAACAAGGACGGTCTATGGGCACTTTAGGAACTGTGAGTGAAGTGCAGGCTATCCAAAAAACATATTGAATGAGCACGACTTGTGGTCATCCACACTGTCTTTCTGTGTGAAAAAGCTTCAAACATTGTGAGGGACGTGTGCTTTTGGATGGATTTTGCAGTATTGAGTCTGTCAAAGAAGGAAGCTTTGAGACTATGTGATAAACTGGAATGGACATGTATAGTAGTCTATACCTGTCTGTGTGGAAATCATGAAGTGTTGATACAGGGTCCATGCCGGTTAACCTAGGAAGTTTTCTGTTCTGGGAAACTCTTGCAGGCTAATACTCATTATTGACAGTATCTTCTCCACTGTGGAAAGAAGATAGAACAAGGACGTTCTCTTGGCAGTTTGCATATTGAGTGAAGTGCAAGTTAAGTTGCTTAGGCATCCAAAACAATTTCGGATGGTCCTTAGCTGTGGTCATCCACACTCTACTTCTTTGTTGAAAACGCTTTAAACATTTTGAGGGAAGTGTGCTTTAGGAGGGATTCCTGGCCATGTTGAGTCTGTCAAAGAAGGAAGTTTTTGCGACTAAGTGTGTGGTAAACTGGAATGGGCGCGTATAGGAGTCTAGTTTCAGATGTCCATCCCCTTGACCATAGGAACTTCTTTTTCAGGGAATCTCCTTCAGGCGGATTCTCATTTCTGACAGTGTCTTTCCTGTGGAGGAAAGAAGACAGAACAAGGACGGACAGAGGGCAGGTTGCATACTGTGTGAGGGACATGGCTAGACACTTAGGCCTCTAGGACACATCTAGCAAGTACACCACCTCTGATGTTCCAGTGTCACCCTCTTCTCAAAACAGTTCAAATTCCGTGAGGGAACTGTGCGATAGGACATACACATGACAGGGATGTATCCTTGGAAGGGTGCAAGCGGTGGGACCTTTCTGGGATGAAATCATGAAGTGACACAACAGGGCCCTAACAGGTGATTGACAGAATGGGATCTGTTCAGGGAAAATACTTCAGATGGCTACTCATTCATAACAGTGTCTTCTCCATTAGGCATCCAAAACTCATATTGGACGAGCACGACCTGTAGTCATCCACACTGTCTTTCTGTTTCAAAAAAGCTTCTAACATTGTGAGGGCAGTGTGCTTTAGGAGGCATTTGTGGCCGTGTTGAGTCTGTCAAGGAAGGAAGCTGTTGGGACTGACTGTGTGGTATACTGGAATAGGCGCGTTGGGAATCTAGTCTCAGATGTCCATCCCCTTGACCATAGAAAGTTCTGTTTCATAGAAATTCCTTCATCTGGTTCTCATTTCTGATAGTTTCTTTCCTGTGGAGGAAAGGAGATAGAACAAAGACAGACAGAGGGCAGGTTGTATACTGTGAGTGAAGGGCAGGGTGAGACACTTAGGCCTCTGAGACACATACTTCAAGTATACCACCTGTGATGTTCCACAGTATTTCCTTCTGCTCAAAACACTTCAAATGCCATGAAGGAACTCTGCTGTAAGATGTACTCACGACCAGGATGGGTCTATGGAAGGTTGGAAGCTGTGAGACCTGTCTGTGTGGAAATCATGAAGTGTCGATACAGGGCCATTGTCGGTGAACAAAGGAAGTTCTCTGTTTTGGGAAGATCTTGCAAGCAAATAGTAATTGATGAGAGTATCTTCTCTGCTTAGGAAAGAAGATCGAACAAGGACGTTCTCTTGACAATTTGCACATTGGTAGTGAAGTGCAAGTTAATGTGCTTAGGCATTCAAAACACATTTGGATGGTCCTTACTTGTGGTCATCCAAACTCTATTTCTTTGTCGAAAATGCTTTAAACATTTTGAGGGAAGTGTGCTTGAGGAGGGATTCGTGGCAGTGTTGAGTCTATCAAAGAAGGAAGTTGTTTGGACTAAGTGTGTGGTAAACTGGAATGGGTGCGTATAGGAGTCTAGACTCAGACATCCATCCCCTTGACCATAAGAAGTTCTGTTTCAGGGAAACTCCTTCAGGCTGATTTTCATCTCTGACAGTGTCTTTCCTGTGGACGAAAGAAGACAGAACAAGGTTGGACAGAAGGCAGGTTGCATACTGTGAGTGAAGGGCAGGGTGAGACACTTAGGCCTCTAAGACACATACTGCAAGTATTCCACCTGCGATGTTCCACAGTGTCTCCCTCTGCTCGAAGCAGTTCAAATGCCGAGAGCAAACTGTGCAATAGGACATACACATGACAGGGATGTGTCCTTGGAAGGCTGGAACAGAGCCCTAACAGGTGATTCATACAAAGGTATCTGTTCAGGGAAAATACTTCAGGTGGCTACTCATTCATAACAGTGTCTTCTCAATTTAGGAATGAAGATAGAAGAGGGACAGACTCTGGGCACTTTAGTAACTGTGAGTGAAGTGCAGTCTATGGCGCTTTGGCTTCTAAAAGACATATTGGATGAGCACGACTTGTAGTAATCCACACTGTCTTTCTTTGTCAAAATGCTACATACATTGTGAGGGAAGTGTGCTTTCAGAAGGAATTGTGGCTGTGTTGAGTCTGTCAAAAAAGGAAGCTGTTGGGACTGACTGTGTGGTAAACGGGAATAGGCGCGTGTAGGAATCTAGTCTCGGACGTCCATCCCCTTGACCACAGGAATTTCTGTTTCATAGAAATTCCTTCAGGAGGATTCTCATTTCTGATAGTGTCTTCCAGTGGAGGAAAGAAGATAGAAGAAGGACGGACAGAGGGCTGGTTGCATACTGTGAGTGAAGGGCAGGGTGAGACACTTAGGCCTCTAAGAAACCTAATGCAAGTACACCACCTGTGATGTTCCACAGTATCTCCCTCTGCTCAAAAACACTTCAAATGCCGTGAGGAAACGCTGCTGTAGGACGTACTCATGACAGGGATCTGTCTGTGGAAGGTTGGAAGCTGTGGGGCCTGTCTGTTGTGAAATCGTGAAGTGTCGATACAGGGCCAATTCTGTTTCAGGGAAACTCCTTCAGGCGGATTCTCATCTCTGACAGTGTCTTTCCTGTGGATGAAAGAAGACAGAACAAGGTCTGACAGAGGGCAGGTTGCATACTGTGAGTGAAGGGCAGGGTGAGACACTTAGGCCTCTAAGACACATACTGCAAGTTCACCACCAGTGTGTTCCATCGTTTCTCTCTCTACTCAAAACACTTCAAATGTCATGAAGAAACTGTGTTATAGAACGTACTCACAACAGTGTTGAGTCTGTTGAATGTTGGATTCTGTGGAATCTCTCCGTCTTGAAATCATGAAGTGACGCTACAGGGCCCTAAAAGTTGATTCCTAGAAAGGGGTCTGTTCAGGGAAACTTCTTTATTTGGATACTCATTCATAACCGTGTCTTCTTCGCGGATGAATGAAGAGAGAACTAGGACGGTCTATGGGTATTTTAGGAACTTGGAGTGAAGTGCAGGCTATCCAAAAACCATATTGGATGAGCACGACTTGTGATCATCTACACTGTCTTTTTGTGTCAAAAGGCTTCAAATTTTGTGAGGGAAGTGTGCTTTTGTAGGGATTTCTGGAAGTGTTGAGTCTGTCTAAGAAGGAAGCTGTTGGGACTGGTTGGGACTGACTGTGTGGAAAACTGGAATGGGTGCGTATAGGAGTCTTGTCTCAGACTTCCATCCCCTTGACCATAGGAAGTTCTGATTCAGGGAAACTCCTTCAGGCGGATTCTCATTTCTGACAGTGTCTTTCCTTTGGAGGTAAGAAGATAGAACAAGGACGGACAGAGGGCAGGTTGCATACTGTGAGTGAAGGGCAGGGTGAGACACTTAGGCCTCTATGACACATACTGCAAGTACCCCACCGTGTTCCACAGTGTCTCCCTGTACTCAAAACATTTCAAATGTCATGAGGAAACTGTGCTATAGAACGTACTTACGACAGGGTTGCGTCTGTTGAATGTTGGATTCTGTGGAATCTCTCTGTGTTGAAATCATGAAGTGACGCTAAAGGGCTCTACAAGGTGATTCATAGAAAGGGGTCTGTTCAGGGAAACTTCTTTATTTGGATACTCATTCATAACAGTGTCCTCTTCGTGGATGAATGAAGATAGAACAAGGACGGTCTATGGGCACTTTAGGAACTGTGAGTGAAGTGCAGGCTATCCAAAAAATATTGGATGAGCACGACTTGTGGTCATCCACACTGACTTTCTGTGTCAAAACGCTTCAAACATTGTGAGGGCAGTGTGCTTTAGGAGGGCTTTGTAGCCATGTTGAGTCTGTCAAAGGAGGAAGCTGTTAGGACTGACTGTGTGGTAAACCGGAATAGGCGCGTATAGAAGTCAAGTCTCAGACGTCCATCCCGTTGACCACAGGAAGTTCTGTTTCATAGAAATTCCTTCGGGAGGATTCTCATATCTGCCAGTGTATTTCCAGTGAAGGAAGGAAGACAGAACAAAACGGAGGGCAGGTTGCATACTGTGAGTGAAGGGCAGGGTGAGACACTTAGGCCTCTAAGACACATACTACAAGTATTCCACCTGTGTTGTTCCACAGTGTCTCCCTCAGTTCAAATGCCGGGAGGAAACTGTGCAATAGGACGTACACATGACAGGGATGTGTCCTTGGAAGGCTGGAATCTGTGGGAACTTTCTGTGATTAAATCATGAAGTGACGCAACAGGGCCCTAATATGTGATTCATACAAAGGTATCTGTTCAGGGAAAATACTTCAGGTGGCTACTCATTCATAACAGTGTCTTCTCAATTGAGGAATGAAGATAGAACAAGGATGGACTCTGGGCACTTTAGTAACTGTGAGTGAAATGCAGGCTATGGCGCTTAGGCATCCAAAACACATATTGGATGAGCACGACCTGTGGTCATCCACACTGTCTTTTTGTTTCCAAAACCCTTCACACATTGTGAGGGAAGTGGGCTTCAGGAGGGATTTCTGGCCGTGTTGTATCTGTCAAAGAAGGAAGTTGTTGGGACTGACTGTGTGGTATACTGGTATAGGCACATATAGGAGTCTAGTCTCAGACGTCCATCCCCTTGACCACAGGAAGTTTTGTTTTAGGGAAATTCCTTCAGGTGGATTCTGAGTTCTGACAGTGTCTCTCCTGTGGAGGAAAGAAGACAGAACAATGACGTACAGAGGGCAGGTTGCATACTGTGAGTGAAGGGCAGGGTGAGACACTTAGCCCTCTATGACACATACTGCAAGTACACCACCTGTGATGTTCCACAGTGTCTCTCTCTGCTCTGCTCAAAACATTTCAAATGTCATGAGGAAACTGTGCTATAGAACGTACTCACAACAAGCTTGAGTTTGTTGAATGTTGGATTCTGTGGAATCTCTCTATGTTGAAATCATGAAGTGATGCTACAGAGCCCTAAAAGGAGTTTCATAGAAAGGGGCTGTTCAGGGAAACTTCTTCATTTGGATACACATTCATAACAGTGTCTTCTTTGTGGATGAATGAAGATAGAACAAGGACGGTCTATGGGCACTTTAGGAACAGTGAGTGAAGTGCAGGCTATCCAAAAAACATATTGGATGAGCACGACTTGTGGTAATCCACACTGTCTTTCTGTGTCAAAAAGCTTCAAACATTGTGAGGGAAGTGTGCTTTTGGAGGGATTTCTGGCAGTATTGAGTTTGTCAAAGAAGGAAGCTGGTGGGACTGACTATGTGGTAAACTGGAATGGGAGCGTCTAGTCTCAGACGTCCATCCCCTTGACCATAGGAAGTTCTGTTTCAGGGAAACTCCTTCAGGTGGATTCTTATTTCTGACAGTGTCTCTCCTGTGGAGGAAAGAAGACAGAAATAGGACGGACAGAGGGCAGGTTGCATACTGTGAGTGAAGGGCAGGGTGAGACACTTAGGCCTCTAAGACACTTACTGAAAATACACCACCTGTGATGTTCCACAGTATCTCTCTCTGCTCAAAACACTTCAAATGCCGTGAGGGAATGCTGCTGTAGGAAGTAGTCACGACAGTGATGTGTCTGTGGAAGGTTGGAAGCTGAGGGACCTGTCTGTGTGGAAATCATGAAGTGTCGATACAGGGTCATTGCCGGTGAACATAGGAAAATCTCTGTTTATGGAAACACTTGCAGGCAAATAGTAATTGATGACAGTATCTTCTCCGTGGAGGAAAGATGGTAGAAAAGGACATTCTCCTGGCAGTTTGCATATTGTGAAAGAAGTGCAAGTTAAAGCCCTTAGGTATCCAAAACACATTTGGATGGTCCTTACCTGTAGTCATCCACACTATATTTCTTTGTCGAAAACGCTTTAAAAATTTGAGGGAAGTGTACTTTAGGAGGGATTCGTGGCCCTGTTGAGTCTGTCAACGAAAGAAGTTGTTGGGACTAAGTGTGTGGTAAACTCTAAAGGGCGCATGCAGGGGTCTAGTTTCAGACTTCCAACCCCTTGACCATAGGAACTTCTGTTTCAGGGAAACTCCTTCAGGCGGATTCTCATTTCTGACAGTGTCTTTCCTGTGGAAAAAAAAAGACAGAACAAGGACGGACAGTGGTCAGGTTGCATACTGTGAGTGAAGGGCAGGGTGAGACACTTATGCCTCTAAGACACATACTGCAAGTACACCACCTCTGATGTTCCAGTGTCTCCCTCTGCTCAAAACAGTTCAAATGCCATGAAGGAACTGTGGTATAGGACGTACACATGACAGGGATGTTTCCTTTTAAGGCTGGAAGCAGTGGGACCTTTCTGGGATGAAATCATGAAGTGAGGCAAAAGGGCCCTATCAGGTGATTGACAAAAAGGGATCTGTTGAGGGAAACTACTTCAGGTGGCCCCTCATTCATAACAGTGTCTTCTCCATTAAGGAATGAAGATAGAACATGAAGGAATGTGGGCCATTTAGTAACTGCGAGTGAAGTGCAGGCTATGGCGCTTAGGCATCCAAAACTCATATAGGATGAGCACAACCTGTAGTCATCCACACTGTCTTTCTGTTTCGAAAATGCTTCAAACATTGTGAGGGAAGTGTGCTTTAGGAGGCATTTATGGCCGTGTTGAGTCTGTCAAAGAAGGAATCTGTTGCTACTGACTGTGTGGTAAACTGGAATAGGTACGTATAGGAATCTAGTCTCAGACATCCATCCTCTTGACCACAGGAAGTTCCGTTTCATAGAAATTCCTTCAGGAGGATTCTCATTTGTGACAGTGTCTTCCGTTGGAGGAAAGAAGATAGAACAAGGACGGACAGAGGGCTGGTTGCATACTGTGAGTGAGGGCAGGGTGAGACACTTAGGCCTCTAAAACACATACTGCAAGTTCACCACCAGTGTGTTCCATCGTTTCTCTCTCTACTCAAAACACTTCAAATGTCATGAAGAAACTGTGTTATAGAACGTACTCACAACAGGGTTGAGTCTGTTGAATGTTGGATTCTGTGAATCTCTCCGTCTTGAAATCATGAAGTGACGCTACAGGGCCCTAAAAGGTGATTCATAGAAAGGGGTCTGTTCAGGAAAACTTCTTTATTTGGATACTCATTCATAACAGTGCCTTCTTCGTGGATGAATGAAGACAGAACAAGGACGGTCTATGGGCACTTTAGGAACTGTGAATGAAGTGCAGGCTATCCAAAACACATATTGGATGACCACGACTTGTGGTCATCCACACTGTCTTTCTGTGTCAAAACGCTTCCAACATAGTGAGGGAAGTGTGCTTTAGGAGGGATTTGTGGCCGTGTTGAGACTGTCAAAGAAGGAAGCTGTTGGGACTGACTGTGTGGCAAACTGGAAAGGGGGCGTATACAATTCTAGTATCAGACATCCATCCCCTTGACCACAGGAAGTACTGTGGTCACCTTTTAGGGCCCTTTAGCATCACTTCATGATTTCATCACAGAGAGATTCCACAGAATCCAACATTCCACAGACTCAACCCTGTCCTGAGTACATAACATTCTCCATTAAGGAATGAAGATAGAACATGGACGGACTGTGGGCCCTTTAGTAACTGTGAGTGAATTGCAGGCTATGTCGCTTAGACATCCAAAACTCATATTGAATGAGCACGACCTGTAGTCATTACACTGTCCTTCTGTTTCGAAAACGCTTCAAACAATGTGTGGGCAGTGTGTTTTAGGAGGCATTTGTGCAAGTACATCACCTGTGATTTTCCACAGTGTCGCCCTCTTCTCAAAACAGTTCAAATGCCATGAGGGAACTGTGCGATAGGACATACACATGACAGGGCTGTGTCCTTGGAAGGCTGGAAGCGGTGGGACCTTTCTGGGATGAAATCATGAAGTGACCCAACAGGGCCCTAACAGGTGATTGACAGAAAGGGATTGGTTCAGGGAAACTACTTCAGATGGCTACTCATTCTTAACAGTGACTTCTCTATTAAGGAATGAAGATAGTATATGGACAGACTGTGGGCCTTTTAGTAACTGGAAGTGAAGTGCAGGCTATGGCGCTTAGGCATCCAAAACTCATATTGGACGAGCACAATCTGTAGTCATCCACACTGTTTTTCTGTTTAGAAAACGCTTCAAACATGTGAGGGAAGTGTGATTTAGGAGGCATTTGTGGCTGTGTTGAGACTTTCAACGAAGAAAGCTTTTGGGACTGACTGTGTGGTAAACAGGCATAGGCGTGTTAGGAATCTAGTCTCAGATGTCCATCCCCTTGAATACAGGAAGTTCTGTTTCATGGAAATTCCTTCAGATTATTCTCCTTTCTGATAGTTTCTTTCCTGTGGAGGAAAGAAGAGAGAACAAGGACGGACAGAGGGCAGGTTGCACACTGTGAGTGAAGGGCAGGGTGAGACACTTAGGCCTCTGAGACACATACTTCATGTACACCACCTGTGATGTTCCACAGTATCTACTTCCACTCAAAACACTTCAAATGCCATGAGGGAACTCTGCTGTAGGACGGACTCACTACAGGGATGGGTGTGTGGAAGGTTGGAAGCTGTGGGAGCTATCTGTGTGGAAATCATGAAGTGTCGATACAGGGCCATTGTCGTTGAACATAGGAAGTTCTTCGTTCAGGGAAACTCTTGCAAGCTAATACTAATTGATGACAGTATCTTCTCCGCTGAGGAAAGATGATAAAACAAGGAGCTTCTCTTGGCAATCTGCATACTGTGAGTGAAGTGCAAGTTAATGTGCTTAGGCATCCAGAACACATTTGGATGGTCCTTACCTGTGGTCATACACACTCTATTTCTTTGTCCAACACGCTTTAAGCATTTTGAGGGAAGTGTGCTTGAGGAGGGATTCGTGGCTGTGTTGAGTCTGTTCAAGAAGGAAGTTGTTGGGACTAAGTGTGTGGTAAACTGCAATGGGCGCGTATAGGAGAATAGTCTCAGACGTCCGTCCCCTTGACCTTAGGAAGTTCTGTTTCAGGAAAACTCCTTCAGGCGGATTCTCATTTCTGAAAGTGTCTTCCCTGCGGAGGAAAGAAGACAGAACAAGGATGGACAGAGGTCACGTTGCATACTGTGAGTGAAGGACAGGGTGAGACACTTAGGCCTCTAAGACACATACTGCAAGTACACCACCTGTGATGTTCCACAGTGTCTCCCTCTACTCAAAAAACTTCAAATGTTGTGAGGAAACTGTGCTATAGAACGTACTCACGACAGGGTTGAGTCTGTTGAATGTTGGATTCTGTGGAATCTCTCTGTGTAGAAATCATGAAATGACGCTACAGGGCCCTAAAGGTGATTCACAGAAAGGGATCTGTTCAGGTAGACTACTTCAGGTGGCTACTCATTCATAACTGTGTCTCTCCATGGAGAAATGAAGATAGTACAAGGACGGGCTCTGGGCACATTAGTAACTGTGAGTGAAATGCAGGCTATGGCTCTTAGGCATCCAAAACACATATTGGATGAGCACAACACGTAGTCATCCACACTATCTTTCTCTTTCGAAAACGCTTCAAACATTGTGAGCTAAGTGTGCTTTAAGAGGGATTTGTGGCCGTGTTGAGTCTGTCAAAGAAGGAAGCTGTTGGGACAGACTGTGTTGTAAACTGGAATAGGCGCATATAGGGGTCTAGTCTCAGACGTCCATCCCCTTGACCACAGGAAGTTCTGTTTCATAGAAATCAATTCAGGAGGATTATCATTTCTCACAGTGTCTTTCCAGTGGTGGAATGAAGATAGAACAAGTAAGGACAGAGGGCAGGTTGTGTACTGTGAGTGAAGGGAAGGGTGAAACACTTTGGCCTCTAAGACACATACTGCAAGTACACCAACTGGTGATGTTCCGCAGTGTCTACCTCTGCTCAAAACACTTCAAATGCCGTGAGGGAACTCTGCTGTAGGACGTACTCACGACAGGGATGTGTCTGTGGAATGTTAGAAGCTATGGGACCTGTCTGTGTGGAAATCATGAAGTATCGAAACAGGGCCATTGCCGGTGAACATAGGAAGTTCTCTCTTCAGGGAAACTCTCGCAGGCAAATAGTAATTGATAACAGTATCTTCTCTGCTGAGGAAAGAAGATAGAACAAGGACGTGCTCTTGGCAGTTTGCATACTGTGAGTGAAGGGCAAGTTAATGTATTAGGCATCCAAAACACATTTGGATGGTCCTTACCTGTGGTCATCCACACTCTATTTCTTTATCGAAAATGCTTTAAATATTTTGAGGTAAGTGTGCGTTAGGAGGTATTCGTGGCTGTGTTGAGTCTGTCAAAGAAGGAAGTTGTTGGGACTGACTGTGTGGTATACTGGTATAGGCACATATAGGAGTCTAGTCTCAGACGTTCATCTCCTTAACCTCGGGAAGTTCTGTTTCATAGAAATTCCTTCAGGAGGATTCTCATTTCTAACAGTGTCAGAAACAGACACTGAGGAAACTGTGCTATAGAACCTACTCACGACAGGGTTGAGTCTCTTGAATGTTGGATTCTGTGGAATATCTCTGTGTTGAAATCATGAAGTGACCTACAAGGCCCTAAAAGGTGAATCTTAGAAAGAGATCTGTTCAGGGAAAATTCTTCAATTGGATACTCATTCATAACTGTATCTTCTTCGTGGATGAATGAAGATAGAACAAGGACGGTACTTTAGGAACTGTGAGTGAAGTGCAGGCTATCCAAAACACATATTGGATGACCACGACTTGTGGTCATCCACACTGTCTTTCTGTGTCAAAACGCTTCAAAAACTGCAAAGGAAGTGTGCTTTCGGAGGGATCTGTGGCAGTGTTGAGTCTGTCAAAGAAGGAAATTGTTGGGACTAAGTGTGTGGTAAACTGGAATGGGCGCGTATAGGAGTCTAGTCTCAGACGCCCATCCCCTTGAACATAGGAACTTCTGATTCAGGGAAACTCCTTCAGGCGGATTCTCATTTCTGACAATGTCTCTCCGGTGGAGGAAAGAAGACAGAACAAGGACGGACAGAGGGCAGGTTGCATACTGTGGGTGAAGGGCAGGGTGAGACACTTAGGCCACTAAGACACATACTGCAAGTACACCACCTGTGATGTTACACAGTGTCTCCCTCTGCTCAAAACACTTCAAATGCCATGAGGAAACGCTGCTGTAGGATGTACTCATGACAGGGATGTGTCTGTGGAAGATTGGAAGCTGGGGGACCTGTCTGTGTGGAAATCATGAAGTGTCGATACAGGGCCATTGTCGGTGAACAGAGGAAGTTCTCTGTTCAGGGAAATTTTTGCAGGCAAATACTAATTGATGACAGTATCTTCTCTGCTGAGGAAAGAAGAGAGAACAAGGACGTTCTCTTGGCAGTTTGCATAATGTGAGTGAAGTGCAAGTTAAGGCACATGGGCATCCAAAACACATTTGGATGGTCCTTACCTGTAGTCATCCAAGCTCTATTTCTTATTCAAAAATGCTTTAAACATTTTGAGGGACATGTGCGTTAGGAGGGATTCGTGGCCCTGTTAAGTCTGTCAAAGAAGGAAGTTGTTGGGTCTAAGTGTGTGGTAAACTGGAATGGGCGCATATAGTGGTCTAGTCTGAAACGTCCATCTCCTTAACCACAGGACATTCTGTTTCATAGAAATTACTTCAGGAGGATTCTCATTTCTGACAGTGGCACAAAGAGACACTGAGGAAACTGTGCCTAGAACTTACTCACGACAGGGTTGAGTCTGTTGAATGTTGGCTTCTGTGGAATCTCTCTGTGTTGAAATCATGAAGTGACGCTACAGGGCCCTAAAAGGTGATTCATAGAAAGGGATCTGTTCAGGGAAACTTCTTCATTTGGATACTCATTCATAACAGTGTCTTATTCGTGGATGAATGAAGATAGAACAAGGACAGACTATGCACACTTTAAGAACTGTGAGTGAAGTGCAGGCTATCCAAAAAACATATTGGATAAGCACGACTTGTGGTCATCCACAC
>NC_081575.1:75530239-75539763 GCF_022355385.1 Mustela nigripes | reverse complement strand
TGTCTTTCTGTGTCAAAACGCTTCAAACAATGTGGGGGAAGTGTGCTTTCAGTGGGATTTGTGGCATTGTTGAGTCTGTCAAAGAAGGAAGCTATTGGGACTGACTGTGTGGTAAACTGGAATGAGTACGTATAGGAGTCTAGTCTGAGACGTCCATCTCCTTGACCATAGGAATTCTGTTTCAGGGAATCTCCTTCAGGTGGATTCTCCTTTCTGACAGTGTCTTTCCTGTGGATGAAAGAAGACAGGACAATGACAGACAGAGGGCAGGTTGCATACTGTGGGTGAAGGGCAGGGTGAGACACTTAGGCCGCTAAGACACATACTGCCAGTACACCACCTGTGATGGTCCACAGTGTCTCCCTCTGCTCAAAAACCTTCAAATGCCTTGAGGGAACTGTGCTATAGGACATACTCACGACAGGGATGTGTCTGTGGAAGGACAGAAACTGTGGGAACTGCCTGTGTGGAAATCCTGAAGTGTCGATACAGTGCCATTGCTGGTGAACATAGGAAGTTCTCTCTTCAGGGAAACTCCTGCAGGCAAATACTAATTGATGACAGTATCTTCTGCGCTGAGGAAAGAAGATAGAACAAGGACGTTTTCTTGGCAGTTTGCATACTGTGAGTGAAGTGCAAGTTAAGGCGCTTAGGGTTCCAAAACACATTTGGATAGTCCTTACCTGTGGTCATCCACACTCTATTTCTTTGTCGAAAACGCTTTAAACATTTTGAGGGAAGTGTGCTTTAGGAGGGATTCGTGGCCGTGTTGAGTCTGTCAAAGAAGGAAGCTTTTGGGACTAAGTGTGTGGTAAACTGGAAAGGGCGTGTATAGGAGTCTAGTCTCAGATGTCCATCCCCTTGACCATAGGAAGTTCTGTTTCAGGGAATCTCCTTCAGGCGGATTCTCATTTCTGAAAGTGCCTCTCCTGGGGAGGAAAGAAGACAGACTAAGGACGGACAGAGGACAGGTTGCATACTGTGAGTGAAGGGCAGGGTGAGACACTTAGGCCTCTAAGACACATACTGCAAGTACTCCCCCTTGTAGTTCCACAGTGTCATCCTCTGCTCAAAACAGTTCAAATGCCGTGAGGGAACTGTTTTATAGGACGGACACATGACAGGGATGTGTCCTTGGAAGCCTGGAAGTTGTGGGATCTTTCTGGGATGAAATCATGAAGTGACGCAACAGGGTCCTAAAAGGTGATTCATAGAAAGGGACCTGTTCAGGGAACCTACTTCAGGTGGCTACTCATTCATAACAGTGTCTTCTCCATTGAGGAATGAAGATAGAGCAAGGACGGACTCTGGGCACTTTAATAACTGTGAGTGAAGTGCAGGCTATGGCGCTTAGGCATCCAAAACACATATTGGATCAGCACGACCTGTAGTCATACACACTGTCTTTCTGTTTCGAAAACGCTTCAAATATTGGGAGGGAAATGTGCTTTAGGAGGGATTTGTGGCCGTGCTGAGTCTGTTCAAAGAAGGAAGCTGTTGGGACTGACTGTGTGGTAAACTGGAATAGGGCATATAGGAGTCCTGTATCAGATGTCCATTCCCTTGAGCACAGGAAGTTCTGTTTCATAGAAATTTCTACAGGATGATTCTCATTTCTGCCAGTGTCTTTTCAGTGGAGGAAAGAAGATCGAACAAGGACAGACAGAGGGCAGTTTGCATATTGTGAGTGAAGCGCAGGGTGAGACACCTAGGCCTCTAAGACACATAGTGCATGTACGCCACCTGTGATGTTCCACAGTGTCTCCCTCTCCTCAAAACACTTCAATCGCCATGAGGGAACGCTGCTGTAGGCCGTACCCACGACAGGGGTGTGTATGTGGAAGTTGGAAGCTGTGGGACCTGTATGAGTGGAAATCATGAATTATCAATAAGGCCATTGCCAGTGAACATAGGAAGTTCTCAGTTCAGGGAAACTCTTGCAGGCAAATACTAATTGATGACAGTATCTTCTCCCCTGAGGAAGATGATAGAACAAGGACGTTCTCTTGGCAGTTTGCATAATGTGAGTGAAGTGCATGTTAAGGCACTTAGGCATCCAAAACACATTTGGATGGTCCTTACCTGTGGTCATCCACACTTTATTTCTTTGTCGAAAATGCATTAAACATTTTGAGGGAAGTGTCCGTTAGGAGGGATTCGTGGCCGTGTTGTGTCTGTCAAAGAAGGCAATTGCTGGGACTAAGTGTGTGGTAAACTGGAATGGGCCTGTATAGGGGTCTAGTCTCAGACGTCCATCTCCTTAACCACAGGAAGTTCTGAGTCATAGAAATTCATTCAGGAGGATTCTCATTTCTGACAGTGTCTTTCCAGTTGAGGAACGAAGATAGAACAAGAACGGACAGAGGGCTGGTTGCATACAGTAATTGAAGGACAGGGTGCGACACTTAGGCCTATAAGACACCTAATGCAAGTACACCACCTGTGACGTTCCACAGTGTCTCCCTCTGCTCAAAACACTTCAAATGCCATGAGGGAACGCAGCTGTAGGACGTACTCATGACAGGAATGTGTCTGTGGAAAGTTGGAATCTATGGGACCTGTCTGTGTGGAAATCATGAAGTATCGATACAGGGCCATTGCCAGTGAGCATAGGAAGTTCTCTCTTCAGGGAAACTCTTGCAGGCAAATACTAATTGATGACAGTATCTTCTCTGCCTAGGAGAGAATATAGAACAAGGATGTACTCTTGGCAGTTTGCATACTGTGAGTGAAGTGCAAGTTAAGGCACTTGGGCATCCAAAACACATTTGTATAGTCCTTACCATGGTCATCCAGGCTCTAATTCTTATTCAAAAATGCTTTAAACATTTTGAGGGAAGTGTGCTTTAGGAGGGATTCGTGGCCGTGTTGAGTCTGTCAACGAAGGAAGTTGTTGGGTCTAAGTGTGTGTTAAACTGGAATGGGCGCATATAGTGGTCTAGTCTCAGACGTCCATCTTCTTAACCACAGGAAGTTCTGTTTCATAGAAATTCCTTCAGGAGGATTCTCATTTCTGACAGTGTCAGAAACAGACACTGAGGAAACTGTGCTATAGAGCCTACTCACGACAGGGTTGAGTCTCTTGAATCTTGGATTCTGTGGAATATCTCTGTGTTGAAATCATCAAGTGACCTACAAGGCCCTAAAAGGTGATTCTTAGAAAGAGATCTGTTCAGGGAAAATTCTTCATTTGGATACTCAGTCATAACCGTGTCTTCTTTGTGGATGAATGAAGATAGAACAAGGACAGACTATGCACACTGTAGGAACTGTGAAGTGAAGTGCAGGCTATACAAAAAAAATATTGGATAAGCACGACTTGTGGTCATCCACAATGTCTTTCTGTGTCAAAACGCTTCAAACAATGTGGGGGAAGTGTGCTTTCAGTGGAATTTGTGGCATTGTAGAGTCTGTCAAAGAAGGAAGCTATTGGGACTGACTGTGTGGTAAACTGGAATGAGTGTCTATAGGAGTCTAGTTTGAGACTTCCATCTCCTTGACCATAGGAATTCTGGTTCAGGGAAACTCCTTCAGGTGGATTCTCCTTTCTGACAGTGTCTTTCCTGTGGATGAAAGAAGACAGAACAATGACGGACAGAGGGCAGGTTGCATACTGTGGGTGAAGGGCAGGGTGAGACACTTAGGACTCTAAGACACATACTGTAAGTACACCACCTGTGATGGTCCATAGTGTCTCCCTCTGCTCAAAACCCTTCAAATGCCTTGAGGGAACTGTGCAATAGGACGTACTCACGACAGGGATGTGTCTGTGGAAGGACAGAATCTGTGGGACCTGCCTGTGTGGAAATCCTAAAGTGTCGATACAGTGCCATTGCTGGTGAACATAGGAAGTTCTCTCTTCAGGGAAACTCCTGCAGGAAATACTAATTGATGACAATATCTTCTCCGCTGAGGAAAGAAGATAGAACAAGGACGTTCTCTTGGCAATTTGCATACTGTGAGTGAAGTGCAAGTTAAGGCGCTTAGGGATCCAAAACACATTTGGATGGTCCTTACCTGTGGTCATCCACACTCTATTTCTTTGTCAAAAACGCTTTAAACATTTTGAGGGAAGTGTGCTTTAGGAGGGATTCGTGGCCGTGTTGAGTCTGTCAAAGAAGGAAGCTTTTGGGACTAAGTGTGTGGTAAACTGGAAAGGGCGTGTATAGGAGTCTAGTCTCAGATGTCCATCCCCTTGACCATAGGAAGTTCTGTTTCAGGGAATCTCCTTCAGATGGATTCTCATTTCTGAATGTGTCTTTCCTGTGGAGGAAAGAAGACAGACTAAGGACGGACAGAGGACAGGTTGCATACTGTGAGTGAAGGGCAGGGTGAGACACTTAGGCCTCTAAGACACATACTGCAAGTACTCCCCCTTGATGTTCCACAGTGTCATCCTCTGCTCAAAACAGTTCAAATGCCGTGAGGGAACTGTTTTATAGGACGGACACATGACAGGGATGTGTCCTTGGAAGCCTGGAAGTTGTGGGATCTTTCTGGGATGAAATCATGAAGTGACGCAACAGGGCCCTAACAGGTGATTCATAGAAAGGTACCTGTTCAGGGAACCTACTTCAGGTGGCTACTCATTCATAACAGTGTCTTCTCCATTGAGGATGCAGATAGAGCAAGGACGGACTCTGGGCACTTTAATAACTGTGAGTGAAGTGCAGGCTATGGCGCTTAGGCATCCAAAACACATATTGGATCAGCACGACCTGTAGTCATACACACTGTCTTTCTGTTTCGAAAACGCTTCAAACATTGGGAGGGAAATGTGCTTTAGGAGGGATTTGTGGCCGTGTTGAGTCTGTCAAAGAAGGAAGCTGTTGGGACTGACTCTGTTGTAAACTGAAATAGGGCTTATAGGAGTCTAGTCTCAGATGTCCATTCCCTTGAGCACGGGAAGTTCTGTTACATAGAAATTCCTTCAGGAGGATTCTCATTTCTGACAGTGTCTTTCCAGTGGAGGAAAGAAGATCGAACAAGGACGGACAGTGGGCAGTTTGCATATTGTGAGTGAAGCACAGGGTGAGACACCTAGGCCTCTAAGACACATACGCATGTACACCACCTGTGATTTTCCACACTGTCTCCCTCTCCTCAAAACACTTCAATTGCCATGAGGGAATGCTGCTGTAGGACGTACCACGACAGGGGTGTGTATGTAGAAGTTGGAAGCTGTGGGACCTGTATGTGTGGAAATCATGAAGTGTCAATATAGGGCCATTGCCAGTGAACATAAGAAGTTCTCTGTTCAGGGACACTCTTGCAGGCAAATACTAATTGATGTCAGTATCTTCTCACCTGAGGAAAGAAGATAGAACACGGACGTTCTCTTGGTAGTTCGCATAATGTGAGTGAAGTGCACGTTAACGCACTTAGGCATCCAAAACACATTTGGATGGTCCTTACCTTTGGTCATCCACACTATTTCTTTTTCGAAAATGCATTAAACATTTTGAGGGAAGTATCCGTTAGGAGGGATTCGTGGCCGTGTGGAGTCTGTCAAAGAAGGAAATTGCTGGGACTAAGTGTGTGGTAAACTGGAATGGGCTTGTATCGGGGTCTAGTTCAGATGTCCATCTCCTTAACCACAGGAAGTTCTGAGTCATAGAAATTCATTCATGAGGATTCTCATTTCTGACTTTGTCTTTCCACTGGAGGAAAGAAGATAGAACAAGGACGGACAGAGGGCAGGTTGCATACTGTGTGTGAAGGGCAGGGTGAGACACTTAGGCCTATAAGACACATACTGCAAGTACACCACCTGTGATGTTCCACAGTGTCTACCTCTGCTCAAAACACTTCAAATTCCATGAGCGTACACTGCTGTAGGATGTACTCATGACAGGGATGTGTCTGTGGAATATTGGAAGCTGTGGGACCTGTGTGTGGAAATCATGAAGTGTCGCTACAGGTCCATTGTCGGTGAACATAGCAAGTTCTGTGTTCAGGGTTACTCTTGCAGGAAAATACTAATTGATGACAGTATCTTCTCCTCTGAGGAAAGAAGATAGAACAAGGACATTCTCTTGGCAGTTTGCATAATGTGAGTGAAGTGCATGTTAAGGCACTTAGGCATCCAAAACACATTTGGATGGTCCTTACCTGTGGTCATCCACGCTCTATTTCTTTGTCGAAAATGCTTTAAACATTTTGAGGGAAGTGTGCGTTAGGAGGGATTCGTGGCCGTGTTGAGTCTGTCAAAGAAGGAAATTGCTGGGACTAAGTGTGTGTAAACTGGAATGGGCGCGTATAGGGGTCTAGTCTCAGACGGCCATCTCCTTAACCACACTCTTCCAAATGTACTCCAGGAGGTGTAATGATCTCTCTCAGTGAGACCCCGGGGATCCCTATACCACTTTGTGCATTCTCCTTGGTCAGAGCCTTCCTTCTCTCCAGGAGATCATGTTACAGCTCCACTCTGGCAAAAGTCATGCTCTTCCAAATCCTCAGAGTTTGCGCTCTACTACTCACCGTTTGAAAAAAAAAAAAGAAAAAAAAAAAAACTTATCCACTCATTTCCCATGGCTCCCCAGTATGTGTCAGAGAAGTTTACTTCTTGTGTAAATCTGATGCTACACTCTCAACCTCTCTCTCCCTTTTCTCTCCCTGTGGAAAGTGTTCCCTTTCTGCCATGTCATGACATCTTTTCTCTTCCGCAATGCACTTCCATGCATCTTGCACCTGCCATGATGTCTCCCTCCAATCATGGAGATCTTTCTTCCAATACTCAGAACAATTTCTTGGGTGTTCCAAGTGATGATCTCAATACAGCTGTATTTGAGGGTTGAGGAAACCCAGGGTTCTCCAACTTCTCTACCATCTTAACTCCGCCTTCCTTAAGAGTCTCTTTATGATCATTACTTTAAATTTTCTATCAAGTATATTACTCATATCCATTTTGCTTAGGTCTCTTGTGGTTTTATCCTGTTCTTTCATTTGGGATGTTTCTCTTTGTCTCCTCATTTTGTCTAACTCTCTAGGTCTGTTTCTCTGTGTTAGGAAAATCAGCTATGTCTCCTGCACTTGCAGGTAATGGCCTTATGAATAAAAGGTCCTATAGTGATCTGTAATGCATTATCCCTTGTAGCCGAGCCCCTGGTGCTTAAGGGTGTCTCCTATGTGTGTTGCATGTGCCCTGACATTAAGTGCTCGCTGCTTTTGGATTTGGTCTGGTTATCTGCAGAGCCTCTGTTTATTAGCCATACTTTATTCCCACCTGGGGGGGGGCATGTTTTAACAAGGTGTGCTACAGTCTGCTTCTGAAATGAGACTTGCTGCCACTGCGATTGGAATTGAAGCCACATAAACACCCAGTTCAAGAGATATGGTGCTGCTGGGGTTTGCACAGGTCTTCTGAGAGTGGAGAGCAATATAACTAGGACTGTGGCAAGTGTGACTGGGAAGGGCAGATCCCCAAAACATGGGGGTTAGAGGTTGGTATAGGCAAGTTAGGTAAAGAGTGTAAGTGCTGGACTGGTTTATGCAGATAGGCAAAGTGCATGCTGGGGCGCAAGAGAGGAAAATGCTTCATGCCAATTTCTTTGTTCTTGGAAGGGTCTGTATGTGATCCCTGCCTCTCCAGGAATGCTCTGAGATGAATAAATCACTCTATCCCCCATATGTCCCAGGAGTTTTTCAGACTGCTAATTCTACACTGTATCTCCACTGGCAGTTTACTGTTCTGTCTTTATAAGGGCTGTGACCCAGCTTCCTAACATCCTCCAAGTTCCCCCAGGGCCAATCTCCCTGATTTTTTAAAATTCCAGGTTTTAAGTCCCACTGGTTTTAAGAAATCACAAAAGTCTTCCCCTCTTGCTTTCAAAGACAAATGTTATGGGGATTTGTTTTCCTTGTGCAGGCTCCCCAGTGTGACAGTCCGTTTCTCACCCTTCACTGTGCTCTTAGATCCTTTTCTATCTGGGATGGCCTCAGTCTGTTTTGCTCCCAAACTGTGTCTCCACCTTTCCTCTCCCTTTGATTTGACCTTCTCTCTACCTTTAGTTGTGGAGTTTATTATGCTAGTCTTCATGTTGTTTTCTGGGTTATTTATACTGATGTGGGTGTTATCTAGTTGTATCTTTGGGACAAGACAAGTTTAGGGTCCTCATACTCTGCCATCTTCTCAGTCTCCTCCAAGTCTGGTCAATTTTCAGTTGGCTACTTCTACAGAGGGTGTATAAGTCCATGTGAGACCTTTAATAATTGTTTTGTTCAGTTCGCTATACCCTTGTGGGCCTAGTAGAAGCAAGCCCCATTGGCTTTCAAAGCTAGATGTTTTGAGGGCTCACAGGTGAAGTTCTTAAAAGCTGGGATTCTGGTTGTGGGATTCAAATATCTCATTCCTCAGGGGGAAGTCCAAGGTTGTGAGTTCCATCCCAGTGTGGGTTGCCATACCAAGGATAGTTTATGGAACAATTGTGTCTCACCCTCATCTACCACTTTGATGTGGGGATTTTTCCTTATTCAACTCATGTGTAGGAGTCACTCAGATAGTTTTTGAGTTTTGTTCAGGGGATATGTAGCTGTATATTTGCATAATGTAGCTGTAGGCTTGAGGTGTCCCTTGGAGGAGGTGTGTTTAAGATCATCCTGAATCATCCATCTTAAGCCAGAACTCCCATCAAATCCTTGATGTGTAATTAGATTGCACTGCAATGTTGCTTAAAATTCTCACCTGGGTCAACCAGAAGGCCTAGATTAAAAAAATATATGAATATGTGTATACACACACACACAAAATATATAATATAAATATATAAAATATAAATATATATAAATATAATATATATATGGCCAATGAAATTTCATATATTTAAGGTGTGTAAGGTGATATATATATATACACACACACACATATATAGTGAAATAGTTACCACAAAGTAATTAACATCCATCATCTCCCTTAGTTGTCCTTTTTTGTTGTGAGATAACTTGAGATACATTGTCTTAGCAAATTTATAGTATAGAATATATTAACTATAGTAAATATCTTGTATATTAGGTCTTAGGTCTCCAAAACTTCTTTTTTTTAATAACCAAAAGTTCACACTCTTTTATCAATATCTCTCCTTTTGTCCCATGTTTCAGGCTCTGGTAATCACCATTCTATTCTCTGTACCATGAGTTCAACTTTTTTTTAAAATTTTAGATTCTACAAATAAATGACATCATGTGATATTTTCTTTTCTGTGTCTGGTCTATTTCATTTAGAATAATACCCTCCAGATTCATCTATACAGTGACAAATAGCAGGATTTCTTTTTTTTTTAAGATTTTATTTATTTGACACACACACACACACACACACACACACACACAGAACAAGCAGGGGGAGTAGCAGGCAGAGGGAGATGGAGAAGCAGACTCTCCACAGGGCAGGGTTCCCAATGTGGGGCTCCATTCCAGGACCCTGGGATCATGACCTGAGCTGAAAGCAGATGTTTAACTGATTGAGACACCCAGATGACCAGGCATGATTTCATTCTTCATTCTTATTATGGTTGAATAATATTCCA
>NC_081575.1:75523770-75530229 GCF_022355385.1 Mustela nigripes | reverse complement strand
GTGTGTGTGTGTGTGTGTGTGTGTGTGTGTGTGTGTGTGTGTGTGTGTGATATTCCCTTTATCCATTGGACACAGATTATTTCTACATCTTGTCTATTGTGGATAATGCTGCAAGTAACATCTATATAATCTATATCTGTATCTATGTCTATCTATCTATATCCATATCTTTGCAATAGCAGTTTTCTTTTCCTTGGATATATACCCAAGTGGAATTGTTAGATCATATATTAGTTGTATTTTTATATATTTTAGACAACTCCATACTATTTTCTATACTAATTCACATTCTGTACTAATTCACATTGACATCAACAGTGTACAAGTGTTCTTTTTTGTTCACATCCTGGACAACGCTTGTGGTCTTTTGTCTTTTGGATAACAGCCATACTAATTGGTATGAGATGTATCCTATTTTATATCTGATTTGAATTTCCCTGGAAATTATTGAGTTGTATGAGTTCCTTATATTTTTTGAATGTTAAGCCCTAAAATACAGATATATAATTTACAAACATTTTCTCCCACTCTGTAGATTGTCTTTTCACTTTGTTGAGGGTTTCCTTTGCAGTGCAGAGCCTTTTTAGTTTGATGTAGTTCCACTTGTTTGTTTGTGTTCATTGCCTGTATTTGTGGTTAATTCCATTTCACTGTCAAGACCAATGATAAGGAGATCTTACCCTATGTTTTCCTCCAGGAGTTTTATGTTTCAGGTTTTATCTTTAAAGTCTACTTCATTTTAAGTTAACTTTTGTACACTGAGATTTTATTCTTTTATATAAGAATATTGAATTTTTCAACATTAGTTACTGAAAAAAAACTATGCTTTCTCCATTGTATATTCTTGGCACCTTTGTTGAGAACTAGTTGACTGCATGTTTGTGGGTTTATTTTTGTAAAGAGGCTAGATTTGTATTCTGTTTTCCTTTTGAGATTCTGTTAAGTCAGGTACTCCTCATTCTGTAATTGTACAATTGATTTATTTTGTTTTATTTTTAAAGATTTTATTTATTTGACAGACAGAGATCACAGGTAGGCAGAGAGGCAGGCAGAGAGAGAGGAGGAGGAAACAGGCTCCCTGCTGAGCAGAGAGCCAGCTGCCAGGCTTGATCCCAGGACCCTGGGATCATGACCTGAGCCAAAGGCAGAGGCCTTAACCAACTGAGCCACCCAGGTGCCCCGATTTACTTTAATAACAAGTTCAATATTTCACCATATTCCTTTTGGATTTCATATTGTTGTTTTTCATTTTTCTGTTGGGCTACTGTTGAACTCCCTTAAGTATGGTTGTTTAACCAGCTAAATTCACTAAACGATAATATTATCTAGTGTTTTCCATATTGTCCACAAAGATTTTCTGAGAAATGTTACTTTGTGTATATATTTGAATTTTGGTTGAGCCATTTTAAGTGGCAGAAATCATGACACTTTACTCATAAATACACTAGGATGAAGTGTTTTTAAAGAAAGATGCTCCCTACATTCCCTACATAACACTAATACTATCCTCACAGCACAGAACATATACCACATATGCCATTAATATGCAGTCGGCACTCAAATTTTCCCCACTAGGTTCCCAGAATATAATTTTTGAACCAGATTTCAATGAATATAATCTCATTTTTCTTATGTCTTTTTAGAATAATCACCTTTAACTTTTTCCTCCATAACATAGGCATTTTTAAATTTATATTTTACTTAGTTAGCTTACAGTGCAATATTGGTTACTGGAGGAGAATTCAGTGACTCATCACTTATATACAACAGTCAGTGCTCATCACAAGTGCCCTATTTAATACCCATGATCCATCTAGTCAATCTTCCACCAACCTCCTTCCATCAACCCTGTTTATTCTCTATCACTAGGAGTCTCTAATGGCTTGTTTCCTTCTCTCATCCCCCCACCCATATGTTCATCTGCTTTCTTTCTTAAAATCTGGGTGAGATTATATAGTACTCATATTTCTTTGACTAACTTACTTCACTTAGCATAATACACTCTATCTCCATCCATGTCATTATAAATGGCAAGATTTAATTCTCTTTGATGACTGAGTAATATTCCATTGTATATATACACATCTTCTTTATCCATTCATCAATTGATAAACATCTGGGCTCGCTCTATGGTTTCACTATTGTATTGTATTGTATTGTATCATATTGTATTGTATAATGCTGCTATAAACACCAGTGTATATATACTCCTCTGAATATCTATTTTTGCATTCTTTGGGTAAATACCTGGTAGTGTAATTGCTGTATTTTAAAGTAGTTCTATTTTTAGCTTTTTGAGTATCCTCCAGATTGTTCTCCAGAGTGGCTACACCAGTCCGCCTTTCCACCTGTGCAAGAGGGTTCCCCTTTCTCCTTAGCTGCACCAAAACCTATGTTGATTGTATGGTTAATTTTAGCTATTCTGACAGGTGTGAGGTGGTAACTCATCATGGTTTTGATTTGTATTTCTCTGATGATGAGTGATGTGAGACATCTTTTCATGTGTGTGTTAGCCATCTAGAAGTCTTCTTTCGAAAAGTTTCTGTTCATGTCTCCCTCACATTTCTTAACTGTATTATTTGTTTTTGGGGTGTTGAGTTTGATAACTTCATTATAGATGTTGATTACTAACCCTTTATCAGACATGTTATTTGCAAATATCTCCTCCATTCCATAAATCGCCTTTCAGTTTTGTGGATTGTTTCCTTCATTGTGCAGAAGGTTTTTTATCATGATAAGTCCCAATAGTTCATTTTTACTTTTGTTTCCCTTGCATCCAGTGATGTTTCTGGTAAGTTGTTATGGCGGAGGTTAAAGAGGTTTCTGCCTGTGTCCTTCTCTAGGATTTTGCTGGTTTTCTTTCTCACATTTAGGTCTTTCACCCATCTTAAATTTATTTTTGTGTACGGAATAAGAAAGTGTTCCAGTTTCATTCTTTTACATGTTTCTGTAAAGTTTTCTCAATACAATTTTTTGAAGATACTGTCTTTTTCCTGTTGGATATTCCTTATTGCTTTTTTGAGGACTAGTTTACCATAGAGTTGAGGGTCCATTTCTAGGTTCTCTATTCTGTTCTTTTGATCTATGTATCTGTTTTTGTGGCAGTACCATACTGTCTTGATGACTACAGTTTTGTAATATGGCTTGAAATTCAGAATCTTGATGCCTTTTTGTTTTGTGTTTCTTTTTCACAATTGCTTTGGCTATTCTGTGTCACTTGTGGTTTCATACAAATTTTAGGAGTATTTGTTCCAGCTCTGTGAAAAATGCTGTTGGTATTTTGATAGAGATTTCATTAAATCTGTGGATTGCTTTGGGTAGCATAAACATTTTAACAGTATTTGTTCTTCCAATCCATGAGCCTGGAAACATTTTCCATTTCATTCTGCCCTTCTCAATTTCTTTCAAAATTGTTATACAGTTTTCAGAGTATAGATCTTTTACCTCTTTTGTTAGGTTTACTTCTGCATCTTATTTTTTGTTGTTGTTGTAATTGTACATTGGATTGATTCCTTAATTTCTCCTTCTGCTATTTTGTTATTGGTGTATAGAAATGCAACAGAGTTCTTCCCATTGATTTTATATCCCACGACTTTGCTGAATTTATGTATTCCAGCAATTTTTAATAGACTCTTTCAGGTTTTCTACATGGAGCATCATATCATCTACAAAATGTGAATGTTTAACTTCTTCCTTGCTGATTTATATGCCTTTTATTTACTTATTTTTTGTCTGATGGCTGAGGCTAAGACTTCCAATAATATGTTAAATATTATAGGTGAGAGTGGATATCCTTGTCTCACTCCTGGCAAGGGAACAAGAAAAGCTCTCAGTTTTTCACCATTGAGTATGAAATTAACTGTGGAAGTTTCACATGTGGCCTTTATGAAGTGGAGGTATGTTCCATCTATCCCTATTTTGTTGAGGGTTTTTGTCAAGAAAAATGCTGCATATTGTCAAATTTTTTTTATTCATCCAATGAAAGAATCATTATGGTTCTTATTGTTTCTTTTATTAATTTGGTGTATCACCTTGATTGAATTGCAAATATTGAACCACCTTTGCAGTCCAGGAATAAATCCCATTTGATCATGGTGAGTAATTCTTTTCATGTACTATTGAATTTTATTTGCTAGTATTTTATTGATAATTTTTATATCCATGCCCATCAGGGATATTGGCCTGTACTTCTTTTTAGTGAGGCCTTTGTCTGGTTTTGAAATCAAGGTAATGTTGATTTAATAGAATAAGTTTGTAAGTTTTCTTACTGTTTCTATATTTTGGAACAGTTTGAGGAGAATAAGTATTAACTCTTCTTTAAAAGTCTGGTACAGTTGCACTGGGAATCCATTCCACCTTGGACTTCTGTTTGTTGGGAGAATTTGATTACTTGTTCAATTTCTTTGCTGCTTATGGGTCTGTTCAAAATTTCTATTTCTTCATTTCAACTTCAGTAGTTCATAGGTCTGTAGGAATTTGTCCATTTCTTTCAGGTTGTCTAGTTTTTTGGCATATAAGTTTTCATAGCATTCTCTTATGATTGTTGTATTTATGTGTTTGTGTGTGTGTGTGATATGTCCTCATTCATTCATGTTTTTATCTATTTGAGTCCTTTCTCTCTTTTTTTGATAAGTCTATCTAGGGATTTATCAATTTTATTATTTTTTTCAAGGAATCAGATCTTAGTTTCATTAATCCATTCTACACTTTTTTTTGGTTCAATATCATTTATTCTATTTTTATTATTTCCCTTGTTCTGATGGCTTTAGACTTTATTTGTTGTTCCTTTTCTAGCTCCTTTAGGAGTAAGATTAGGTTATTTATTTGAGACTTGAGGTAGGACTGTATTCCAACACATTGCCCTCTTTGGATTTCCTTTGTTTCATCCCAAAGTTTTTGGACTGTCATGTTTTCATTTTCATTTCCTTTCATGTATTTTTTAAAATTTCTTCTATAATTTCTTGGTTATTCCATCCATTCCTTTGTAGGATGTCCTTTAATCTCCATTTACATGAAGTCTTTCCAAATTTTTTCTTGTAGTTAACTCCAAGTTTCATAGAGTTGTGATCTAAAAATATGCATGGAATAATCTTGATATTTTTGTACTTGTTGATTTGTGACCCAGTATGAAATCTATTCTGGAACATGTTCCATGCACACTTAAAAAGAATGTGTTTTCTGATAAAATATTCTAAACATACCTGATAAGTCCATCCAGTCCAATGGGACATTCAAAACCATTGTTTCCCTATTCATCTACTAGATGATCTGTCCATTGCTGTTAGTGGGGTGTTAAAGTGCCCTACTACTATTTTATTTTTATGAATGAGTTTCTTTATGTTTATTATTAGTTTTATTCATATATTTAGGTTCTCTGAATTTGGGGACAAAAATATGTTCAATTATTAGATCTTACTGATGATTAGTCCCTTAATTATGTTATAATGCCCTTTTTCATCTGTTATAGTCTTTTAATACCTAATTTGTCTGATATAAGTATTAATATCTCAGCATTATTTTGATGTCCATTAACATGGTAGATGGATCTCCCTCTCCTCTCTTTCAGTCTGTAGGTGTCTTTAGGTCTAAAATGAGTCTCTGGGAGGAGGGACAAGATGACAGAGAAGTAGGAAAACATTCAACTGGTCTCTGATGTGAGCTAAATATCTACCAGAACACTCTGAACACCCATGAAATCAGCCTGAGATATATGATTATACACTTCTGGATCTCTATGGGGGCAGGAGATCATCAGTGGAGAGGTAAAGCAGAGTGGGAGAACTTGGAATGATATCAGAGGATAAAAAGAAGAGGGAGGGAGCCACCAGAAGTGACCCATTGGAAAGTAATACCCTAATATGAAAATGCCTTGTGGTTGAGGACCACCATTAACTTGGAGTCTCATTAAAATTACTCAAAAAGAACGAAAGGCCTTAAGGGGCAACTGGTGGAATCAGGCAGCGATGGGCATATCCCTAAGCCCATGGTCCCAGAACGGTCACAGTCGGCTCCCACATATGAATGAGAAAGCCCAACAGAGGTTCAACTTGTGGCCCCAGAGCCCACAGATTTATGCTGCTTGCATCACCAATTGGGCTGGACACAGCCCTGCCCATTACTGAGGGAGCTTGAACACAGGCTCCCACTAAAGTTCCCTGGACACACAGGATTCACCCACCTGTACTGCCACTGCTGCAGGGTGTGAGTGCACTTGGCATGGGCCTGGAAGACAGACAAAAGACCCAACAGTGACAGCCACTAGAATCATGACCCACAGACCAACATTGTTTATGGTTTTAGTGGAATGGAGGTACAGAGACAAGTGGGGGCCTCAAGAGACCACTAAGGATGGTGGCTAAGGGTGCGTACTGCCGATGGGAGGTTGTATTGTTCAATAAATTTGCAGAGGGAAAGTCTGTGTTTCTGTACCAATCAGAGGGGAGCAGACTGAAGATTATC
>NC_081575.1:75511506-75520770 GCF_022355385.1 Mustela nigripes | reverse complement strand
GATAATCTTCAGTCTGCTCCCCTCTGATTGGTACAGAAACACAGACTCTCCCTCTGCAAATTCTGCTAAACACCACATCTTCCCTGTGTTCGGTACCCCAGCCAGCATCCCATTGATTGCCCGAGGCTTCTGTTACTCTCTGTACCAGTGTGCCACTAAAACCACAAGCAATAATAATCTGGGTGAGCCCAATCCCCTTGGCTGTTATTGCCATTACTACTTTCTGGAGCCCAGCCCATGCCAGGTGTGCTCTGACTCAGTGGGGCATGCGGAGCAGGCTGAGGAAATTTGTGGGCCTAAGTACTCCTGACTGGAGCCCCTGCTGGGCTCTCTCAGGCATGTGCGAACACTGGCAAGCACTGGCTCTGTCCTCCCTGGGACAGTGAACTTAAATCTTTGCCTTTGGTCACCCAGTACCACCACTTGCCCCTTAAGACTCTTTTCTCTTTTTGAGTGTTGTTAAGCAGTCTCTAAGTTAATGCTGGTCCCCAAGCACAGGGCACTTTCATAGTGGGGTTTTACTTTCCAATGTGTCATTTCTGGTGGCTCCCTCCCCTTTCTGTTTATCCTCCAATAGGTCTCTGAGCATTCCCACTCCTCTGTACTTATCCACTGATGATCCTCTGCTCCCATAGAGATCTAGAAGTGTGCAGTTACATCTCAGGCTGATTTCATGGGTTTCAAAGTGTTTTGGTAGATATTTAGCTCCATTCAGGGGACCAGATGAAACATGGTCTCCTATTCCTCCACCATCTTGCCCCCCTATCTCCTAGCCTCTTTAAAGCTCAAAATAAAAATAGCCATGCACAGATATCCAGGCCTAGAGCTGAAAGATATCAATCCCATCTTGACAAACCCTTTGGGATAAACAGTTTTCAGTTTTGTGTGTGCTCTACTCTGCAGACTTCTGTGGCGAGAACTCTTAGCAATCCTCCCAGGGGAAGTCATTGGGCCCCAAGTTATTGCCCTTTACAAAAGGCCTAAAAGCAGTCACTGGATCATGTGCTCCTCCTGGAGAATGGCAACAAGTCCTCTAGTACTGTCCTTTACTGGGAATCAGTCCTGAATGTTGTTGCCTGGTTGTGCTTTCACCCACTCCGCCCTTCCCAGGGTATAGCAGAGGGGTGTCTTGCAGTGCTCTCTATAGGGCCACTGCACTGAAAACTTTGGCCCAGTCATGCATGTACTCATTCCATCCACCCCTCCTGGAGGATGGCAGAGTGTCCCAGCATTCTAGTCCTCTTCAGGGTTCCCAGGCAGAAAGCAGTCACCTTATCAGTTCTGGCTCACAGTTTATGCTGAACCGAGCTGAGAACCACCTTGTGGGCTCACAGGCCATAACCAGTTTCCCTGCTCCCCTTCTTGGGATCTCTATTGGCTCAGATAACCCCATTAATTCTATTATTCTGGGGTCCTGAGACCAAAGTGTCTCACCTAGAAATCTGCCTGTTTCATCCCCTGCATGCTTTTCCTGCAGGTATGTCTCTCACTGGCGCAGATTTCTAAGGATTCAGACTTGGCCCTCCAGGAGTATTTATCACTTTTCAATAGCTGGTTTATGGAGGATCCCTCCAACCTCCATTTATCTTCTAATAGTTCCCCTCAAATTCCCTTCTCTGAACCTCTTACCTCGCAAAAAATGGTTGCTTTTCTACTTGCATGGTTCCAGATATTCTTTTCTTATGTCTCAGGTTGAATTCATGGTTATTCAGAATTATTTGGTAGTTATCTATCTAAATTCAAGCAACCAGATGAAATGAGGTCCCCTTTTCCTCCACCATTTTGTCTCAGAATGATGCATCCTTGTTCTTATGGCCTCCACCTTGGATTGCATCTTGGTTATAACATTTTTAATTTTAGCCTGTCTAGATTTTAGTTCTTTTATCTCTGCAGCAATGAATTCTCTAGTACCTTCTATGCTTTTTATCAAGCCCAGGTAGTGTCTTTATAATCATTGTTTATAATCTAATTCCAATATCTTACTTACATCTGTATTGATTATATGCATGGACATGAGTTCTACTTCCTGTTTTTTTCTTTTAGGCTCAGTTTCTCCATCTCATCATTTCTTTTTCCAGTAAATAGAAGAAAGCAAAAAAGACAGAGAGAGGGGAAAAAAATTGGACTTTGGTGTCTTTTGGTTTCCTTGCTATGACAAGATAAATTGTGGAAAATGCTTCTTATTGTCTTGTCTTTATTATTGTCTTGTCTTTATTCCACGTTTTTGAATTTTATTTAATCCATCTAAGTGTTAGCAGCGTCTTATGAAACATGTATTTGCCTAAAGTCGTAACAGTTTTGTGTTGAACCCAGATGCCTTACTATATAAACTTGTAAATCTGCTCCTTATTCACTAATGATCACTACAAAAATCAATAGAAATGACATTGTACACATGGATGATCAGGATATATTTTGCAAAGCTCCCAAACTTTCCTAATATTATGATGTTAAAATTCAGAGTACTTTATTGTTTCCCAAGTTTGATAATGTTAGTGTTGTGTTTGTTGACATATGGGAGGTTGGCAATATAGACAAAGTGGAAATCATTTGTATGTGAGGACCTTGGTTGTTATGTAATATATTACCAATGATTAATTCAGGAAAATATTAAATTAAAAGTAGGCAAAAATAAAGTATATACAGTATATATATAAATCAAAATTTCAAAAAAATATAAAAAAAGGAATTAAAATAAGAAAATAAATGAGGAAATAATAATAAAACAATAAAGAATAAAATTAAAAAGGAAGCTAGATCCTATTTTCCCCTAGAGCTGAAACTTTGGAGCACCCTGTGATCATTAAATTTGGCGCAAGCTGGCACTCTATAATCACTAAATTTGGTGCAAGCTAGCTGTTTGTGCTGATATTCTCTGGGAAGGGCCTGTAGTGCTGATTTTCAGGTGGACTTGTTCTAGTGGAAATGCAACTCCAGGGTGCAGGGCAGCAGGGCTTGGTGCAAAGGGCTCTGGCATCCACTAGGTAATGCTGTTTTGCTCCCTTGAAAATTTTCCAAGCTGATGAGTGGGGGGATATGGCAGCACCCCACTCTCTAGCTCCAGAATTGAAAGTCATTTGTCTCACTATTCAGTGGGCCTTCATTGAAGAAGAATCAATCATTCTTGTGTCCCCAGTTTCTGTCAGAACCTTGTGGTCACCCTGCCTATGTCTGAGCTTTTTTTTTTTTTAATTTTTTATTTTTTATAAACATATATTTTTATCCCCAGGGGTACAGGTCTGTGAATCACCAGGTTTACACACTTCACAGCACTCACCAAAGCACATACCCTCCCCAATGTCCATAATCCCACCCCCTTCTCCCAAACCCCCTCCCCCCAGCAACCCTCAGCTTTTTATGTCAGGCATGCAACTGAGTTTCAATACTCCAAATTTTAAGGACTCCCATGGCGCATGTATCCACACTGTTCCTCTGGGGGAGTGTCTTGCCTTGCTTTTGCTTTTTGCCCACCCATCCCAGGAAAGAAGTCACAGGACGGTGCAGCAGTTCTCAGTTTATGGCAAAACAGAACAGAAAACCAGCATTAAGACTCACTGTTCTCAGCTGGTTTCCACGTTCCTGTGCCTGGGAACAGTGTAGCACTCAGGCACCAACCTTTCTTCTTGAAACCCCGGGGATCCTCAGACCATGATGTTACACCTGGAACTCCACCCTGCTTGGCCACCTGAGCACCTTTAAGCCAGGAATGTCCCCCACTGTAGCAGACTTCTAAAAGTTCTGATTTTGTACTCTGCTGCTAATAATATTTTGCAATAGCCTCTGTGAGCAGGCTCTCTCCCTGCCACCATATCCACAACTATATTGCCCTCAATTCAGCTCTCCACACTTTCTACCTTCCAAAAGGTGGCTGCTTTTTTTCTTCTAGATTTGCAGTTTTTGTTATCTCATTCCTCTGATTGATTTTTTTGGTGCTCAGAAGGACTTGATATCTATCTAGCTGTGCCTGAGGGACTAGATAAGTTTAGGGTACCCCTAATCCTCCACCATCTTAAGTCCTCCTCTATAACATAGGTATTTTGAAGAAACTGAGTCTATTGTTTTATAAAATGTTGCACATTTCAGCTAAGAAGAAACTTAGCTGAAATTTGGTAGAGGAAGAAAATAACGAAGAAAAATCAGAAACAAATAGAGACCAGAATAAACAATAACATAACATTGAAAACAATGACCAATTTTTCAAAAAGAAAGAAACAAAATTGACAATGCTCTAACTACATTAACTAAGGAAAAAAAAGAAATATCAAAATCCAAAATGAGAAACTGAAGAGAAAACAGTACAACAGATAACCACAGAAATATATCATATAACATATTACTATAAACAATTTTATTCTAACAAATCAGGTAATTTAGGAAAGAAATCCAGATAATTCTTAAAGACACCCAAGTTACCATGATTAAATTAGGAATCTTGAGTCTAAGAAATAGGAAATCTTCTTAGAACAATAACAAGAATGAAAGTTGAATTAGGAAACAAAAATCTCCCAGCACAGAAAAGCCCAATACCACATGGTGTCATTGTTGAATTCTACCAAACAATTAAAAAAAAAAACTTAATGACTATATCTATCAAAATCTTACAAAATATCTATCAAAATCTTACAAATAGTGTACTAGAAGGAACACATTCAAAATCATTCCATGAGGCCAGTACTACTCTGATACCAAAGCAGGATAAAAACAATACAAGAGAAATAGATAGATAAATAAATAATCCCAGAGAAGAAAAATACATTATAGGGAATAGTAAGATTGTAATAATGTTTTTTGGTGACACCCAGTGACTACACTTGGTGAACACTGAGTAATGTGTAGAATTGTTGAATAATTATGTTGCCCACCTGAAACTAATATAACACTGTCTGTTAATTATACTGTGATAAAAATATTAAAAAAAAACAATACATGGACAAAATTCTAGTTTGTCCCATACAAGTATTGCTATTTGGATTTTTTTAACATCTGTTTGTAAGATAAATATTTCTCCATCCCCTCACTTTCAATCTGCAAGTGTCTTTAGGTATAAAATGAGTCTTTTGGAGGGAACATATAGATGGGTCTTTTCTTTTTTTTAATTCATTATGACACCCTATGTCTTTAACCCACTGAGCCACCCAGGTGCCCCTACACCCTATGTCTTTAGATTGGAGCTTTTAGTCCATTTACTCTCAAAGTAATTAGTGGTCTGAACCCCTTTTGTCTGGGAAACTATCTATTCTTCTCTTCTAAATGATAGTTTTGCCAGATAGAATATTCTTGGCTGAAGATTTTTCCCATTCAGCACATTGAATACATCATGCCACTCTCTTCTGGCTTGCCAAGTTTCTGTTTGAGAACTGCAGATTTACAGGTCTTCCCTTGAAAGTTAAGGACTTCTTTTGTCGTCCTGCTTTTCGGATTTTTTTCTTTATCACTATGTTTTGTGAATTTAACTATGATATGTCTTGGTGTTGGCCTGCTTTTGTTGATTTTGATGGGAATTCTCTGTGCCTCCTGGATCTGGATGTCTGTTCCTTCCCCAGATCAGAGAAGTTTTCTGTTGTTATTTCTTGAAATAAATTTTCTGCCCCATTTTCCCTCTATTCTTTTTCTGGGACTCCCAGAATACAAATGTTAATGGAGTCTCTGACTTCCCTCAGTCTATTCTCATGTTGCTTACAGTTCAGCTTTATTATTGTCCATTATTGTAATTCCAGATCACTAATTCATTCATCTGCTTTCGCCATCCTGTAGTTCATTGTATCAAACCTGTTTCCAATATTGTTTATTGCATTCTTTATCACTGATAGGTTTTTTTTAAAACTCTTTTATCTCTGTTGTAAGGATCTCATTGATATTTTCTATTCTTTTCTCAAACCCAGTGAATATTTTAGGATTTTTGCTTTAAATTCTCCATCAAGCCTGTTACATATACCTGTTTCTCTTAGATTTCTGGTTGTGGCCTTGTCTTGTTCTTTTGTTTTTTATAAATTCCTCCCTCTTGACACTTTGTCTAACTTTCTACCTCCTCTGTTTTAGAAAAGCCAGCTATATTTCCTGCTCTTGAATGTAATGACCTTATGAAGAAGAGGTCATGTAGTGCCCAGGGTCTGGCACTTCAGGGAATGTCTCTGATGTGTGTCGTGTGCACTCTACTGTTGTGTTTTGACTGCTCTATCCTTCAGGCCAGTCATCTGCAGAGACTCTCCTTGTCTCCTGTGGGCACTGTTTGGTCCCTGGACTAATTGTGGCAAGTTTTAAATAGGTGTGTTCAGGTCTGCTTGTGAAATGAGACTTGTCACTAACTGCAGCAAAACGGTCCCTGCTGAACTCTCTAGTTGAGAGATGTGGTGTGGGCAGGGGTTTGTGCTGGACTTCTGGGGGAGGGGCCAACCATACTGGGTCTGAGGCAAGCTTGACTGAGAAGGGCAGTCCTGCCAGAGGACAGGCGGATGGGGCTTGGAATAAGCAAGTTAGGTAGTCAGTTTCTTAGCTGAGCTTTTCCCCTCAGATGGCTCTGTGTTTATGCTGAGGGATGGGTGAGGGAAATGGTGCCAGACAGATCCTTTGCTCCTTGGAGAGGCATCTCTGTGAATGCTGCCTCCCAGGGACACTCTCTAAGATGAGGGAATAATCTCTCCAATGTGTGCCCCCGGTGTTCTTCAGTTTGCTGTTTCCATGCTGTCTGTCCTGGGGTTGTTTGCCCGCCTTTCCTCCAGGAGGAGCACAGTGCCATCTTGGCTCTATCCCACCCGAGTCTGTTCTTTAAAACTCCAGGTTTTAGAGACGTGGTGTGGGCAGGGGTCTATAGTAATCTTTTGGGGAAGGGGCCTGCCAAGCTGGGACTGAGGCAAACTTGATCAAGAAGGCAGTCCCTCCAGAGCACAGGGGGCAAGAAGGGTGGTGTGGGGGCCCTTAGGCAGTGCCCTCTTTACTCCATCCCAGCCAAGCCCACTGACCTTTAAAATTCTAGTATTTAAGTCCTGGTGGTTCCAGCCTCTCTCGTTTTCTAAGCCATTGGTTTTGAGGAAAAGTTCTCCTTGTGCATTGCTCTGTGTATTCCTCTCTCTTTCTCACCCTTCTCCATGACAATGGCTCCCTTCCCTCCATAGCATCCATGATCAGTTTCTCCCCTAAATCAATCATCTCTCTGTACTTCCTACCTTCCTCAGTGTTGCATCTTCTGTCCCTTTGGGTGTGGAGTTTTTTTGTTTTGTTTTGTTTTATTTGTTTTTCTGGTTTGTTTTGTTTTTCAGGCTTTAGGCTGATTTTTGCAGGTATTTAGGATGATTCAATAGTTATCTAGTTGTGTTCAAGGGACACTTCTACTTTGTTGCCATCTTCCCATTGATCATTCTTGATTTTTTTGTCAAGTATTTATTGAATATGCACTTGGGTTTATTTCTGAGGTTTCAGTTCTGTTCCATTGATCTATTTGTTTTTCCTGCCTGTACCATACTGTTTTATTTCTTTTCTTTTCTTTTTTTCAGAACTCAATTAGCAAACTTATAGTACATCATTATTTTTTTATATAAAGCTCAATGATTCATTAGTTGCACATAACACCTAATGCCCATCACATCACATCCCATACCCTCCTTAATGCCCATCATCCAGTTACCTCATGTTCTCCCTATCCACAACCTTCAGTTTGTTTCCTGGAGTCAAGAGTCTCATATTGTTTGTCTCCCTCTGATTTCTTCCCATTCAGTTTTCCCTCCCTTCCACTATGATTTTCTGTGCTATTTCTTATATTGCACATAAGAGTGAAACCATATGATAACTGACTTTCTCTGACTGACTTATTTCACTTAGCATAATACCCTCTGGTTCCATCCATGCCAGTGTAAATGGCAAGCATTCATCCTTTCTGATGGCGGAGTAATATTCCATTTTACTTATTAATCACATCTTCCTTATCCATTCATCTATTGAAGGATACCTCAACTTCTTCCACATTTTGACTATTGTGGACATGGCTGCTATGAACATTGAGGTGCATATGCCCTTCCTTTTCACTAATCTGTATCTTTGGGGTAAATACCTAGTAGTACAATTGCTGAGTAACTGGGTAGCCTTATTTATAACATTCTGAGGAAACTCCATACTGTTTACCAGAGTGCTTGTACCAGATTGCATTCCCACCAAAAGTGTAAGAGGCTTCCCCTTTCTCCACATCCTCACCAACATTTGTTGTTCCATCTTGTGCCATACTGTTTGAATTACTATAGCTTTATAGTATCTTTAAGTCAGGAAATGTGGTGCCTCTCAATTTGTTTTTCTTTTGCACAAAAAAATTAGATTTGCCTACTCAGGGCTTTTTAATGGGTCCATACAAATTTTAGATTTCTTTTTTTTCCCTCTGTAAAAAATGACATTGAAATTTTCATAGAGATTTCACTGAATCTATAGATCATTTTTGTAGTATGGCTATTTAAAAAATATTAATTCTTCCAATCCATTATCTGTGTCTTTATAGAGGAGAGATCTTTCACCTTCTTGGTTAAGTTTATTTCTAAGTATTTTATCATGTTTAGACTATTGTAAATGAAATAATTTTCAAATTTCATTTTTACATAGTTTGTTGTTAGTGTGCAAAAACTCTTGACTTTTTGCATGTTGATTTTTTATCTTGCAATTTTACTGAATTTGTTTAGATATAATAACTTTTTGATGATATCTTTAGAATCTTCTATATATAAAATCATGCCATCTGCAAATAGTCAATTACGTCTTTCTTTCAGATTCTGATGGCTTTTATTTCTTTTTCTTGACATTTCTCCAACAAAGATTTCCAGTATTATGTTGAATAGGAGTGATAGGAATGGACACCATTGTCTACTTCCTGATCTAAGGTGAAAATTTTTCAACATTTCACTATTGAGTATATTAGCTGTGGGCTTATTATATATGGCCTTTAATATGTTGAGGGATGTTTTCTCTATATCTAATATCTTAGGAGTTTTTATTATGAACAGTTGTTGAATTTTTCCAGATGTTTTTTCTGTGTCTATTTTTTTTCTAGTGCTTTATTTTTTAATTTTTTTAAATTTCTTTTCAGCATAACACTATTCATTGTTTTTGCACCACACCCAGTGCTCCATGCAATCCGTGCCCTCTATTATACCCACGGCCTGGTTTCCCCCAACCTCCCACCCCCGCCCCTTCAAAACCCTCAGATTGTTTTTCAGAGTCCATAGTCTCTCACGGTTCACCTCCCCTTCCAATTTCCCTCAACTCCCTTCTCCTCTCCATCTCCCCCTG
>NC_081575.1:75507672-75511006 GCF_022355385.1 Mustela nigripes | reverse complement strand
CCTAACTCCCCATGTCCTCCATGCTATTTGTTATGCTCCACAAATAAGTGAAACCATATGATAATTGACTCTCTTTGCTTGACTTATTTCACTCAGCATAATCTCTTCCAGTCCCGTCCATGTTGCTACAAAAGTTCCCATTTCTATCTTTTAAAACAGCTTCAGAAATATGAATATTAGTTCTTCAATAAATATTTGGTAGAATTCCCCAGGGATACCATCTGACCCTGGGATTCTTGGGAGATTTTTTATTACTGATTCAATTTCCTTGTTGGTTATGGGACAGCTGAGGTATTTTTTTTTCTTCCTGTTTCATTTTGGGTAGTTTATTCTTTTTGAGGAATACATCCATTACTTCCAGATTGCATAATTTGTTGGCATAAAATTTCTCATAGTATGTTTTTCAAATTGTGTTTCCTTGTTTTTGGTCATAATCCCTCCTGCTTTATTCATGACTTATTAATTTGAGTCTGTTCTGTTTTTGTTTTGCTATGTCTGGCTAGGGGTTTATTGATCTTATTAATTACTTCCAAAAACCAGTATCTAGTTTCATTGATCTGTTCCATTGTTCTGGTTTCTACTTCATCTATCTCTACTCTGACCTTTATTATTTCTCTTCTCCTACTTGGTTTAGGATTTATTTGCTGTTCTTTCTCCAGTTACTTCAAATGTAAGGTTCGGTTGTGTATTTGAGATCTTTCTAATTTTTTGAGAATGGTTTGTATTGTTATGTACTTATCTTTAAGGACTAAATCTGCTGTATCCTAAAGTATTTGTACAGTTGTGTTTTCATTATCATCTATATCTGTATCTTTGGGGCAAATATGCACTACTGCAGTGGCAGGGTCATAGGAAGCTCTATTTTTAATTTCTTAAGGAATCTCCACATTGTTCTTCAAAGTGGCTGCAGCAATTTGTATTCCTACCAACAGTGTAAGAGCGTTCCCCTTTCTCCACATCTTCTCCAGCCCAATTGTTAATTTTGGCCATTCTAACTGGTGTAAGGTGGTATCTCAATGTGGTTTTAATTGGAATCTCCCTAATGGCTAGTGATGATGAACATTTTTTCATGTGTCTGTTAGCCATTTGTATATCTTTATTGGAAAAATGTCTATTCATGTCTTCTGACCATTTTTTTTGACATGATTAACTGTTTTGCATGTGTTGAGTTTGAGGAGTTCTTTATAGATCCTGGATATTGGCCCTTTCTCTGTACTGTCATTTGGGAATATCTACTCTCATTCCGTGCATTGCCTTTATGTTTTGTTGACTGTTTACTTTGCTGCTGTGCAGAAGATTTTGATATTGATGAAGTCCCAAAAGTTCATTTTCACTTTTATTTCCTTTGCCTTTGGAGACGTATCTTGAAAGAAGGTGCTGTGGCTGATGTCCAAGAGGTTACTACCTATGTACTTCTCTAGGATTCATGCCCCACTTTAAAGTCATTTCTCCATTTTGGTGTTATCTTTGTGTAAGGTGTAAGAGAATGGTCGAGTTTCATTCTTCTACACATAGTTGTCCAATTTTCCCAGCACCATTTGTTGAAGAGACTGTCTTTTTTCCACTGTATATTTTTTCTTACTTTGTTGAAGATTAGTGTACAACAGAGCTGAGGGTCCATATCTGGGCTCTCTACTCTATTGCAATGGTCTATGTGTCTGTTCTTGTGCCAGTACCATGCCCCAGTTCTGTTTTACTTTTTCAACATTTCTTTAGCAATTCGGGGTCTCTTCGGACTCCATACAAATTTTTGGATTATTTACTCCAGCTCTTTGAAAAGTGCTGGTGGAATTTTGATCGAAATACCTTTGAAAGTATAGATTGCTCTAGGCAATATAGATATTTTAAAAATGCTTATTCTTCCAATCCAAGAGCATGGAATGGTCTTCCATCTTTTTGAGTCTTCTTTGATTTCTTTCATGAGTGTTTTGTAGTTCCTCGAGTACAGACCCTTTCCCTCTTTGGTTAGGTTTATTCCTAGGTATCTTATGGTTCTTGGTGCTATAGTAAATGGAATCAATTCTCTAATTTCCCTTTCTGTATTTTCATTGTTAGTGTATAAGAAAGCAACTAATTTCTGTGCATTGATTTTGTATCCTGTCACATTACTGAATTGCTATATGAGTTCTAGTGGTTTGGGGATAGATTCTTTTGGGTTTTCCAGATAAGGTATTGTGTCATCTGTAAAGAGAGAGAGTTTAATGTCTTCATTGCTAATTCAAATATCTTTTATTTCTCTTTGTTGTATGACTGCTGTTGCTAGGACTTCTAATACTATGTTGAACAAGAGTGGGGAGAGTAGCCATCCTTGCTGTGCTCCTGATCTCAATGGGAAGGCTCTATTTTTTCCCATTGAAGAAGATATTTGCTGTAGGTTTTTCATAGATAGATTTTATGAAGTTGAGGAATGTTCCCTCTATCCCTATACTTTGAAGAGTTTTAATCCAGAAAGGATGCTGGATTTTGACAAATGTTGTTTCTGCATCAATTGAGAGGACCATGTGGTTCTTCTCTCTTCTCTTATTGATTTGTTCTATCACAATGATTGATTTGCAAATGTTGAACCATCGTAGCAACCCAGGGATGAATCCCACTGGTCATGGTGGATAATCTTAATGTGCTGTTGGATCCTATTAGCTATGATCTTGTTGAGAATCTTATCATCTATATTCATCAGGGACATTGGTCTGAAATTCTTTTTTTTGGTGGGGTCTTTGCCTGCTTTGGGGATCAGGGTAAATCCAGATTCATAAAAAGAGTCTGAAAGTTTTCCTTCTGCTTCAATTTTTTGAAACAGCTTCAGGAGAATAGGTGTTATTTCCTCTTTGAACGTTTGGTAGGATTCCCCAGGGAATTCGTCAGGTCCTGGGCTCTTGTTTTTTGGAAGGTTTGTGATCACTGCTTCAATCTTGTTAGTAGATATTGATCTACTCAGGTTGTCAATTTCTTCCTGGTTCAATTTTGGGAGTTTTTAGTTTTCCAGGAATGCATCCATTTCATCTAGGTTGTTTAACTTATTGACACATAACTGTTGATAATAATTTCTGATGATTGTTTCTATTTCCTTGCTGTTAGTTGTGGTCTCTCCCTTTTTATTCATAATTTTATGAATTTGGTCTTCTCTCTTTTCTTTTGGATTAGTGTGGCCAATGGTTTATTGATCTTATTGATTCTTTCAAAAAAAACAGAATCTGGTTTCATTGATACATTCCACTGTATTTCTAGTTTCTACCTCATTGATCTCTGCTCTAATCTTGATTATTTCCCTTCTTGTGTGTGTGGTTGGCTTGATTTGTTGTTGATTCTCCAGTTCTTTAAGGTGTAGAGACAGCTG
>NC_081575.1:75492985-75504672 GCF_022355385.1 Mustela nigripes | reverse complement strand
TTGGGGAGGGTATGTGCTTTGGTGAGTGCTGTGAAATGTGTAAACCTGGTGATTCACAGACCTGTACCCCTGGGGATAAAAATATATATTTATAAAAAATAAAAAATTAAATTTAAAAAAAACCTTTAAAAAAATAATTAATTAATTTTAAAAAGGAACTTGTCAGGCCTCTAGAACCATTTATTTCCTCTAAGCTTTCCTTTTTCTAGACATACCATAACTACTGGAATTTCCAACATGAGGAATGGAAGCAATTTTAAAAATGGGTTTCTGGACTATTTTATAGCTCTGTAAAAGTTGGAAGCATTAACCTTTTTTTCCTTGAAGTTAAGTTTTCTGAAATAAATCGGTGACTTTTTGTGGCTTCCAAGCAGCCTACTGCTGCTGTTGTCTTTCGCTGCCTTTCCCATGGTAGATAGGGGAGCTGTAATATTTTAGACCCTGGGTACCTTGGTTTGCTTTTATTACATTCTTTCCGTTTTCATCTTCAGTACTAACCAGTGACATATTTATGGGCATTTCCTTGGAGAAAATGTTTTTTATAAATGCAGATATAATAGCTGATGTTTAATAATACACTATATGTTAATTAATTGAATTTAAATAAAATAAAAGAACAAAGGTTCACATAAATACTCAACAGACATGGATATAAAGACCTGGACGTAAAGAAGCCTGCAAACACTGTATTCCTAGTTTCTGAGGTAGAGTTCAGGGATTCATCATTTGCATATAATGCCCAGTGCTTATTACATCACATGTCCTCCTTAATGCCCATCATTTAATTACCCTATCCCCCACCCACCTCCCCTCCAACAGCCCTGTTTGTTTCCTATAGTTTTTTTTTCTTTTTTTTTTTCAGTGTTCCAAGATTCATTGTTCATGCACCACACCTAGTGCTCCATGCAATACATGCCTTCTATTAAGGGCATGCGCCCACCACCAGGCTCACCCATCCTGCCATCCCCCTCCCTTCCACAACCCTCAGTTTGTTTCCTATAGTTAAGAATTTCTTATGGTTTGTCTCTCTATCTGATTTGCTCTTATGTTATTTTCCCCTTCCCCCTATGTTCATCTGTTTTGTTTCTTAAATTTAACATGTGAGTGAAATAATATAATTGTCTTTCTCTGATTGACTTATTTCACTTAGCATAATACCCTCTAGTTCATGTGTAGCTTTCTTGCTATATCTCTGGGCATGTGGATGCTTGTCCACATATGCCTATATATGCATGTTAGCCCATCAACATGCCTGTTAAACTACTTCTTTGATGCATTTACACGTGTCCCTGAGCATCATGACCATGACTACAATATGTTTTATTTTTTAGCTTAATTCTCCTTGTGTGCCTGTGTTTGTGTACACACACACACACACACACACACACACACTAACTTACTTTTGTCTGGGTGTATCTTTGGGTGTTTTAACATCTGGTGCTTTTTTGCATGTTTGAATCTAGTGAGCCTGTCCATTTGCATCTTTTTGCTTGAGGGTGTGTACAAATACCTGCCTTCCAGTGTGTCTTTGTATCTTCATGAGACTGTCTATCTGGGAGCAAATGTGTTTGGACATATAATGGTATAGCCCTATGGAAAAACCTTGGTGAGCAATGAAAGCTGAGAATATAACCCCCAGAGATATCTGGCCTAGTAGCTTAGCTTTCCAAACTACCACTCACCCTCTTGAATGTTGCTACTCAGAAATGGGTTTGTAGTCATAGCAGTTCAAGCTTGTTTCATGACAGCTACCACTTAGAAATTCTTGGCCAGGGAGATGTGTTATGAAGCTGAGTTACTTTGTTTTGTTTTCAGTTTGAGAGTTGACCTGATTCCCCATTCCATATTTCAACTTTGGTAAGATTGTAGGATATCTGTAGGAGGTCTTAAAGAAAATAAATCTAGTCATATTCTGCCTCTACCTCCCCCACCATCTAGTGTTTTCTCTATGGCTCCAGCTTGACTGGCCTTGACCTTGGAAGACTGAGAATAAGCTGATGGTCTCAGACAGAAAAAAAAAAAAGTGCTATGATGCTGACAAGTTAGGAAGCTCTGATGGGGATATGCTGGAGACAAGACCAGTGCCCAGGCCCCCATTTTCTGAAAGAAAAAATTTGTTGGCTTCCATTCAGTGTATTTTCTTTTCTCTTCTTCAGCCTTCATGTGTCACCTGTCAAAAAGCCTGCCAAACTTCCTCTGAGAAGTTAAGCCATATGCATACATTATTGGAGACTTGTACCCTGGGAGGCCAAGGCAGGTATTGCTGTCCTTACTTGACAGAGGCAGAGAATCCCTTAGAGAAGTTTAAAAAAAAAACTTGTTTAAAGTCATCTAGCTAACTATTAACAAAACCAGAATTGGAACTTGGGTGTCTTGATTAACAGGTCTGTGCTCTTTTTACTACATCTACATGGATTATCTTCATGGACTTGGATTTTAAAGTTCATTTTTTTTGGAGAATACAGACAATTTGGGGTGAGCTTTATAACTATATAATTCATATATAATAAAATTCACCAGGTTTAAGTCTACAATTTGTTATGTTTTGGTAAATATGTATAGTCATGTAACCACCAAAACCATCATGATATATAAACATATTCATCACCCTAAAAAGTTCCCCCTTGTTTATTTATAAAAGCCCTATCTCTCCACCCTCCTGGCAACCACTAATCTTCTATCTCTATAATTTTGCCAGAATGTTAAAACCAAATGGGAAGGGCACCTGGGTAGCTCAGTGGGTTAAGCCGCTGCCTTCGGCTCAGGTCATGATCTCAGGGTCCTGGGATCGAGTCCCGCATTGGGCCCTCTGCTCAGCAGGGAGTCTGCTTCCTCCTCTCTCTCTCTCTCTCTCTCTCTGCCTGCCTCTCTGCCTACTTGTGATCTCTCTTTGTCAAATAAATAAATAAAATCTTAAAAAAAAAAAAAAACGAATGGGAAGAAATAAGGGAGGGAGACAAACCATGAGAGACTCCAGGAAAGATACTGAGGGTTACAGAAGGGAAGGGAGGGATGGGATAACCAGATAATGGGCTTTAAGCAGGGTATGTGTAGTGATGAGCACTGAGTGTTATACACAACTAATGAGTCGTTGAACAGTACATCAGAAACTAATGATGTACTATATGTTGACTAATTGAACATAATAATAAAAAAGAAAAAAATTTAAAAAAATAAAGAGAAATAGTGTTAAAATTAGAAATAACTAGTTTGTCTTCAAAAAGTTGGGAGAACACACTGGGAGCTTCATGTTGCCTGATTTCAAGCTTCACTACAAAACTGTGATCACCAAGAAAGCATGGTACTGGCACAAAAACAAACACACAGACCAGTGGAACAGAGTAGAGAGTCCAGATATGGACCTTCAACTTTATGGTCAAATAATCTTTGACCAAGCAAGAAAAAATATACAGTGGAAAAAAGTCTCCTCAATAAGTGGTGCTGGGAAAATTGGACAGCTTTTTTTTTTTTTTTTAAAGATTTTATTTATTTATTTGACAGAGATCACAGGTAGGTAGAGAGGCTGTTAAAGAGAGAGAGAGAGAGAAGCAGGCTCCCAGCCAAGCAGAGAGCCTGATGTGGGACTCGATCCCAGGATCCTGAGATCATGACCTGAGCCAAAGGCAGTGGCTTAACCCACTGAGCCACCCAGGTGCCCCTGGACAGCTTTTTGTAGAAGAATGAAACTCAACCATTCTCTTTCACCATACACAAAGATAAATTCGAAATGGATAAAATACCTCGATATGAGGCAGGAATCCACCAAAATCTTAGAAGAGAACGTAGTCAGTAACCTCTTTGACGTCAGTCACAGCATCTTCGTTCAAGACATGTCTCCAAAGGCAACAGAAACAAAGGGAAATTCAGGGAAACATCAGGGAAATTCAAATCCAAACCACATTGAGATACCACCTGACACCACTTAGAATGGCCAGAATTAACAAGACAGTAAGCAACATGTGTTGGAGAGGATGTGGAGAAAGGGGAACCCTCTTTCACTGTTGGTGGGAATGTAAGTTGGTGCAGCCACTTTGGAAAACAGTGTGGAGATTCCTTAAGAAATTAAAAATAGAGCTACCCTACAACCCTTCAATTGCACTACTGGGTATTTACCCCAATGGTACAGATGTAGTGAAAAGAAGGGTCATCTGTACCCTAATGTTCATAGCAGCAATGGCTACAGTCACCAAACTGTGGAAAGAACCAAGATGCCCCTCGACGGACAAATGGATAAAACAGATATGGTCCATATATACAATGGAGTATTATGCCTTCATCATAAAGATGAATACCCAACTTTTGTAACATGGACAGGACTGGAGGAGATATGCAGAATGGAATAAGTCATGCAGAGAGAGTCAATTATCATATGGTTTCACTTGTGGAGCATAAAGAATAACATGGAGTACATGGGGAGATGGAGAGGAGAAGTGTGTTGGGGGAAATCAGAGGGGGAGACAAAATATAAGAGACTGTGGACTCTAAGAAACAAACTGGGGATTTTGGAGGGGAGAGGGATGGGGGTTGGATGAGCCTGGTGGTGGGTATTAATGAGGGCACGTATTGCATGGAGCACTGGGCGTGGTGCATAAACAATGAATTTTGGAACACACACACACAAATAAAATAAAATTTATTAATTTATTGTAATGATTAAATGTAAAGATTAAAGGTAATGATTTAAATATAATGTAATGATTAAATTAAAACAATTTAATTTAAGGTAATGATCCCTGTTCTAAATCTTGCAAACTTACAGGAAGTGAAATTGTTTTCTCTAAGCCATCTAGTAAGTTTGTTTATTCATTTATTTATTCATTTAGAAACAGAGACTGTGTTTCAGGAGCTGAGTTGGGTGCTGATATACACAATTTGAAAAGAAATCTTTGGTGGCAAGAAGTTCACAACCTAATCAGAGAAAGAAAAAAAAAAAAAAAACCAAAAACAACAACAACAACAAGACAAGCCAGTGAGGAATCAGAGCAATGTGATAACCTGAGAAAAAGGCTTGAAACTAGGTCTATACAAGAACTGCTTAATTCTGTTTGAATAAAACAAGGAAACAGATTCTGAATCCCAGAGTAGGTGTTCTTTTTTTTTTTCTTCAGCTTTTATTTAAATGCCAGCTGGTTAACATAGAGTGTAATATTAGTTTCAGGTGTACAATGTAGTGATTCAGCACTTCCATACAACACCCAGTGCCCATACAACACCCAGTGCTCTTCACAGTGAGAACACTCCTTAATCCACGTCATCTCTACAATCCTTCCCCCCATCAACTTCTCCACTGGTAACCATGTTTGTTCTCTATGTTTAAGAGTCTCGGGGCACCTGGATGGCTCAGTGGGTTGAGCTGCTGCCTTCAGCTCAGGTCATGATCTCAGGGTCCTGGGATCGAGTCCCAGGTCGGGCTCTCAGCTCAGCGGGGAGCCTGCTTCCTCCTCTCTCTCTCTCTCTCTCTCTCTGCCTGCCTCTCTGCCTACTTGTGATCTCTCTGTCAAATGAATAAATAAAATCTTTAAAAAAAAAAAAGAGTCTCTTTCTCAGTTAGCCCCTCTCTCTTTTCCTTTCTTCATTTGTTTGGTTTCTTACGTTCCACACATGAATGGAATCATATGTTATTTGTCTTTCTCTGACTTACTTTTTTCACATAGCATAATATTCCATCCAAGTGTTTACAAATGACAAGTTTCATTCTGGTTTATGGCTGAATAATGTTTCATTGTACACATATACAAGCACTTACATTCTTCATGAGTCAGTGGATACTTGGGCTCTCTTCATAATTTGGCTAAGGTAATAACGTTGCTACAAACATCAGGTGCATGCATCCCCTTGAATTAGTGTTTTTGTATTTTTGGGTAAAATACCTGGTAATGGAATTGTTGGATAGTAGAGTAGTTCTTTCTTTCTTTCTTTCTTTCTTTCTTTCTTTCTTTCTCATTTATTTATGATTAAAATATAATGTATTATTTGTTTTGGGGTACAAGTCTGTGATTAATCAGTCTTACACAATTCACATCATAAGGTAGTTTTATTTTAAACTTTTTGAGGAACGTCCATACTATTTTCCAGAGAGGCTACACCAGTTTGCATTCCCACCAACTCCACAAGAAGTTTCCTCTTTCTCCAGTCCTTTCCAACACCTGCTGTTTTTTCTGGTGTTGATTTTAGCCACTCTGACAAACTTGAGATGCTATCTCATTGTATTTTTGATTGTCCTTTCCTTGATGATCAGAGATATTGAGCATATTTTCATGTGTTTGTTAGCCATTTGTATGTCTTCTTTGGAAAAAATATCTCTGCATCTTCTGCCCATTTTTAAATTAGATTATTCATTTTGGGGGTGTTGAGTTTTGTAAGTTCTTTATATATTTTGGATACTAATGCTTTATCAGATATATCACTTTGCAAATATATTCTTCCATTCATTAGGTTGCCTTTGAGTTTCATTGATTGTTTCCTTCACTGGGCAGACGCTTTTTATTCTGAGGTAGTTTACTTTTAATTTTGTTTCCTTGCCACAAGGAGACATATCTAGAAAGATGTGCTGTGGCCAATGTCAAATAAGTTACTGCTGGATTTGGATGGTTTCAGACATTTACGTCTTTTATCTATATTAAATTTATTTTTGTTTATGATGTAAGAAAGTGGTCCAGTTTCATTTTTCTGCATGTTGAAATCCAGTTTTCCCAAAACCATTTGTTGAAGAGACTTTTTCCTGTTGGATATTCATTCCCTCTCTGTTGAAAATTAATTGACCATAGAGTTATGGGTTCATTACTGGGTTTTCTATTCTGTTCCATTGATCTATGTGTCTGTTTTTCTGCCAGTACCATACTGTCTTTGTCACTAGAGGTTCATAATATAACTTGAAGTCTGATATTGTGATGCTTCCAGCTTTGCATTTCTTTCTCAAGTTTGCTTTGGCTATTAGGGGACTTTTGTTCCAACACATTTTAAGATTGTTTGTTGTAGGGACACCTCGGTGGCTTAGTCAGTTAAGCATCTGCCTTCAGCTTGGGTCATGATCCCGGGGTACTGGGACCGGGTCCTGCACCAGGCTCCTTGTTCCACCAGGGACCTGCTCTTCCTCTGCCTGCTGTTCTCCCTGCTTGTGCATGCGCTCTCTCTCTCTCTCTCTCTCTCCTCCCAACAAATGTATAAATAAAATCTTTTTTAAAAAAAGATTGTTTGTTGTAGCTCCATGAAAAATGCTGGTGCTATTTTGATAAGGATTACATTAAATGTGTAGAATGCTTTGGGTAGCATATACATTTTAACACTATTTGTTCTTCCAATCCATGAACATGGAATATCTTTCCATTTCTTTTTGCCATCTTCAGTTTCTTTCATCAGTGTATTATAGTTGTCAGAGTACACATCTTTTACCTCTTTGGTTAGGTTTATTCTTTTTATTTAAAGTTTTTATTTATTTATTTATTTGACAGATAGAGATCACAAGTAGGCAGAGAGAGAGGCAGAGAGAGCGAGGAGGAAGCAGGATCCCTGCTGAGCAGAAAGCCCAATGCAGGGCTTGATCCCAGGACCCTGGGATCATGATCTGAGCCAAAGGCAGAGACTTTAACCCACTGAGCCACCCAAGCACCCCATTGGATAGGTTTATTCTTAAGTATCTTATAGATTTTGGTATAATTTTAAATGGAATTAATCCTTGTTTTCATTTCCTGCTGCTTCATTATTGGTGTATACAAATGCAACAGATTTGTGTACATTGATTTTGTATTATGCAATGTTACTGAATTCACTTATCACTTCTAGCAGTTTTTGGGTAGAGTTTTTCATGCTGTCTATATAGAGTATCATGTCATCTGCAAATAGTGAAAGTATGACTTCTTTCTTGCCAGTCTGAATGGTTTTTTTACTTCTTTTTGTTGTCTGATTGTTGTGACTAGGACATCCAATATTATGTTGAATAACAGTGGTGAGAGTGGACATCCCTGTGTTTTTCCTGACCATAGAAGAAAAACCCTCAGTTCTTCCCAATTGAGGATATTAGTTTTTTTTTTTTTTCATATATGGCCTTTATTATCTTCAGGTAGTCTCCTCTAACCATACTTTGTTGAGGGATTTTATCATGAATGGACATCGTACTTTGTCAAATGCTTTTCCTGCATCTGTTGAAGTGATCATATGATTCTTCTTTTAATTTTTTATTGTTTTTTTATCATATGGTCCTTTATCCTTTCTTCTATAAGTGTGGTGCATCACATTCATTGATTTGCAAATACCGAACCACACTTTCAACCAAGTAACAAGTTCTATGTGATCATGGTGCATGAATTTTGTAATGTATTATTGAATTCAGCTTGCTAGTATTTTACTGAGAATTTTTGCAACTATCCTTATCAGGGATATTGGCCTGCACTTGCCTTCCCCCCCCCCTTTTTTAGAGGAGTATTTACTTGCTTTTTGTACCAGGGTAATGCTGACCTCATATAATGAATTTGGAAGTCTTCCCACCTGCTCTATTTTGTTAAATAATTTGAGAAGAATAGGTTTGAACTCTTCTTTAAATGTTTGGTAGAATTTGCCTGTGAAACAATCTGATCCTGGACTTGTTTGTTTGGAATTTTTTATTACTAATTAATTAATTAATTGTGTTCAGATAGCCACTGTACAGTACATAATTAGTTTTTGATGTGTTGTTCAGTGATTCATTAAGTATAAGTTATATTCATTAAGTATAAGTTAAGTATAAAACCCAGTGCTCATCACACATGTGCCCTCCTCAATACCCATTACTCGGTTACCCCCTCCACCCACCATCCTCCCCTCTGAAACCTCCAGACTGTTTCTCAGATTCCATAGTCTCTCATGGTTCATCTACCTCTCTGATTTCTCCCCCTTTGGATTTCCTTCCCCTATGGTCCTCCATGCTATTCCTATGTTCCACATATGAGTGAAACCATATGGTAATTGTCTTTCTCTGCTTGGCTTACTTCACTTAACATATCTTCTCAAATTCCTCCCATGTCAACACAAATGGTGGGTATTCATCATTTCTGATGGCTGAGTAATATTCCATTGTGTATATATATATACCACATCTTTTTAATCTATTCATCTGTAGAAGGGCATTTCAGCTCCTTTGACTCTTTGACTATTGTGGACATAGCTACTATGAACATTGAAGTGCATGTGCCCCCTCTTTTCACTACATCTGTATCATTGGGGTAAATACCTAATAGTGCCATTGCTGGGTCATAGGGTTCTTAACATCTTAACCTCCACACTGTTTTCCAGAGTGGCTGCACAAGCTTGCATTCCCACCAAAAGTGTGAGGGTTCCCCTTTCTCCACATCCTCTCCAACATTTGTTGTTTTCTGTTTTGTTAATTTTTGCCATTCTAACTGCTGTCAGGTGTTATCTCATTGTGGTTTTGATATGTATTTCTCTGATGGCTCGTGATGTTGAACATTTTTTCATGTGTCTGTTAGCCATTTGTATGTTTTCATTGAAGAAGTGTTTCCTCAAGTCTTCTGCCCATTTTTTTGACTGGATTATTCACTTTTTGAGTGCTAAATTTGAGAAGGTCTTTACAGATCTTGGATATCAGCCCTTTCTTTATCTGTAATGTCATTTGAAAACATTTTCTCCCATTCCATGGGTTGCCTCTTTGTTTTGTTGACTGTTTCCTTTGCTGTGCAGAAGCTTTTTATATTGGTGAAGTCCCAAAAGTTCATTTTTGCTTTTGCTTCCCTGGCCTTTGAAGTTGTTCTGTGTCTTGAAAGAACGTACTGTGCTATTCCTTATGTTCCACAAGTGAAGCCATAAGATATTTGAATTTCTGTGCTTGACTTATTTCACTCAGCATAATCTCCTTCAGTTCCATCCATTTTGATACAAAAGTTGGGTATTCATCTTTTATGATAGCTGAATAATAATCCATTGTATATATGGACCACATCTTCTTTATCCATTCATCTGTTGAAGGGCATCTTGGTTCTTTCCACAGTGTGACTATTGTGGAGACTGCTGCTATATACTTTGGGGTGCATGTGCCCCTTCGGATCACTACATTTGTATCTTTAGGGTAAATACCCAGTAGTGCAATTGGTGGGGCATAGGGTGGCTCTATTTTCAACTTTTTGAGGACTCTCCATGCTGTTTTCCAAAATGGCTGCACCAGCTTGCATTCCCACCAACAATATAGGAGGGAGGATTCCTCTTTCTCTGCATCCTTGCCAAAACCTGTCATTTCCTGACTTGTTAATTTTAGCCATTCCGACTGGTGTGAGGTCATATCTTACTGTGGTTTTGGTTTGTAATTCCCTGATGGTGAGTGATGTTGAACACTTTTTCATATGTCTGTTGGCCACATTCAAATTAATTATTGAGAAATACTTATTTATTGCCATTTTATTAGTTGTTTTGTCATTGTTTCCAGAAAGTTTCTCCGATCCTTTCTTGACATTTCAATTTCAGAGTCTGTTTTCCATTCAGAGTCCCCTTTAATATTTTTTGCAGGGTTAGTTTAGTGGTCATAAACTCCTTTAGTTTTTGTTTAGTTGGTTGGTTGGTTTTTGTCTGGGAAACTTCTCTTTCTTTCTATTATGAATGCTAACCTTACTGGAAAAAGCATTCTTAGCTGCAGATTTTTCCATTTCAGCACGTTGAATGTATCACACCTCTCCCTTCTGGCCTTTGGATTTCTTTTAGGAGATCTCCAGTTAACCTTATTCCCCCCCCTTGTAAGGTAAGGGCTCCTTTTGTCTTCCTTCTTTAAAGGCTTTTTTTTTTTTCCCTGTATCACTATATTTTATCAATTTAATTACAATATGTTATGGCTTTGGCCTGCTTTTGTGGATTTTGATGGGAGTTCTCTGTGCATCCTGGATCATTTTTTTTTTATTTTTTATAAACATATAATATATTTTTATCCCCAGGGGTACAGGTCTGTGAATCGCCCAGTTTACACACTTCACAGCACTCATCATAGCACATACCCGCCCCAATGTCCATAACCCCACCCCCCTTCTCTCAACCACCCTCCCCCCAGCAACCCTCAGTTGGTTTTGTGAGATTAAGAGTCACTTATGGTTTGTCTCCCTCCCAATCCCATCTTGTTTCATTTATTCTTCTCCTAGCCCTTAACCCCCCATGTTGCATCTCTACTTCCTCATATCAGGGAGATCATATGATAGTTGTCTTTCTCCGATTGACTAATTTTGCTAAGCATGATACCCTCTAGTTCCATCCACATCGTCGCAAATGGCAAGATTTCATTTCTTTTGATGGCTACATAGTATTCCATTGTGTATATATACCACTTCTTCTTGATCCATTCATCTGTTCATGGACATCTAGGTTCTTTCCATAGTTTGGCTATTGTGGACATTGCTGCTATAAACATTTGGGGACACATGCCCCTTCAGATGACTACGTTTGTATCTTTAGGGTTAATACCCAATAGTGCAATTGCTGGGTCATAGGGTAGTTCTATTTTCAACATTTTGAGGAACCTCCACGCTGTTTTCCAGAGTGGTTGCATTCCCACCAACAGTGTAGGAGGGCTCCCCTTTATTCGCATACTCGCCAGATTCTATCATTTCCTGACTTGTTAATTATAGCCATTCTGACTGGTGTGAGGTGATTTCTCATTGTGGTTTTGATTTGTATTTCCCTGATGCCGAGTGATATGGAGCACTTTTTCATGTGTCTGA
>NC_081575.1:75457376-75492585 GCF_022355385.1 Mustela nigripes | reverse complement strand
TTTTTTTTTTTTTTTTGCTTTCCTGGTTTGTTTTCTGGGGGATGGGCCTGCCACGTGGGTTTTCAGTCAGTGATGTTCCCTGTGTTAAGTCCTCCCGCCCCCCTCAAGGGAGGGGGCTCTGAGGAAACTGGTTTTTTCAGGCTTTTGTTCTCTGGAGTTTTTTATGTTTGTTCACTTTTTTTTTCCTTGCCTTGACTGCTTTTGATGGTTTTTGTAGGTTTAGGGGAAGGCAAACTGCACCCTGATCTCCCTCTGAGAGAGAAGCCTCAGTCTGGCTGCAGAGCCCAAATAATTCCCCCTTGGCTGCTGGCAGAGCAGGTTCTGAGTCTCGGTCCCTGGGGACACAGGATCTTCTGTATGTACCCAAAACCACAGCAGTGGTGGCTGTCTCAACAGCTCCGGACTGCCAGAGAGGTTCCAAGCAGCGATCACATGCTGTGATTTTCCCGCTGGCCCAGGCTGAAGTGCATGGTCTTTCTGGGTCTAAGAGTGCCGGGCTTGCTCACACCTCTCTCAGGGGTAGTGTGGGGGGTGTGTGCACGTCTCAGGCTCTGGTGGAATGGCGCGTGTCTAAGAGCGCGGGGGAGCAGGGGGTAGCTCGCATCTCAGGCTCTGTAGCACCTGCCCTCTGGCTCTGGAGCCTCTGCCTTCTGGCGAGGCTCCCAGCCCCTCACAGGAGCCAGACCCCACACGATCTTGGGCACGCTGGTGGCTCAGGACCAAGACCTGGTTTCTCCACTGCACTCTCTCTGGCTCAGTGCCAGGGGAGGCTGTCCTAGGTCCAGGTACTTATGCCCCTGTCCCTAGCTGCACCGATTCCCATAATTTCCCCCCTGCGATCCTTTGCTCTCTTTGAGTGCTTTCAACCAGACTCCAAGTTAATGCTGGTCCCCAGACGCAGGGCACTCTCAGATTGGGGTATTACTTTCCAATCAGTTGCCTCTGGTGGCTCCGTCCCCCTTTTGTTTATCTTTCAATATCAGTCCAAAGTTCCTACTCCACTTTACCTGCCCACTGGTGTCTTCTACCCCTGTAGAGATCCAGACATGTATAATTTAGATTTCAGGATGTTTTCATGGGTGATCAGAATTCTTTGGTAGGTAATCAGCTCACTTTAGGGAACAGCTTGAAAAAGCGCCTCCTCCTACTTCCCCGCCATCTTGTCTCCTATTAACCACTTTTAAATATTCTTGTGAGTAGACAATTCTTCTCATGGACTTACTTTGGTTTATTTAGTCATTATCTTTTTTACTTGCCACTGTTTGACTTAATTGTCCTTGAATAAAAAAATTTCCAGATATCTCTGAAAAGATTTTGACCTTCTGCAAATGGCTTCAACCTCTCTTTTCTTCAGTTTCCTTTTCGGTAAAATAGAGTTGTTAGAAATGATATCTTCCTTATTGGGTGACCATGAGAACTAAATAAGTTAATTCCAAACAGGATCTTAGACCATAGTAAGTATTTTATATCAGATTAGTTATTGGTATTACTCTGGCTTGCTTTTTGAAAAATCAAGATGTCTCAGGCACATCTCAATTATTTTTACCTCAAAATTTGGTGTGTGCTAACTTCCAAGAATTCTTAGGATCATTTAGTGGAGAAGAGAGTGATGGCCCAAAGACTTGGTGTTAGCTAGGAGATGTACAGTAGATTATTTTTCACAAGTGTTGGTAACAGGCAAGATGTCACTAGAGGCTGCTAGAGCCATATCTATGACATATCTGCAGCCTGTGACATTAGTATTCTTTTTTTTAAAGGTTTTATTTATTTGAAAGAGAGAGAGAGAGAAATGACAAGCAGGCAGAGAGGCAGGCAGAGAGAGAGGGGGATGCAGACTCCTTGCTGGGCAGAGAGTCAGACGTGGGGCTTGATCCCAGGACCCTGAGATCATGACCTGAGTCGAAGGCAGTGGCTTAACCCACTGAGCCACCCAGGGGTCCCATGACATTAGTATTCTTGATTCATTTTTAATAAGTAAGACACACACATGTTACAAAGTCCAAAATGGTATAGAAGTGTGTATCGGAAACTATATGTCCTCTGGAATCACTACTGACAAGTGTTTAGTTCAGTTCTGTTTAGACATAACAAGTGTGGTCAGCTTCTGGAATGTATGGCAGAAACCTTTCAAATTCCTGTATAATTTAGATATGTCCTTTCTTAAATTTAAAATCCATTGATTAACATATAGTGTATTAGTTTCAGAGGTAGATTTTAGTGATTCATCAATTGCATATAACACCCAGTGCTCATTATATCAAATGCCTTCCTTAATGCCCATCACCCAGTTACCCCTACCTATCCCAATCCACAACCCCTAGTACTTTTTCAGACCCATTCATCATAGTGGTATTGGGAATACTTTTCTTATACAATAAAATTAAAAGTAATAATTTGCAGGAATAGGAGAGTTAGAAAGATTTGGGGGAAGGTCAGTGTCACAATTTTACACGAGGCCTTCCTTGACTGGGGAATAAAGGACTGGGAGAGTTGGAGTGTGCTCTGATATGAACCCACCAAATGAAAATATGATGAGCAGGCATCTTATTAATTACGGGCCTATTGGGCTATAGGGTACATATATGGATACTAACCTGGGGGAATAGGGTTCCTCTAAGAGATTGGATGAGGTAGAAAGTGGTCCTCAGTTGGAGAGAGACACCCTATAGACTGCCTCTCTTATTTTCCACTCCACAGTTCTCTCCCAACCTATGACAGCTCTAAACCAGAAATGGAAACAGTTTTGAGAGACAATCCAAGAATCCCTAAAGGGCAGCTGTTTTCCAATTCCTGAGAATCAGGCAGTCAGAAGGGAGATAAGATGCTGGTTGAGATCTGCCAACTACTCATTGTCTTTCAATTACACACCAATCTTCTGAGCGACTAATCCCTGTCTACCCAGTGAGATTGTGGCCTTCATCCATGCTCCCACCCATTGCATATACATAAAGCTACCAGCTCCCTACAAAATCTGGCAAGCATAGAGTCATATTTACTTTTTTCAGTGTCATCTTTAGAACTAATGTGAAATGAGAGATTTACCTTTGACAAAATACAGCATTGTTTCTTGATAAAAGCCCTCCACAGTGTAGGAATAGAGGGAACACCCCTCAGTATCATAAGAACTATCTATGAAAAACCCACAGCGAATATCATCCTCAATGGGAAAAACAGAGCTTTTCCTCTAAGGTCAGGAACACAACAGGGATGTCCACAATCACCATTTTTATTTAACATAATACTGGAAATCCTTGCCTCAGCAATCAGACAACAAAAAGAAATAAAAGGCATCCAAATAGGCAAAGAAGGCAAACTCTCACTCTTCACAGATGACATGTAGAAAATCCAAAAGACTCCACCCCAAAATTGTTAGAACTGATACAAGAATTCAGCAATGTGGCAGAATAGAAAACCAATGCACAGAAGCCAGTTGCATTTCTATTTTGTTTTTTTTTTAATATTTTTTCCTTTTTTTCTTAATTTAAATTCAATTAACCAACACATAGTAATACATCATTAGTTTCAGATGTAATATTCAACAATTCATCAGTTGTGTATAACACCCAGTGCTGATCACATCATGAGCATCCTTAATCCCAAACCCAGTTACCACATCCTCCCACCAACATCCCCTTCAGTAACCCTCACTTTGTTTCCCATACTTAAGAGTCTCTCATGGCTTGTCTCCCTCTCTAATGACTTCCCATTCAGTTTTCCTTCCCATCACTTATGGTCTTCCACATGGTTCCATATGAGTGAAACCATATGAATATTGTGCTTCTCTGATTGAGTTACTTCACTTAGCATAATACTCTCCAGTTCCATCTGTGTCAGTATCCATCCTCGCTGATGGCTGAGTAATATTCCACTGTATATATAAACTATATCTTTATCCGTTAATTTGTCAAAGGACATCTCAGCTCCTTCCATACTTTGGCTATTGTGGAAATTGCTGCTTTAAATACTGGGGTCCAGGTGCCCCTTTGAATTAGTATGTTTGTATTCTATTATGTTTGTATTCTGTATTAGTATGTTTGATAAATACCTAGTAATGTGATTGCTGGGTTGTAGGGTTGCTCTATACCTAACTTCTTGAAGAACCTCCATACTACTATTTTCCAGAATAGCTACCCCAGTTTGCATTTCCACTAAGAGTGTAAGAGGGTTCCTCCTTCTCTATATCCTTGCCAATGGCAAGACAGGAAGCATATTCCTGTCTTCTTTATTTAAGCATTCTGATTGGAGTGAGGTGATATCTCATTGTGGTTTTGATTTGTATTTCCCTGATACCAAGAGATATGGAACATTTTTTTTCATGTGTCATTTGGCCATTTGTATGTCTTCTAATTGGACAATTGTCTGTTCATGTCTCCTGCCCACTCTTATTTTTTTTAAAGATTTTATTTATTTACCTGACAGAGATCACAAGTAGGCAGAGAGGCAGGCAGAGAGAGAGTGAGAGAGGGAAGCAGGCTCCCTGCTGAGCAGAGAGCCCGATGTGGGACTCGACCCCAGGACCCTGAGATCATGACCTGAGCTGAAGGCAGTGGCTTAACCCACTGAGCCACCCAGGCGCCCTCCTGCCCACTCTTGACTGGATTCTTTGTTTTGGGGGGGTTAAGTTTGATAAGTTCTTTATAGATCTTGAATACTAGCCCTTTCTCTGATAAGACATTTCCACTTTCAAATACCTTTTTCCATTCTGTAGATTTCTTTTTCATTTTTTGACTCTTTGCTTTGCTGTGCAGAAACTTTTTATTTTGATGAAGTCCCAATAGCTCATTTTTGCTTTTGATTCCTTTGCCTTTGAACACATGTCTAGCAAGAAGATGCTGTGGTCCAAGTCAAAAAGGTTGATGCCTGTATTCTTTTCTAGAATTTTGATGGATTATTCTCTCACACTTAGGTCTTTCATCCATTTTGAGTTTGTTTTTTATGTATGGTGCAGTAAAATGGTCCAGTTTTATTATTCTGCATGTGGCTGTCCAATTTTCCTAATACCATTTATTGAAGAACAAATGTCTTTTTTTTCTCACTGTATATTTTTTCCTGTTTTGTTGAAGATCAGTTGATCAGAGTTGAGGGTCCATTTCTGGGTTCTCTATTCCATTCCACTGTCCTATGTGTCTGTTTTTGTGCCAGTACCATACTGTCTGAGGATTACAGCTTTGTAATATAGCTTGAAGTCCAGAATTATGATGCTGCCAGCTTCAGTTTTCTTGTTCAATATTCTTTTTCTCTTTTTTCTTTAAATTCAATTATCCAACATACATCATTAGTTTCAGATTTACGGTTCAATAATTCATCAGTTGCATTTAACATCCAAAGTTCATCACATCATGTGCCCTCCTTTATATCTATCACCCAATTACCCCATTCCTCCATCAGTCTCCCTTCCAGAAAACCTCACCTTGTTTTCTATAGTTAAGAGTCTCCCATAGTTTGTCTCCCTTTCTGATTTCTCTTTTTTTTTTTTTTTAAATTCAGTCCCAATAGTTTATTTTTGTTTTCATTTCCTTTGTCTCAGGAGACATCTAGAAAAACGTTACCACAGCTGATATGAGATACATGATTGCTTGTGCTGTCTTCTAGGATTTTATGGTGTCAGATCTCATATTTTGGTCATTAATCCATTTGGGGTTTATTTTTCTTTGTGGTTTTAAGAAGTGGTCCAGTTTCATTATTTTGCATGCAGATGTCCAGTTTTTCCAACACCATTTGTTGAAAAGTCTGTCTTTGCCACTGGATGTTCTTCCTGCTTTGTTGAAGATTAATAATTGTGGATTTATTTCTGTGTTTTCTGTTTTGTTCCATTGATCTATGTATCTGTTTTTGTGATAGTACCATATTGTCTTGATCACTAGAGCTCTGTAATATATCTTTTTGTCTGAAATTGTGATGCCTCCAGTTATTTTTTATTTAAATTCTATTTAGGTAACATCTACTATGTTATTATTTTCAGGAGTAGAATTTAGTGATTTATCAGCTGCATGCAACACTTAGTGCTCATCACGTCAAGTGCCCTCCTTAATGTCCATCACCTAACTGCCCATCCCCCTACCTCCTTCTTCTCCAGCAACCCTCAGTTTGTTTCTTACAGTCATGTGTCTGTTACAGTTTGTCAATCTCTCTGTTTTCATCGCATTTTATTTTTCCTTCCTTTAACCCTATGTTCATCTGTGACACCTCCAGTTTTGTTTTTCTTTTTCAAGATTATTTTGGCTATTTGGGATATTTTCTGGTCCTTAAAAAAAATTTAGTTTCTTTGATCTAGTTCTGGGAAATATGCTGTTGGTATTTTGATAGGGAGATCATAAAATCTGTAGATTCTTTGCTTAGTATAGGCATTTTAACAGTATTTTTTCTTCCAATCCATGAACATGGAAATTCTTTCCATTTGTTTGTGTCTTCAGTTTCTTTCATCATTTTATAATTTTCAGAGTACAGGTCTTTCTCCCCTTTGTTTAAATTTATTCCTAGATATTTTATTATTTTGATGAAATTATAAATAGGATTGGTTTCTTAATTTCTCTTTCTGCTGCTTCATTATTGGTATATAGAAATGCAACAGATTTCTGTTCATTGATTTTTATCCTGAAAGTTTACATAAGTCATTTATCGGTTCTAGTAGTCTTTTTATGGACCCTTTAGGGTTTTTTAAATATAGTATCATGTCATCTGCGAATAGTGAAAGTTTGAGTTCTTCCTTGCCAATTTGGATGCCATTTATTTATTTATTTATCGAATTGCTGTGGCTATAATTTCCAATAGTATATTGACTAAAAGTGGTAAGATGGACATCCCTGTCTTATTCCTGACCTTATGGGGAAAGCTCTTAGTTTTTCCCCATTAAGTATGATGTTCCCTGTGGGTTTTTCATATACAACCTTTATCATGTTGAGATATGTTCTTTTTAAACCTACTTTTTGAAGTTTATTATTGTTATTATGAATGGATGTTGAACTTTGTCAAATGTTTTTTCTTTGCCTGTTGAAATGATTGTATGGTTCTTATCCTTTTTATTACTGATGTGATATACCATGTTGATTGACTTGCCAATATTGAACCACCCTTGCAACCCAGAATAAATCCCACTTGATCATGATGAATGATTTTATAATGCATTGTTGCATTTTGCTTGCTAGGAATTTGTCGATAATTTTTGCATCTGTATTTATATTGGCCTGCAGTTCTTTTTTTTGGGTGGTGTTTTTACCTGCTTTTGGTATCAGTGTAATGTTGGTCTCTTAGAATGAATTTGGAAGTTTTTCTTCTTTTACTATTTTTTGGAAAAGTTTAATAATAGGTATTAATTCTTCTTTAAATATTTGGTATAATTTGCTTATAAAGCCATGTGGTCCCATATTTTTGTTTGTTTGGAGTTTTTTGGTTACTGCCTAAACTTTTTTTGCTGATTATAGGTCTGCTTACATTTTCTATTTTTTCCTGTTTCAGTTTTGGTACTTTATATGTTTCTCATTAATCCATTTCTTCTAGTTTTTTCAATATGTTGACATGTAATTTTTCATAATATTCTCTTACAGTCCTTTGCATTTCTGTGGTGTAAGTTTTTATTTCTCCTCTTTCATTTTTTTAATTTGCATTCTCTCTCTCCCTTTGATGAATATATCTAAAGACTCGTGATTTTTGTTGCTCTTTTCAAAGAACCAGCTCTTGGTTTCATTAATCTATTCTATTGTAGTTTTGTTTGTTTGTTTGTGCTTTTGGTTTTGTTTCCATATCGTTTATTTCTGCTTTAACCCTTATTATATCCTTCCTCTGTTGGTTGTGGGGTTTCTTGGTTGTTCTCTTTCTAGCTCTTCTAGGTACTGATTTAGGTTCTTTGAAAATTTTCTCGCTTCTTGAGGTAAGCCAGTATTGCTATAAAATTCGTTCTTAGAACCACTTTTGCTGTATCCCAAAGATTTGGGGTTGTTGTGTTTTCATTTATATTCATTTCCACATACTTTTGGATTTCTTCTTTGATTTCTTGGTTCGACCATTCATTGTTTAGTAGTATGTCATTTAACCTCCATGTATTTGTGAACTTTCCAGATTTCTTGTGGCTTATTTCTGGCTTCATAACCTCTCCACTAGAAAATGTGACTTTGAATTTTTTAATTTTTTGAGACTTGATTTGTGGCCTCATATGTGATCTATTCTGAGAAATGTTCTATGTGAACTTGGAAGGAATGTTTATTCTGCTGTTTTCCAATGGAATGTTCTGAATGTATCTGTTAAATCCATCTGGCAAATGTTTCATTCAAAGCCATTGTTTACTTGTTGATTTTCAGTTTAGATGCTCTGTCCATTGACGTAAATAGGGTCCTAAAGTCTCCTACTATTATTGTATTACTATCAATTAGTTCCTTTATGTTTGTGATTAACTGTTTTCTGTATTTTGGTGCCCCCATGTTGGGTGAATATAGTCTCACAATTGTTATATCTTCTTCTTGTTGGGTTATCCCTTTTATGATTATATAGCTATCCTTTTTGTCTCTTATTACAGTCTTTGTTTTAAAATCTATTTTGTCAGGGTGCCTGGGTGGCTCAGTGGGTTAAGCCTCTGCCTTTAGCTCGGGTCATGATCCCAGGTTTCTGGAATCGAGCCCCACATTGGGCTCTCTGCTCAGCGAGGATCCTGCCTCCCCCCCCCCTCTGCCTGCCTCTCTGCCTACTTGTGATCTCTCTCTGTCAAATAAATAAATAACATATTTTAAAAAATAAATAAAATAAAATCTATTTTGTCTGATAGAAATATTGCAACCTGGGCTTTCTATTCATGTCCATTTGCATTATAAATGTTTCTCCACCTCCTTACTTTCAATCTTCAGGTGTCATTAGGTCAGAAATTAGTCTCTTGTAAGCAGCATATCGATGGCTCTTGTTTGTTTGTTTGTTTGTCCAATCTGATAGCCTTTTTCTTTTGTTTGGATCATTGAGCCCATTAACATTCAGAGTAATTATTGAAAGACATGAATTTAGTGCCATTTTATTACCTTGTAAAGTGGCTGTTTCTGTAGATTGTCTCTCATTCTGGTCTATGTTACTTCTGGTCTGCCTCTTCACTGAAGAGATTCTTTAGTATGTCTTTCAGGGCTGGTTTAGTGTTCACAAATTCCTTTACTTTTTGTTTGTTCTGGAAATTCCTTATCTCTCCTTTTATTCTGAATTATAGCCTTCTCTATAAAGTATTCTTGGCTTCATATTTTTCCCATTTAGAACATATTATATATTGTATGAAAACATATTGAATATGAATTCCTGAATATATTCCATGAATATATTATTCCAGTCTTTTCCAGCATAAGTCTCTATGGATAAGCCTGCTATTAGCCTTTTATTTCTACTATTGTAGTTTAAAGACCTCTTGTCCTGAGCTGCCTTCAGGACTTACTCTTTATCTCTAAAATGTACAAGTTTCTCTATCATATGTCATGTTTTTTACCTATCTTTATTGATTTTGAAGTGGGTGCTCTGTGCCTCCTGCACTTGAATGTGTTTCCTTCCCCAGATTTGGGAAGTTATCAGCTACAATTTGTTCAAATAAACCTTCTTCCCTGCTCTCTCTCTCTCTCTTTTTCTTCTTTTGGGACCCCTATTATTTGAATATTATTTCACTTTATGGTATCACTGATTTCTGTCTCATTTAGTGATCCAGTAGTTGTCTTTCTCTCTTCTTTTCAACTTCTTTGATCTCCATCATTTTGTCTTCTCTATCATTGACTTTCTCTTTTGACTTATTTTATCCTTGATGTTACAGCATCCATTTTTTTTTTCACTACATTTCAGTAAAAGTATTTTTAATTTTGGCCTGATTGGATTGTAGTTCTATTATTTTTATTGTAAGGCATTTTCTAGCATCTTCTATGTTTTCTTAAATCCCAGCTAGTATCTTTATAATAATTGTTTTAAATTCTAGTTTGGACATCTTCTTATAACCATATTTCTTAAATCCCTATCATGAGAGTACTACCTCCTGTTCTGTATTTTATGGTGAATTTCTCTGTCTCATCATTATTTCCAGAAAAGAAAAGAAGAAAGAGGGAGGAGAAAACAGTACCCCCACCAAAAAAAGATTAAAAAATAACAAAGCAAACCAGAATAAAACAAAAGTCAGACAAAATAAATATCAAACCAGAAACAAAAGAGAACAAAACAAAATACTAGATTCTGGGTGTATTTTGGTTAGCTTGTTAATAAAAACTAGGTCCCAAAATAGGAAATAAAGAAAAATATATATATATATATATTTATAAAAATAAAGTAATATAAAATAAAATACAAAGAATGGAAACCAAATTTTGTGTGTGTGTGTGTGTGTGTGTGTGTGTGTATATATATATATATATATATATATATATATATGATTCCTGAAACTCTAAAGAATACACTTTAAAAACCCCACAAATGCTATATACTGTTTTCCCCAAGAGCTAAAGTCTTGCAGTTCTTTATAATCAGTAAACTTGGTATTAACCAGTTGCTCCTGTTGATCTACTTAGGGAAAGGCCAGTTCTGCTGATTCTCAGGTGCCCTCATCCTGGTGGAATTGTGCCTGTCTTCCCTGAGGGCTGGACTCTATTTAAACAGCTCTGGATCACCCTATGTGGTGCTCTTTTTCTCCCTGGAGGCTTTCAGCAACAATGAGAGAGATGAAAATGGTGGTATCCTCTCTCTAGCCCCAGAGCTGAAAGTTTCCACCCCCACTCTTCAGTGAGCCCTCAAAGAAAAGCATCCAGTCACTTTTGTCTCTCTGCTTTCCGTGTGAACTCTGTGTTCACTCAGTCAGTGACCAAGTGTTTTTAATCTCAGGCACACAACTAAGCTTCAAGTTGCCAAATTTTTGAACCTGCTCAGAAAATTATGGAAACTAATGAAGTTGAAAGGAAGAAGTAAATAAAACTCTTAGATCAAAAGGTGGATTTAGAAAACTTAGCAATTCCATAAAGCAAAATAATATCCATTATAGGAGTCGCAGAAGAGGAAGAGCAGGAAAAATGGGCAGATAGTTTATTTGAACAAATTGTAACTGAGAACATCCTTAATCTGGGGAAGGAAACAGGCATGCAAGTCTAAGAGGCATAGGGAACTCCCCTCAAAATACACAAAAATAGGTCAATGCCATGATATATTATAGTGAAATTTGCAAATTAAAAGATAGAGAGAGGACACTGGAAGCAGCTAGGGAATAAAGGCCCTTAACCTGCAAGGGTAGACACATAAGGCTGGCAGCAGACTTGTCTCCAGAGACCTTGCAGTCCAGCATGAACTGGCAAGATATATTCCACATGCTAAATGGGAAAAATATGGAGCCAAGAATACTTTATCCGGAAAGGTTGTCATTCAGAAAAGAAAGAAAGAGTTTCCAAGACAAAATAATAGTAATAGTAATAATAATAATAATAATAATAATAATAATAAAGGAGCTTGTGAATACTAAACCACCACTGCAAATTACATTAAGGAATTTAGAGCGACCCTTTGAATGGAAAAAAGACCAAAAGTAACAAAGAACAGAAACAAGCAGAGACACTCTACAGGAAAAACGACTTTATAGGTAATACAATGGCACCAATTTCATATTTTTCAGTAATTACTCTGAAAGTAAGTGTTCCAATAAAAGACATTAAGCATTAGAATGGATTAAAAAAAAAAAAAGACCAGGGAGCCTGGGTGGCTCAATTATTTAAGCAACTGTCTTCAGCTCAGGACCCTGGAGTCCTGGGATTGAGTCCCACATCTGGCTCCTTTCTCAGCAGGGAGTCTGCTTCTCCCCTTGACTTCTCCCCTCTCGTGCTCTCTCTCTGACTCTCTCTCTCTCAAATAAATAATTTTTAATAATTTTTATTTATTTTTTAAATTTCTTTTTAGTGTTCCAGAATTCATTGTTTAAGCACCACACCCAGTGCTCCATGCAATACATGCCCTCCACAATACCCACCACCAAGCTCATCCAACCCCCCACCCCCCTTCCCCTACAAAACCCTCAGTTACTTCCTCAGAGCCCACAGTCTCTCATGGTTCATCTCCCACACCAATTTCCCCTAACTCCCTTCTCTTCTTCATCTCCCCATGTCCTCCATGTTATTACTTATGATCCACAAATAAATGAAACCATATGATAACTGAATCTCTCTGCTTGACTTATTTCACTCAGCATGATCTCTTCCAGTCCCATCCATGTTGATACAAAAGTTGGTTATTCATCCTTTCTGATGGAGGCATAATACTCCATAGTGTATACGAACCACATCTTCCTTATCCATTCATCCATTGATGAATTAATCTTTTTTCCACTGTATAGATAGTTGAACATAAGGTTGAGGGTCAAAATCTGGGCTCTCTACTCTGTTCCACTTGTCTATGTGTCTGTTTTTGTGCCAGTACCATGCTGTCTTAATGATCACAGCTTTGTAGTAAAGCTTTAAACCAGGCATTGTGATGCCCCCAGTTTTGTTTTTATTTTTCAACATTTCCTTAGCAATTCGGGGTCTCTTCTGATTCCATACAAATTTTAGGATTGTTTGCTCCAGCTCTTTGAAAAGTGCCGGTGGAATTTTGATCAGAATGGCATTGAAAGTATAGCTTGCTCTAAGCAGTATAGACATTTTAATAATGTTTATTCTTCTGATCCATGAGCATGGAATGCTTTTCCATCTTTTTGTGTCTTCTTCAAATTTTTTCCTGAGTGTTCTGTAGTTTCTTGAGTATAGATCCTTTACCTCTTTGGTTAGGTTTATTCACAGGTATTTTGTGGTTCTTGATTCTATAGTAAATGGAATCAATTCTCTAATTTCCCTTTCCATATTTTCATTGTTAGTGAATAAGAAAGCCACTCATTTCTGTACATTGACTTTGTATCCTGCCACATTACTGAACTTCTGTATGAGTTCTAGTAGTTTAGGGGTGGAGTCTTTGGGTTTTCCATATAAAGAATCATGTCATCTGTGAAGAGAGAGTTTGACTTATTCATTAAGGCTGTGAGCTTTTTCCCATTGAGGATGATATTTGCTGTGGGCTTTCCATAGATAGATTTCATGAAATTGAGGAATATTCCCTCTATCCCTGTACTTTGAAGCATTTTAATCAGTAATCGATGCTGTATTTGGTCAAATGCTTTTTCTGCATCCATTGAGAGTACCATGAACTTATTCTCTCTTCTCTCATTGATTTGTTCTATCACATTGATTGATTTGTGAATGTTGAACCACCCTTGAAACCCATGGTTAAATCTCACCTGGTCATGCATTGGGCTCCTTTCTCAGCAGGGAATCTGCTTCTCCCTCTGATCTCTCCCCTCTCGTGCTCTCTCTCTCTCTCTCTATCAAATAAATAAATAAATAAATAAAATCTTTAAAAAAAAGCCAAGATGATCAATATGCTCCATACAAGTGACTCATTTTAGACCCAAAGGCACCTCCAGATTGAAAATAAGGGTGTAAATAACAATTTACCATGCTAACACATATCAAAAGGAAGGTGGAGTAGCCATCCATGTATCAGACATACTGGATTTTTTTTTTTTTTGCAAACTGGATTTTAAATTGAAGACTGTAATGAGAGGTGAAGAAGGACACTATATACTAATAAAAGAGTCTACCCAACAAAAAGATCTAACAATTGTAAATATTTATGCCCTTAACATGGAAGCAATCAGATACATAAATAAATAAAAATAAAAATAAAACACTCATTGATAATAATATGATAATAGGGAATTCAACACCCCACTCACAACAATGGACAGCTCATCCAAGCAAAAGATCAATAAGAAAATAGGTGCTTTGTACAGCACACTGGATGTGATGGACTTAAACAGATATTCTCAGAACATTTAATCCTAAAGCAGCAGAATATGCATTATTTTTTAGTTTGCATGGAAGAGTCTCCAGAATAGATCACATACTGGGTCATAATCAGGACTCAACTAGTACAAAAAGATTAAGATAATACCATGCAAATTTTCAAACTACAATGCTATGAAACTTTAAATGAACCACAAGGGGGGAAAAACTGGAAATACCCCAGTACATGGAGGTTAAAGAGTAACCTACTAAAGAATTAATAGGCCAACCAGGAAATTAAAGAAGGATTAAAAAAAAGTGTAATCTAATAAAAACAAAAACACAACAGTCAAAAACCTCTGGTATGCAACCAAGGAAGTCCTAAGAGGGAAGTATATAGCATTATGTACCTCTCTAAAGAAGTTGGAAAAGTCAAAATACACAACCTAACCTTACACCTAAAGCAGATGTAAAAGGAAGAGCAAATAAAGCCTGAATCCAGCAGAAGAAAAATAATAAAGATTAGAGCAGAAATAAATTATTAAAAATCAAAAACACAGTATTCTACTGAAATCAATGAAACTAAGAGATGGTTATTTGAAAGAATTAACAAGATTGATAAACTCCAAGCCAGACTTACAAAAAAGAAAATAGAAAGAACTCAAATTAATAAAATCACGAGTGAAAGAGGAGAGATCACAACCAACTACAAGGAAATACAAACAATTATAAGAGCATTTTATGAGAAATTATATGCCAACAAGTTAGGCAATCTGGAAGAAACAGACATTCTTAGAAACATATAAACTATCAAACCTGAAACAGAGAAAATCTGAACAGACCCATAACCAACAACAAAATTGAAGCAGTAATCAAAACTCTCTTCACAAACAAGATTCCATGGCTGGATATTTTCCCAAGGGAATACTACCAAATATTAAAGAAGAATTAATACCCAGCCTCTGTTAATTAATACCTAACCTGTTCCCAAAGAAGAGGAAAATGTCCAAACTCATTCTATGAGGCCAGCATTACTTTGATTCCTAAAACAAAGACCCCACTAAAAAGGAGAATCAAAGACCAATATCTTCAATGGACATGGATGCAAAAATTCTCACCAAGATATTATCTGATAGAATCCAACAGTACATTAAAAGAATTATTAAATGGGACCAAGTGAGATTTATTCTGGGTCTGCAGGGGTGGTTCAACATCTACAAATCAATGTTATACAATACATTAATAAAGAAAAGGTAATAAATAAAATCTGAAAAAAAATAAATTAAAAGATAAGAATATTATGACCCTCTCAATATGTGCAGGAAAAACATTTGAAAAATACAGCATCCACTATTGGTAAAATCTCCCCACAATGAAGGAATAGAGGGAACATAACATTGTAAAAGCCATAGATTTACAACAAACATCATCCTTGATGGGGAAAAACTGAGAGCTTTTCCCCTAAGGTCAGGATTGCAACAGCGATGTCCACAATCACCACTGTTATTCAACATAATACTAGAAATCTTAGCCTCAGCAATAAGACAACAAAAAGAAATAAAAGGCATCCAAATAGGTAATGAAATCAAACTCTCACTCAAATTCCAGATATGAATGAAATCATACAGTACTTGTCTTTCTCTGACTGACTTATTTTGCTTAACATAATACCCTCCAGTTCTATTCACATCATTGCAAATGGCAAAATATCATTCTTTTTGATGGCTGAATAATATTCTATTGTATATATGCACCACATCTTCTTTATCCATTTATCAATGAACATATGGTGTCTTTCCATATTTTGGCTGTTGTGGACATTCCTGCTATCAGCTATAAATATTGGTGTGCATCTGCCCATTTGAATCACTATGTTTCTATTTTTTGTATAAATACCTAGTGCAATTGCTAGGTCATAAGGTGGTACTATTTTTTTTTAAACTTTTTGAGGAACCTTCTTACTGTTTTCCAGAGTGGTTTCACCAGTTGCATTCCCACCAACAGTGTAAGAGGCTTCCCCTTTCTCTGCATCCTAGCCAACGTCTGTTGTTTCCTCATTTGTTAATTTTAACCATTCTTACTGGTGATAAGTGGTACCTCACTGTGGTTTTGATTTGTATTTCCCTGATGCTGAGTGATGTGGAGCATTTTTTCATGTGCCTGGTGGTCACTTTAATATCTTCTTTGGAGATGTGTCTGTTCATGTCTTCTGCCCATTTCTTGACTGGATTTTTTTGTTGTTTGTTGAGTTTGATATGTTCTTTACCGATTTTGGATACTAGCCCTTTATCTGATATGTCATTTGCAAATATTTTCTCCTATTCTGTCAGTTGTCTCAGTATTGTTGTTTCCTTAGTGCGCATAAGCTTTTTATCTTGATCAAGTTCCAATAGCTCATTTTTGCTTCTGTTTCCATTGCCTCTGGAGATGTGACTAGCAAGAAGTTGCAGCCTGAGTCAAAGAGGTTGCTGCCTGTGCTCTCTCTTGGGTCGGGGGCTCCAGGAATGCAGGAGGAACAATAGAAATGACTGCTGGACTGCCATCTTCCAGCACCCCCCTTCCTTAACCCTTGATTCTCCCGCCAAAAGGATGTATGCCCAGGTCACGGCTCCATAGGTAACCTGATACCTACGCAGGAAACAAGAGAATCAGGACTACCCCATACCCTCTGATCACCAAATACCTTACCATATATGGATGTGAACACATGCCTTGCCTTCGCCCAGTAAAAGACCCCACCGACTCCTGCCCAGAGTGACCTCCCCAACTCTCCTCTCCAGAGTTGCAGAACTTTGCCAGAGAGTGCTGACCTCCTCCCAGTGCGAACTTCCCCAGCTCCCCCTTCCCGAGTTGGGGAATCTCGCTCAAGAGTGCTGACCTCCTCCTGGCACAACTTTCCTGGCTCCCCTTATCCTGAGCCCTGAAACTTCTCCAGGGAGTGCCTTTAATAAATCTTGCCTTGCACCTACCTCACCTGGTGCTGTGTTTACCTTGCCTGTAAAACCTTACACTCTCCTCTAGAATTTTGATGGATTCCTGTCTCACATTCAGCTCCTTCATCCATTTTTTAAAAGATTTTCTTTATTTAACAGAGAGAGTTTGTGTGTGGGGAGGGGGAGTGGTAAGTAGAGGGAGAAGGAAAAGCAGGCTTCCTGCTGAGCCAGGAGCCCAATGAGGGCTCAATTCCAGGACCCTGGGATCATAACCCTAGCTAAAGGCAGATTCTCAACTGCCTGAGCCACCCAGGAACCCTTCTTTCATCTCTTTTGAATTTATTTTTGTGTATGCTCTAAGAAAGTGGTTCAGTTTCATTCTCCTGAATGTGACTGTCTAATTTTCCCTAAACTATCTATTGAAAAGACTGTCTTTTTTCCATTGGATATTCTCTCCTGATTTGTCAAAGATAATTGACAGTAGAGTTGAGGGTCCATTTCTGGGTTCTGTATTCTGTTCCACTGACCTATGTGTCTGTTTTTGTGCCAGTATGATCCTGTCTTGATGATTATAGGTTTGTACTACAGCTTGAGGTCTGAAATTGTGAAGCATCCAGCTTTCCTGTTCCTTCTCAATATTCCTTTGTGTACTTGGGGTCATTTCTTGTTCCATACAAATTTTAGAATTGTTTGTTCCAGCTCTGTGAAAAATACTAGTGGTATTATGATAGAGGTTGCATTAAATGTGTAGATTGCTTTGTGTAACATAGACATGTTAACAAATTTATCCTTCCAACCCATGAGCATGGAAAGTTTTTTCCATTTTGTAATGTTTTCCACAATTTCTTTCCTAAGAGTTCTATAGTTTTCAGAGTACAGACCTTTATCTCTTTGGTTAGGTTTATTACTATGTATCTTTCAGTTTTTGGTGCAACAGTACATGAGATCAATTCCTCAATTTCTATTTCCTCTGCCTCATTGATAGTGTATAGAAATGCAACTGACTCAGTTTTGTTGACTCTTTGTTTTTCTGTGAAGGTTTTTTTTTAATGTTTTGTTTTTTTTTTTAATTACTTTTCAGTGTACCAGAATTCATTGTCTATGCTCCACATCCAGTGCTCCATGCAATACGTACCCATAATACCCACCACCAGGCTCATTCGACCTCCAACCCCCTCCCCCTTCAGAAACCTCAGATTGTTTTTCAGAGTCCATAATCTTATGGTTCGTCTCCCCTTACAATGTCCCCCAACTCCCTTCTCTCACCCCATGCCCTCCATGTTATTTATTATGCTACACAAATAAGTGAAACAATAATCATATCGACAATCATATTGACTCTCTCTGCTTGACTTATTTCACTCAGCATAATCTCTTCCAGTCCCATCCATGTTGATATAAATGTTGGGTATTCATCTGTTCTGATGTAGGCACAATACTCCATAGTGTATAGGGATGACATCTTCCTTATCCATGGGTCTGTTGAAGAGCGTCTTGGTTCTTTCCACAGTTTGGCGACAGTGGCCATTGCTGCTATGAACATTGGTGTACAGATGGCCCTTCTTTTCACTACATTTGTATTTTGGGGGTAAATAACCAGTTGTTCAATTGCAGGATTGTAGGGAAGCTCTATTTTTAATTTCATGAGGAATCTCTACACTGTTTTCCAAAGTGGCTGCACCAAACTGCATTCCCACCAACAGTGTAAGAGGGTTCCCCTTTCTCCACATCCTCTCCAACATAATTTTGGCCATTCTAACTGGTGTAAGGTGGTATCTCAATGTGGTTTTGATTTGAATATCCCTGAGGGCTAGTGATGATGAATTTTTTCATGTGTCTGTTAGCCATTTTTATGTCTTCATTGGAGAAGTATCTGTTCATGTTTTCTGTCCTTTTTTTTTTTTTTTACATGATTAACTGTTTTGTGCATGTTGAGTTTGAGAAGTTCTTTATGGATCCTGGATATCAACCTTTTGTCTGTACTGTCATTTGCAAATAACTTCTCCCATTCTGTGGGTAACCTCTTTGTTTTGTTGATTGTTACAGAATTACTGTGCAGAAGCTTTTGATCTTGATGAAGTGCCAAAACTTCATTTTTGCTTTTGTTTCCTTTGCCTTTGGAGAGCGATCTTGAAAAGAAGTTGTTGTGGCCAATGTTGAAGAGGTTACTGCCAAAGTTCTCCTCTAGGATTCTGATGGATTCCTTCCTCACATTGAGGTCTTTTATCCATTTTGAGTTTATCTTTGTGTATGGTGTAAGAGAACGGTCGAGATTCATTCTTCTACACATAGCTATCCAAATTTCCCAGTATCATTTCTTTTTTCTTTTTTTTTTTTTAAAGATTTTATTTATTTGACAGAGAGATCACAAGCAGGCAGAGAGGCAGACAGAGAGAGTGAGAAGCAGGCTCCCCGCTGAGCAGAGAGCCCAATGCGGGGCTCGATCCCAGGACCCTGAGATCATGACCCGAGCCGAAGGCAGCGGCTTAACCCACTGAGCCACCCAGGCGCCCCCCCAGTATCATTTCTTGAAGAAACCGTCTTTTTTCCACTGTATATTTTTTCCTGCTTTGTTAAAGAATAGTTGACCATAAAGTTGAGGTCCAAATCTGGGCTCTCTACTCTGTTCCACTGGCCTATGTGTCTGTTTTTGAACCAGTACCATGCTGTCTTAGTGATCAAAGCTTTGTAGTAAAGCTTGAAATCAGGCAACGTGATGCCCCTAGTTTTGTTTTCCTTTTTCAATATTTCCTTAGCAATCCGGGGTCTCTTCTGATTCCATACAAATTTTAGGATTGTTTGCTCCAGCTCTTTGAAAAGTGCTGGTGGAATTTTGATCGGAATAACATTGAAAGTATAGATTGCTCTAGGCAGTATAGACATTTTAACAATGTTTATTTTTCCGATCCAGGAGAATGGAATGGTCTTCTATCTTTTTGTGTCTTCTTAAATTTCTTTCCTGAGTGTTCTCTAGTTCCTTGAGAACTATCCATTACCTCCTCGGTTAAGCTTACTCCCAGGTATCTAATGGTTCTTGGTGCTATAGTAAATGAAATTGATTCTCTAATTTCCTTTTCTGTATTTGCCTTGTTAGTGTATAATAAAGCCACTCATTTCTGTACATTGACTTTGTATACTGCCACATTACTGCATTGCTGTATGAGTTCTAGGAGTTTGGGGGCGGAGTCTTTTGGGTTTTCCTTATAAAGTATCCTGTGATCTGTGAAGAGAGAAGTTTGACTTCTTCATTGTCAATTTGGATACATTTTATTTCTCTTTGATATCCGATTGCTGTTTCTAGGACTTCTAACACTGTGTTGAACAAGAATGGTGAGAGTGGCCATCTTTGTAGTGTTCCTGAACTCAACGGGAAGGCTGTGAGCATTTTCCCATTGAGGATAATATTTGCTGTGGGTTTTTCATAGATAGATTTCATGAAGTTGAGGAATGTTTCCTCTATCCCTATACTTTGAAGCATTTTAATGAGGAATGGATGCTGGATTTTGTCAAATGCTTCTGCACCAATTGAGAGGACCACGTGGTTCTTCTCTCTTCTTTTATTGATTTTTTTCTATCACATTGATTGATTTGCGAATGTTGAACCATCCTTGCAACCCAGGGATGAATCCCACCTGGTCATGGTGGATAATCTTTCTTAATGTGCTGTTGGATCCTGTTTGCTAGGATCTTGTTCAGAAACTTAACATCCATATTCATCAGGGGTATTGGTCTGAAATTCTCCTTTTTGGTTGGATCTAGGCTGGTTCGGGGATCAGGGTAATGCAGGCTTCCTAAATAGAGTCTGGAAGTTTTCCTTCTGCTTCAATTTTTTGAAACAGCTTCAGGAGAATAGGTGTTATTTCTTCTTTGAAAGTTTGGTAGAATTCTCCGGGGAATCCATCAGGTCCTGGGCTCTTGTTTTTCGGGAGGTTTTTTTATCACTGCTTCAATCCCATTACTAGATATTGGTCTATTCAGGTTGTCAATTTCTTCCTGTTTCAATTTTGGGAATTTATAGTTTTCCAGGAATGCATCCATTTCATCTAGGTTGCTTAGCTTATTGGCATATAACTGTTGATAATAACTTCTGATGATTGTTTTTACTACTTTGCTGTTAGTTGTGATCTCTCCCTTTTCATTCATAATTTTATGAATTGGGATTTCTCTCTTTTCTTTTGGATTAGTGTGGCCATTGGTTTATCCATCTTATTGATTCTTTCAAAAAACCAGCTTCTAGTTTCATTGATACATTCTACTGCATCTCTGGTTTCTACCTCATTGATCTCAGCTGTAATCTTGATGATTTCCCTTCATATGTGTGGAGTTGGTTTGATTTGTTGTTGATTCTCCAGTTCATTAAGGGGTAGAGACAGCTTGTGTGTTCTGGATTTTTCAATTTTTTTTGAGGGAGGCTTGGATGGCTATGTATTTCCCCCTTAGGACAGCTTTTGCTGTATCCCATAGGTTTTGGTCCGAAGTGTCTTCATTCTCTTTGGTTTCCATGAATTGTTTCAGTTCTTCCTTGATCTCCTGGTTGATCCAAGCATTCTTAAGCAAGGTGTTCTTTAGCTTCCAGGTGTTTGAGTTCCTTCTGAACTTTTCCCTGTGATTGAGTTCCAGTTTCAAAGCATTGTGATCTGAGAATATGCAGGGAATAATCTCAGTGTTTTGGTATCAGTTGAGTCCTGATTTGTGACCCAGTATGTGGTCTATTCTGGAGAAGGTTCCGTGTGCACTTGAGAAGAATGAGTATTCTATTGTTTTAGGGTAGAATGTTCTGTATATATCTGAGGTCCATCTTGTCCAATGTGTCATTCAATGCTCTTGTTTCTTTATTGATTTTCTGCTTTGATGATCTCTCTATTTCTGAGAGAGGCATGTTAAGATCTCCAACGATTAGTGTATTCATATCAATATGACTCTTTATCTTTATTAACAGTTTTCTTATGTAATTGGCTGCTCCCATATTGGGGGCATAGATATTTACAGTTGTTAGGTCATCTTGGTGGATAATCCCTTTAAGAATGATGTAGTGTCCTTCTGGATCTCTGAATTTAGTTTAAAATCTAATTGATCTGATATGAGAGTTACTACCCCGGCCTTCTTTTGAGGCCCATTGGCTTGAAAGATGCTTCTCCATCCCTTCACTTTCAGTCTGGGTGTATCTTTAGGTTCAAAATGGGTCTCTTGCAGACAACATATGGATGGGTCCTGTCGTTTTATCCTATCTGCAACTCTGTGCCCTTTTATGGGCGCATTTAGGCCATTCACATTGAGGGTGATTATTGATAGATACATTTCTATTGACATCGTTTTACCTTTGAAGTCTTTCTTTCTGTAGATTGTCTCTATATTTCTGTTCAATGCTATTCTTGGGCTTTATCCTCTTTTATAGAACCCCCCTTAATATTTCCTGCAGTATCAGCTTGGTGGTTGCATAGTCTTTTAAGCCTTGCCGGTCTTGGAAATTCTTTATCTCTCCATACATCTTGAATGTCAGTCTTGCTGGATAAAGTATTCTTGGCTGCATGTTCTTCTCATTCAGTGCCTTGAATATATCTTGCCAGCCCTTTCTGGCTTGCCAGGTCTCTGTGGACAGGTCTGATGTTATTCTGATGGGCTTTCCTCTGTATGTAAGGATCCGCTTTGTCCTAGCTGCTTTCAAGAGGTTCTGCCTACAATTATAATTCTTCATTCTTACTATTAGGTGTCTTGAGGATTTTCAGGAATCTGTAATCTTCGGGGGAAACCATTCGGCCCCTAGTACATGAACGCTGGTTCCATTCATGAGATTTGGAAAACTTTCATGAAGAAATTGTTCCACTATATCTTCTAAACTTCTTTCTTTCTCCTCCCCTTCAGGGATTCCAAGAATTCTGACATTGGAACATTTCATGGCATCTTTTATTTCCCTGATTCTGTTTTCGTCGCTTCTATGCTGTTTGTTCCAGCTTCCTCCTGATCCTTTCTCTCTATCTGTTTGTCCTCTATCTTCTGTCTCAGTTACTCTAGCTTTGAGAGAATTTAGATTAGATTGGAACTCATTGAGAGCATTGTGAAGCTCATCCCTGGTAGCTTTCAGCTCTTCCCTAATATTGAAAACGTGATCTCTGGTCGTTTTCAGTTCAGTCCTAATCAATTCCATTTGGCCACCCATGGCTTTCTCCAACTTAGCTATTGCTTGGATAATTGTTAGCCTGGATTCTCTTTCCTACATATTGTCTATGTTGATAGCCATTAGCTCTGTTGCAGAAGGTCCATCCTCTGTATTTTTCTCCTGTTGGGCATTCCTTCTCCTAGTTATTTTGGTGAGAGATGGCTGAATGGGTGTAGCTGGATGTATCAACCATGGTGCAGTCAAGGTGCACCCTGAAACTCTTCTGAGCAATCAGGGTTCCCCACCCAAATGAGAGGAAAAAGAAAAGGAAAAGAAAAAAGAGAGAAGAGAGAGGGAGAGAGACAGGAACAAAAGGTGAGATAAAAGAGAAGGTTCAGCCCAAATGGGCCCCAAGGTAAGATTTATGAAGTATACAAACAAAAACAGACATACAAAAAGACTGATAAAAGTATATGACAAGAGAAAAAAATATATATATATATTTGCATATATATATATATATATGCAAATAAAGGAAGAACCTCGTCAAAAAGAACCCCGAGTGTAAGATTTATATACTCTCAGGACAAACACAAAAACACAGAAATACTGGTGGAAGAAAAAGATGGGAGAGTGGTTGTCAATTCTTAGTGTGGGTGTGGAAGTTTGTTTTGATTCTTCCTGGGTGTATCTTGATATCTTTGTTAAAGGACTCAACTTTCCTACGATAAAGGGGGGTTAGGAATTGGTTTACCTATAGGGGTGGCATTGATTGGTGAAAGGGGATTACCTTAAAGTTTAACTCTATATGAATATTAGAAAATAAATATTAACAAATGGAATAAACTAGATTAAACTAAACTAAAATTTAAAAAAAAATTAAAAAATAGAAATGCAAAAGGAAAACACAGGTGTATGTATCAAAAAGTTCAGATTAGAAGGTTATTATGGAATTTGATGTACTGGACATCGAACTTGAAGGTAAATAGGTTAAATATTATCTATATAAGAAAATGAGCCAGAATAGTGGAAACAAATTAATAATAAAAATTGTCCTATGAAGTAGTGGTGGTTGTGATCTTGTCTTTTTTTTTTTTTCCTTTCCTGGGTGGTTTTCTGGGGTAGGGGCCTCCCAAGTGGGTTTTCAGTCAATGATGTTCTCTGAGTTAAGTCCTCCCACCCCCCTCAAGGGGATGGGCTCTGAGGAAACTGGTTTTTTCAGGCTTTTGTTCTCTGGAGGTTTTTATATTTGTTAACTTTTGTTTTTCTCTCTGGCCTTGAGCGCTTTTGATGGGTTTTGTAGGTTTAGAGGAAAGAAAACTGCACCCTGACCTCCCTCTCAGAGAGAAGCCTCTGTCTGGCTGCAGAGCCCAAATAAATCCCCCCTTGGCTGCTGGCAGAGCAGGTTCTCAGTCGCGGTCCCTGGGGACTCAGGATTTTTTGCTTGTACCCAAAACCATGGCAACGAAGGCTGTCTGTGCAGCTCCAGACTGCCAGAGAAGTTCCAAGCAGAGATTGCACACTGAGATTTTCCCGCTGGCATGGGCTGGGAGTGCCTGGTCTTTCAGGTCCCAGCGTACCTGGCTGGCATTTGTGTGCACCTCTCTCAGGGGAGGGCGCGGGGCACGACTCGGACTCTGATGGCAAGGCAGGGCACTCGTGTGGGGACTGCAAAAGGGCTGTGCTTCTGTTGGCTGGCGAGGCTCCCAGCCCCTTACGGGAGCTGGGCGCCAATGGCTCTCAGGCGCGCTGGTGGTTCAGGGACTGAGACCTGGTTTCTCTGCCTCACTCTCTTTGGCTCTGCACCAGGGGTGGCTGTCCTGGGTCTGGGGACTTAAGCTCCTGACCCTAACACCCAGATTCCCGCAATTTTCCCCCGGTGATCCTTTGCTCTTTTTGAGTGCTTTTTACCAGAATCCCGAGTTAATGCTGGTCCCCAGACACAGGGCACTCTTGTATTGGGATATTACTTTCCAATGGGTCGCCTCTGGTGGCTCCCTCCCCCTTTTGTTTATCTTCCAATATCAGTCCGACTTTCCCACTCCGCTTTACCTGCCCACTGGCGTCTTCTGCTCCAGTAGAGATCTAGACGTGTATAATTCTGATCTCAGGCTGATTTCGTGGGTGATCAGAGTTCTTTGGAAGGTAATCAGCTCACTTTAGGGTACAGGTTGAAAGGGCGCCTCCTCCTACTTCCCCGCCATTTTGTCTCCCCCCTCCTCTAGGTTTTTGATAGATTCCTCCTGCCTCAGGTTGAGGTCTTTTATCCATTTCGAGTTTATCTTTGTGTATGGTGTAAGAGAATGGTCGAGTTTCATTCTTCTACACATAGCTTTCCAATTTTCCCAGCACTATTTATTGAAGAGACTGTCTTTTTTCCACTGTATTTTTTTTCCTGCTTTGTCAAAGATTAGTTGACCATAAAGCTGTGGGTCCATATCCGGGCTCTCTACTCTGATCCACTGGTCTATGTGTCTATTTTTGTGCCAGTACCATGCTGTCTTGGTGATCACAGCTTTGTAGTAAAGCTTAAAATCCGGCAACATTATGCCCCCAGTTTTGTTTTTCTTTTTCAACATTCCCTTAGGAATTCAGGGTCTCTTCTAGTTCCATACAAATTTTAGGATTCTATATTCCAGCTCTTTGAAAAATGTCAGTGGAATTTTGATTGAGATGACATTGAAAGTATAGATGGCTTTAGGCAGTATAGACATTTTAACAATGCTTATTCATCCAATCCATGATCATGGAATGCTCTTCCTCCATCTTTTTGTGTCTTCTTCAATTTCTTTAATGACTGTTCTGTAGTTCTTCTGGTACAGATCCTTTACCCCTTTGGTTACATTTATTCTCAGGTATCTTATGGTTCTTGCTGCTATAGTAAATGGAATTGATTCCCTAATTTCCCTTTCTGTTATTTCATTGTTAGTGTATAAGAAAGCAACTGATTTCTGTGGATTGATTTTGTAACCCACCACATTACTGAATTGCTGTGTAAGTTCTAGTAGTTTGGGGTGGAGTCTTTTGGGTTTCCCACATAAAGTATCATATAATCTGCAAAGAGAGAGAGTTTGACTTCTTTACCAATTTGAGTACCTTTTGTTTCTTTTTGTTGTCCAATTGCTGTTGCTAGGACTTTACTACTATATTAAAGAACAGTGATGAGAGTGGACATCCTTGTGGTGTTCCTGATCTCAAAGGGAAGGCTATCAGCTTTTCCCCATTGAGGATGATACTTGCTGTAGATTTTTCATAAATAGATTTTTGTGAAGTTGAGGAATGTTCCCTCTATCCCTATACTTTGAGGAGTTTTAATCAGGAACGGATGCTGTACCTTTTTAAATGCTTTTTCTGCACCAATTGAGAGGACCATGTGGTTCTTCTCTCTTCTCTTGTTGATTTGTTCTATCACATTGATTGATTTGCTAATACTGAACCATCCTTGAAACCCAGCGATGAATCCCAACTGGTCATGGTGGTTGATCCTTTTAACACACTGTTGGATCCTATTAGCAAATCTTGTTGAGAATCTTATCATCCATAATCATCATGGATATTGATTTGAAATTCTCATTTTTGGTGGGATCTTTGCCTGATTTGGGGGTCAGGGTAATGCTGGCTTCATAAAAAGGGTCTGGAAGTTTTCCTTCTGTTTCTTTTTGTTGAAACAGCTTCAGGAGAATAGGTATTATTTCTTCTTTAAATGTTTGGTAGAATTCTCCAGGGAATCTGCAAGGTCCTGGGCTCTTGTTTTTTGGGAAGTTTTTAGATCACTGCTTCAATTTCGTTATTAGATATCGGTCTATTCAGGTTGTCAGTTTCTTCCTGATTCAGTTTTGGAAGTCTATAGCTTTCCAGGAGTGCATCCATTTCATCTAGGTTGCTTAACTTATTGGCATATAACTGTTGATAATAATTTCTGATGGTTGTTTCCATTTCCTTGGTGTTAGACGTGAGCTCTCCTTTTCATTCATAATTTTGTTAGTCTGGGTTCTCTCTCTTTTCTTTTGGATTAGTTTGGCCAATGGTTTATAACTCTTATTGATTATTTCAAAAAACCAGCGTTTAGTTTTGTTGATGTGTTCTACTATATCTCTAGTTTCTATCTCATTGATCTTTGTTCTAATCTTGATTATTTCCCTTCTTGTGTGTGAGGTTGGCTTAATTTGTTGTTGATTCTCTGTCTTTAAGGTATAAAGACAGCTGGTGTATTCTGGATTTTTCAATTTTTTTGAGGGAGGTTTGGATAGCTATGTCTTCCCCCCTTAGGACCGTCTTTCCTGTATCCCATAGTTTTGGGGCTGAAGTGTCTTCATTCTCATTGGTTCGCATGAATTGTTTAAGTTATTCTTTGATTATCTGGTTTATCCAAACATTCTAAGCAGGGTGGTCTTTGGTTTTCAAATGTTTGAATTCATTTCAAACTTTTTCTTGTAGTTAAGTTCCAGTTTCAAAGCATTGTGTTCTGAGACTATACTGGAAATAATCTCAATTTTTGGATCAGTTGAGCCCTGTTCTGTGACCCAGTATGTAGTCTATTCTGGAGAAAGTTCCATGTGTGCTCAAGAGAAATGAGTATTGTGTTGCTTTAGGATGGAATGTTATGTGTGTATCTATGAGGTCCATCTTGTTCGATGTGTCATTCAATGCCCTTTTTTCTTTATTGATTTTCTGCTTCAATAATCAATTACTGAGAGAGGTATGTTAAGATCCCCTACTATTAATGATTTCATACCAATATGACTCTTTATCTTGATTAACAGTTTTCTTATGTAGTTGGCTTCTCCCATATTGGAGTCATAAATATTTATAATTTTTAGATTTTCTTGGTGGATAGACCCTTTAAGAATGATGTAGTGTCTTTTTTTTTTTAATCTCTGACTACAGTCTTTAGTTTAAAATCTAATTTTTCTGATATGAGAATTGCTATCCCAGCTTTGTTTTGAGGCCGATTGGCATGAAGGATGCTTCTCCATCCCTTCACTTTCAGTCTGGATGTATCCTTATGTTCAAAGTGGGTCTCTTGCAGACAATATCTGGGTGGGTCCTGTCATTTTATCCAGTCTGCAACCCTGTGCCATTTTATGAGAGTGTTTAGGCCATTCATGTTGAGAGTGAATATTGAAAGATATGTTTTTATTGACATCATGTTTCCTATGAAGTCTTTGTTTCTATAGATTGTCTTTGTAAATTTTTGTTCTATGACACTCTTGGGTTCTTTCTCCTTTTATAGAACCCCCATTAATATTTCTTGAGGTGCAAGCTTGGTGGTCACCTACTCTTTTAAACCTTGCTGGTCTTTTGAAACTCTTTATCTCTTCATCCATTTTCAATGTCAACCTTGCTGGATAAAGTATCCTTGGTTGTATGTTCTTCTCATTTAGGGCCCTGAATATGTCTTGCCAGCTCTTTCTGGCTTACCAGGTTTCTGTGGACAGGTCTGACATTATTCTGATGGGTCTTTCTCTGTACCTAAGGAATCACTTCCCTCTAGCTGCCCTCAGGAGCTCTTTTCTAAAATTATGATTCATCAGTCTCCCAATTAAGTGTCTCAAGGTCTTTCTAGATTTCTTGACCTTGGCAGGTGTTCTTTCTGCCTCTAGGACATGAATGCTGGTTCCATTCCCCAGATTGGAAAAATTTTCATGGAGAATTGGTTCAACTACATCTTCTAGTCTCCTTTTTTCTCCTCCCTCACAAGGATCTGTATAATTCTGACGTTGAATGTTTCTGTTTCATAGCATCATTTATTTCCCCAATTCTGTTTTCATGGCTTCTGAGCTGCTTGTTCCAAGTCTGCTTCTGTTCTTTTTCTCTATCAGTTTGTCCTCCAGATCACTAATTCTATTTTATGCCTTGGTTACCCTCACTGTTAGAGAATTTGGATTAGTTTGGATCTCATTGATATAGCATTTTTAACTTCTTCCCTGGTGGCTTTCACTTCTGCCCTAATTGATTCCATGTTGTCATTAATGGTTTTCTCCAACTTAGCCATTGCCTGAATAATTGTTAGCCTGAATTCTCTTTCCAACATACTGTTTATGTCCATATCCTATAGCTCTGATGGAGAGGGCACAGTCTCTGAATTTTTCCTCTGTTGGATGTTCCTCCTCCTAATCATTTTGATGAGAGGTGGTTGAGGGGATTTGTAGCTGAATATATCAACCATAATCCAGGTAAGGTGCATTCTGAATGCTTCTGAGTAATCAGAAGTCCCCACCAAAAAGAAATAAAAAAGAAAAAGAGAGAGAGAAAGCGAGAGGCAGAAAAAACAAAAGAGAAGACCCTGTCAGAATGGACCCCAAAGGTAAGATTTATAAGGTATACAAACAAAACCAGACAAAGTAAAAGACTGACTAAATGACAAGGGAACAAAAGAACTCAGTCAAAATAAACACCAAGTATAAGAGTTGTATAATACCAGAACAAAAACAAAAACACTGAAACACTGATAGAAGAAAAAGATGGAAGCGTAGTTATAAATGCTTGATGAGTTTGAGAATGTTTATTTTGGTTCTTTGTGGTTATATCTTGGTATCTTTGTTAAAGGACTCAGCTTTCCAGAGATAAAGGGAGATTAAAATTGGTTTATATATAGGAGTAGTATTAATTAGGGAAAGAGGATTACCTTGAAGCTTATATCTATGTGTATATTAAAAAGAAAAGAAAAAGAACAATACAGGTATATGTATGAAAAAGTTCAAGTTAAAAGGTTTTTATGTTATATGTTGTATTAAATCTCTAGTTGTAATGGCAAGTGGTTAAAAAATTAAAAAGAAGAATAGTGTGAATGAATTAAAAATAAAAGTTGTATCTATGTAATATACAGGTTTTAGGACAATACTGGGAGCTTAATATATTGTTTTCTCCTGATATTGAGGTTTTACAGTTTTATGGGGAGCCTATGGTGGTTGTCCTCTCATTCTTTTGGCTGGCTTTCAGGGGGAGGGGCCTGCAGTGTTGCTTTTCAGTCCATCTTGCTTGGGTTGAGTCATCTTGCCCCCTGTCAAAGGGCTGGGCTCTATGGAAACCGGTTTTTCAGGCTTTTGTTCTCTGGAGGTTTTTATTCTTTTGCAGCTTTTTGCAGCTTTTTGGAGGTTTAGTGGAAAGCAAACTCCACCCAGACCTCTGCCTCAAAGAGAAGCCTCAGTCTGATCCCCTCTGGGTCGCCCAGAACAGAAAGACTCCCCCTCTGCAAACTTTGCTGAGCTCTTCAACTTCCCACAGGCAGTGCAAATCCCCAGCCACCATCTCAGGGATTGCCCAAAGGACCCACCTGTCCCTGCACCCCTGTGCCAAACCTGCAAGCACTATTTGTCCAGGGAGCCTGCTTCTGGTACCTGCCTTTGCTGGGACTGCTGTCTGGGGTAGTTCCTCCAAGTCTGGGCTGGGAGAGTTCAGTCTCTCAGCAAGTCCTACAGACCACCGGCTAGTGCCCACGTGGACCACTCTCATGAGCAGGTGGGGAGCACGGTTCAGACCCAGGTCACGCAGTGAGCACAGAGTACAAAAAGGCTGTGGCCCTAGAGAGCACCCACCAAACTCCCTCAAGCCATGTAACCTTGGGGCCTCTGGAACCAGGAATTGTATGCTCCCCTGCCACACTGGTCTCTGGCATGGGTGGTCACCAGCAGTGGCTGACCTGGGTCTCTGGGCTTCAGCCTGTGTCTGTGACCACCAGATTCCACCAGCTGCCGTTTAAGATCTTTGGCTCTTTTTTAGTGCTTTTAACTAGACTCTAAGTCAATGCTGGTCCCGAATCACAGGGCACTTTTGTATTGGGGTATTACTTTCCAATGGGTTGCTTCTGGTGGCTCCCCACCGCCTTCTGTTTCTCCTAGGATATCGGTCTGATTGTTTCCAGTACGCTTTACCTCTTCACTGGCATTTTCTGCCCCTATAGAGATTGAGTAGTGTATAATCCTACATCTCAGGCTGGTTTAATGGGTGTTCAGAGTGTTCTGTCAGATAATTAGCTCACTTTAGGGGACCCACTGAAACAGGGTCTCCTACTTCTCCATCATCTTGTCCCTTTCTCCACATCATTAGTTTTTGCTGTAGTGTTCCAAGATTAACTGTTTATGTATAATACCCAATGCTTCATGCAATGCATGCCCTCTTTAATACCCACCACCAGGCTCACCCATTGTCCCACCCTCCTTCCCTCTAAGATCCTCAGTTTGTTTCCCAGGGTCCATAGGCTCTCACGGTTCATCTCCCCATCCAATCTCCCCCCTTCACTTTTCCCTTCCTTCTCCTAATGTCCTCCATATTATTCCTTATGTTCCATAAGTAAGTGAAATCATATGATAATTGACTTTCTCTTGTTGACTTACTTCACTCATCATAATCTTCTCCAGTCCCATCCATGTTGATGCAAAAGTTGGGTATTCACCCTTTCTGATGGCTGAGTAATATTCTATTGTATATATGGATCACATCTTCTTTATCCATTCATCTGTTAAAGGGCGTCTCAGCTCTTTCCACGGTTTGGCTATTGCAGACATTGCTGCATATTTTGATTTACCATCCCTGGAATTGTCATCTTGGAGAAATACCTGGTCTCTTATCAATCTTTGTTGTCACGACTTCCTTAGATAAAACCTATTTGCTTCATCCAATTCACTTAGAAATCTAAAGGCAACTGGAAGTCCTATTGCACTTAACATTTTTTATTTTTTTATTTCTTTATTTTTTTAAATGAGTTTTTTTTAAGATTTTATTTATTTATTTGACAAAGAGAGATCACAAGTAGGCAGAGAGGCAGGCAGAGAGAGAGGAAGGGAAGCAGGCTTCCTGCTGAGCAGAGAGCCCGATGCGGGACTCCATCCCAGGACCCTGAGATCATGACCTGAGCCGAAGGCAGCGGCTTAACCCACTGAGCCACCCAGACGCCCGCACTTAACATTTTTTAATGTGTTGTGTTCAAGGGTGATATTCACATAATAATGTTTAGTATCATTGTCTAGTTCAATTATTTCTGGTAACTTTTAAGCAAAGGTTGTGGGGAGGATCTGGGGGCTTGGAATGAGTCAAATTTAAGAGGAATTCCTTTAGAGGAGAGTATAGGAAACAGAGGGCTGATGACAGAATAAGTATAACATTAATCATAGGAAACTTCTATTTTTGAGTTCTTGCAGGTACAAAATATATCATTAGATCTACACACAATCAAATTAGAGGTGTTATATTTTCCATTTTATAGTGTGGAACAGTGCTGATATACTTTTTCTTTAAAATGCCAGATAGTAAATATTTTAGACTTTGCAGACCAGATTATGTCCCTGTTGCATATTTTTCTTTCTTTCTTTCTTTCTTTCTTTCTTTCTTTCCTTCCTTCCTTCCTTCCTTCCTTCCTTCCTTCCTTCCTTCCTTCCTTCCTTCTTTTTTAACAACACTTAAGAATTGTATAAAAATAGCATGGACAGGATTTAACCCACACCTACTAATGTTTGGTGTAGAAAGTTAAGAACTTGCACACTGCAGACAGCATGGTTAAAATCCTGGCTTGACCTCTAATTAACTGTGCAATTGAACAAATCATTCGGCCTCTCTCTGTCTCAGTTTCTTCACCTGTAAAAATGAGATAATTACAGAACTCATCTCACAGGGTTGTTTTAGTGATTTGATGAGGTATTATTTTGTAAGTACTTAGAACAGTGTCTCACATGTAGTATTTGTTGAATAAATAAGAAAGCCTAGAACTGGTCTTATTATGGAAGAGTCATGATAGGGGAGTGAGGCCGCTCTAGTCTGTTTCTGATTATACCCTATGCATAACTACTCCCTCTACATCTGTGACTGGTAGGCCAGTCCACTACTCCAGCTGTTCTTTCTGAATCATATGCCTCAGATGGCACATCAACTATACAAGATTCCTGGCCAATCCAGCACAGGTCCATGTGACTTTCAAACTAGAATGTTGATGCCACACTATCTCTATGCCACTCAGGGAGCTGTTAAGGAACAAACATTTACTCTTCCCTGAGAACACATTCCACCACTGTATCAGCTTGGCATGGGACTGGATCTCTGTCTGATCCCTAAAATAACCTTTCTCAGAAGCACTTGACAAAGTTGACCACTCCCTCATCCTTGAAATGCTGTCTTCCTTGTTTTTTAGAATACCACATTCTGGTTTCATTCCTACCTCACTGATTACTCCTTCTCAGACTCCTATGCTATTTTCTCCTCATTTCCCCATCCTCTATACGTTAGAAGTTCCCAGGGTACAGTTCTTGAGCCTCTTCTCCATTTATACTCTCTCTCTTTTTTTTTTTTTTTTTTTTTTTTTAGTGACTTCATCTAGGCTCATGGATTTATATAACATTTATAGGTTAGTGCCTCCCAAATTTATGTCTCCAGCATGGCCCCCCTTGACACATATATATTATTGCCTACTTTACAACTCCACTTGGATATCTAATGAGCATTTTGAACTTAATACGTCTCAACCTTAGCTCTTATAAAACCCCAGATCTGCTTCTCCTACACTCTTCTCTGCCTCCATTAACAGTAACTTCCAGAGGCTTCCTACTATATGCTCAGACCAAAATCCTTGATGATTCATTTTTTCTCACACCCCACATGCATTCCCTCCAGAAATCCTATTCTACCTTTGACATTCATGTAGCATCAATCACTTTATCACAACTCCACCTGCTACCACCCTAATCTAAACCACCATCATCTGTCACTGGAAGTACATTATTCTCCTTACTGTTCTTTCAGTCTCCTCCCTTTACCTCCTGCCGTCAATTCTTTACACAGAAGCCAGAGTCAAGTTAAATCATGTCACATGTCAGTCCTCTATTTAAAACCCTTCACATGCCTCCCAACTCCCTCAGACTAAAAGCCTAATCCTCCCAATAAACTGTAAGACCCTACATGATCAGGCCTCAGTCACCTCCATGACCTTATTTCTCACCACAGTGCTCACTCCATTCCAGTCACACTGTTCTCCCCTCTTCTTCAAAGCCACTGGACATATTCCAGCCTTAAGGCCTTGCTTGCTAATTCTTTCACCTATAACACTCTGGCCTCAGATATCTGTACTGCGTTTCTTTCTTAGTGAAAATTTCCCTCATTATCCTTGTAAAAATTGAACACTTGCTACTCCCATCCTCTTGTGGCATTTTCCCCCCTCAACAACAGCTATAATCATCTGACATACCATAAGTGTTATTCATTTGTTTGTTTCTTTATTGGTCTCTCCCTGCTATAATATCAGCTCCATGAAACAAGGATTTTGACTGTTTCATTCACCAAAAAATCCCCAATGCCAGGAACAGGAATTGCCTAGCACACAGAAGCTACCCAGTAAATATATTTAAATAAATAAATGAAAATAACTGCTCTACTGCAATGTCTCCTTATATTGCTTTCCCTCTCTCCAAGAATGTAAAGTAGGCCTAACTATCCTGAAAGGATCCTGGGGCAAGGTCACAGAGGAATCACACCCCAAAAGGAGAGAAAGAGTGATAGAAAATAAGCAAGTCATCTTATTCCTATTTGTATTTCATTTGCCTGGCTGCCAGTGTTTAATGAGACTTTTTCAAACTGGGCCCTGAGTTTTGGAGACTGCATATTTTCACTCCTCCTAACCCCCCAAACTGGGCCCCATTTTCCTCCTGGCCATCCTGGATATTAGACCCCCAAATCTTGCTCTATGACAGGATCAAATTCCTCATAGTTGTGAAGCAAAAGGCACACCTGGCTGCTCGTAGAGAATAAAGGTTGTGTGGAGACATTAGGTGCATGAGTGTGTGTGTGTGTGTGTGAGTGTGTGTGAGCTTGTGTGTGTGTGTGTTTGTGTGTGTGTGTGTGTGAGTGACACTACTGTACATAGTTTACATCATATCTGTATCTATTGTGTATTGGTATTAGTCCATGTGGCCTGAAATAAGTCTGGCAAGGTCTTTCACTATTCTTAGAGGTTCTTACTGTAATCCCTTTAACATTATCCCTACCCCAACCCCCAGTTAATCACCATCACCAGAGCTAACCTGTGCCAAGGCACTGAGCGAAAGACTAATCATTTGTTTACTCCTCACAGTAACTATTTGATATAGGTATTATTATTATTCCTGTTTTCCACATGAAGAAACATATTCAGAGAAGTAAAGTAACTAACTCAAGTATTTATCTTGCTGCTATCTGACGTTGATTTAGTATAACATATTCCTTTTTTTAAAATTATGTTATGTTAGTATAGCATATTTCAAACTGTTCTGTGAGATCCACATTAAAAATATATATATTCTACATCACAACTAACATACAAAATTTAAACAGACTTTTCATGGAATAATACTATTTGCTTTGTAGGCTGGTATTTTCTCTTCAGTTAAAACACACACACACACACACACACACACACACACACACACACA